>NW_011494640.1:10305564-10375010 GCF_000754665.1 Bison bison bison | reverse complement strand
ACTCGCAAGAGGCGGGTTTTTCTCTCTAGCACCCCCACTCTCCCACCCCCTGCTCTCCGCCGAAGCTTCGCGACGACTTTCCAAACTCTGCGCTCCTCCGGGCGCGCGCGGCCAACTCGGCGAGCGGCCCCGCCCGGCGGCGGCGCCTCTGAGCGGGGCCGCGCGGGACGCGCGTGGGCGGCGTCCTACCCGCCGCCGCCCCCGGGCCGTCGGCTGGCCACCCGGGGCTGTGTCCGCCGCCCCGGGGCTCCGGGCGGGGCCTGACCGCCGCCCTCGTCCCCATGTGGAGGGTCCTCGCAGGGCTGGCGCTCTGGCCGCGTTCGCTGGTTTGGCCCAGACTTTCCCCGTGCTGGCGAAGGGGCGCGGGCCAAGCCCGTCCGCCCTTCCAGCCGTGGAGAGAGGTCAGAGGCTTAAAAACGGTCTGATGGCTGGGATTTCCGCAGCATCTACCCCATCAGGCTTTCCAAATTTCCTTTGCCTAAATTTCTCTCAGAACCCTGGATTAAGCTTCCCAATTCATTCAAGCCTCAGCCAGTATTCAGGAACCACCTACTACGTGCCGGTTCACCTTGTTCTGGAAACGACCAAGAAAGGAGCTTACCAGCCCCACCTTAAGGCGGTGGGGGTGTTAAGGTTTTTGAATTGGGGGTGGGAGGCAGCAAATAACCAAATTAATAAAGAATATGAATCTGTGAACAAGGGAGTTTCAGATAATACAAGCTAGAAACCAGTAAGTCGGGGTAATGTGATGTAAGAGGTTGGGAAGAGGGGTGGAATCACATGGGGTGAGTTGTCTCGAGCGGACTGTGGTCTTACCAGGTAGCGTGGGTCAGGTATGGGGGTGGAACTTATATCTGTGTTGTTTCTCTGCTCCCACTCTTGCCCCACGTTCATCTGGCCTGCACGTTGTTCCCAGCTATCTGATTAAAATCTAAGAATTCTCATTCTGAGTCACACCCCAGGGTGGTTCTCCAACGACATTTGGGGCTGGGATGGAGACGAGCACCCGCAGCCCCTAGGACGCCAGTCTGAAGAGATTGGGGACAGCCATTCCAAGTATTCTGGGCTTTCCCGGTGGCTCAGAGGTAAAAAAAAAAAAAAAAAATTCCGCTTGCAAAGCCATACACTGGAGAAGGGCATGACAGCCCGCTCCAGTATTCTTGCCTGAAAAAATCCCATGGACACCGGAACATGGCAGGCTACAGTCTGTGGGGTTGCAAAGAGTCAGACAACTAGTGAAGTACCCAGCATTCCAAATATTATAGGTTTCCTCAGCAGTTCCTCAGTCTATGACCCTGAGGTTTTCCCCACGCTAATACATGGTTTAACACAAGGTTGCATTTGGGTGTAAAGAATTATTAAGTGGCCGATAAATGGACGTGGGTGAGCTCTCTGATATCTGGGATTCAATTAGCCAGAGATACTGATGGGGCATCGTTTTGGTACATTCTAGAAATCATGATAGGCAGAGACTCTAGACGACTTGAGAAGTGCCATATGAAGCATCAGTCGACTCTCCGATACCCTGTGTATTAATAAACTACTGTGTCTGGCATTATATGCTTTCACATGGGTAGCCAATATGGGACCCATATGTTACCTCTGAGTGTAAGCAAAGTAGGTGGTTGCCTTGTGGTGACATGAAGATCTCTGTGGGAATAACTCCTTCCAGCCACACCCTCCACTAACAGGTGTGCCCTGTGGTGATGCTTTCAAATGCATATTTTCTTCAGAGAGAGAATTCATTGAGCACTTTGGAATGAACTTCAGTTTCCCAACAGAAAGTATCTCGTCTTTGTCCCTGGTTTCAGAACACTGCATGGCACACCAGAGTTGCTCAGTAATGTTGGTTTGTGGATGACTTTCCCAGGGGCTTAGATGGGCTGGCACAGTCAGAGAGCTCAGCCTACCTAAGGCAGAGATAGAAAGGTGTGCGGGAGGGGAAGGCTGGTGTAAATGAGAATTTCTCATGGGATGTCCTCACTATGGCAGGTGAGGCACTGACCTGCTCTAAAACGCTGAATAACCCATACAACACATTCTTCAACTGTATCAAGTAACAGAAAGTCACTCACCCTTCTTTGATTACTACGAATAGTAATAGTTACCCGGAGCACTGGTGTGAGAGGATTTGATGAACAAATGCCAATTTGTCCTACCCATACCCTGTATGATGTTTATTCCATGGGTCACACCAAGAAGGAGGGTAAATGTAAGTGACCTTTACCATCAGGGCATTTCAGTAATGATACACACTGGGACTCTCCTTGGTCGTTGACAGTCACGGAGGTTTTAGCTAGACTCTCTTCTGGATGTCAAGGACAGAGAGCTGAGTGTCTACATAGACATAGACATTCTTTGCTGCAGAACCATAATTTCAGATTTGCTACTTTGGGATTCTCTGACTCTCTGCTTGTCACCCATCTTCCAGTTCCCGGGAGAGACGTGGCTAAGATGCTTTGTAAAGGCAAATCTATGAAGGTGCCATGAACATCCTAATTTATGTAAATGTGGACTCGGGGTGATTATGCTGTGTTGATGTAGGTTCATCAGTTGTAACAAATGTACTTGATAGGGGATGTTGATAATGGAGGAGGTTTTACATGTGCAAAGAAAAATAGCCCAATGGAAGAATCTGCAAAGGATTGATCATACATTTCTCCAAAGAGGATATGTAAATAGCCAGTGCTCAATGTCATTAGTCATCAGAGAAATGCAAATCAAAGTTACAATGAGATACCATAATGAGATGCCACCCCCACTAGGAGGACCATAATGAAAAAATGGAAAATAGTACGTGTTTGGGAGATGTGGGGAAATTGGAACCCTTGTGCTTTGATGGTTGGGATATAAAATGGCACAGCTGCTTTGAAACAATTTGACAGTTCATCAAAATGGTATACATAGAGTTATCCTGGGACCCAGCAATTCTGCTCCTAGAGAGATGAAGACATATATTTAGATAAAAAGTTGTACAAGAATGTTCACAGCAGTCTTATTCATAATAGCTAAGAAGTGAAATGGAGAAGGCAATGGCACCCCAATCCAGTACTCTTGCCTGGAAAATCCCATGGATGGAGGAGCCTGGTGGGCTGCAGTCCATGGGGTCGCTGGGAGTCGGACACGACTGAGTGACTTCACTTTCACTTTTCACTTTCATGCATTGGAGAAGGAAATGGCATCCCACTCCAGTGTTCTTGCCTGGAGAATCCCAGGGATGGGGGAGCCTGGTGGGCTGCCATCTATGGGGTTGCACAGAGTCGGACACGACTGAAGCGACTTGGCAGCAGTAGCAGTAGCAAGAAGTGAAAAAAATGTAAGTATACTCCAACTGAATGGATAAATAAAATGTGATATATTCATACAATAGAATATTCTTTGGCAATAAAAATGAAATATTATTATGTGCTACAAAGTGGATGAACCTTGAAAACACTATGCTAAATGAAATAAGATAGTCACTAAAGATCACACAATTATGATACCTTTTTTAAACGAAATGCCCAGGATTAGCAAATCTAGATCCAGAAAGTAGATTAGTGGCTGCCTAGGGCTGGAGGAGTTGGGAGAAAATGGGGAGTGACAGCTAATGGGTACACAGTTTCTTTGGGGGATGATGAAAATGTTCTAAAATTCATCGTGTTGGTGGTTGTACAAGAAACAGATTACAGTTATTGTTTCTGGGAAGGGGAACTTAACAGCTGGGGGACAGGAGTGCCGATGTATATTATTAATATACACGTTAATATGTTCATACGTTCTATGTGTTTGTTGGATTTTGTATCACATATATAATAAGCTATTCACAAACAAGTAAATACAATAATATTTTACAAAATGATATTGAAATAACAAAAGGGTATTAACTACAGATTCAATAAAATTTTTAAAAGTTAAAAAATATCTTGAAGTGGCAATTTTGTTCAATTACTTTAAATTCAAGCTTTTACTGTTCTGTATTTTCTAGTATGTAGAACACAGCCTGCAATCAAATTTTATCAAGTTCTAACTCTACTTTTCATTTGAGTTGGCTTGGACCAAGCCATTTAATCAGTTGGCTTGGACCAAGCCATTTAATCAGAAAGAGATAACCCCACTTTTGACAGCCATTTATGAATTATCCACTCTGGACAGGATCTCAATCTAAGCCATGGGGCAGAGAGCAAAGTAAATGGTCTTTACATTCAAACAACTTAATTTCAAATAGAGAAACTGATTTATAAAACACTAGTTAGGGGTCGGGGGGTAATATTCTGGAAATGGTGTCTATCCAGTAGGACCCATATTAACATCTTTTATTTTCTTATGGCTCTAAGATTGAAAAAAATTGTCTCATGGGAGTTTCCGGTGCTTCTTCCTTCCTTCCTCTTCTCCCTCCCTCCCTCCTTTCCTTCTTTAGAGCTCAGATACTCTCCCTTCTTATTCAAAAGCATCAGTGGTTTTTTTCAGGTGCAGTAACCACAGATTGGGCTTCCCAGGTGGCACAATGGTAAATGAATCCACCTGCGAATCCAGGAGACATAGGAGATGTGGGTTCAATCTCTGGGTCAGGAAGAACCACTGGATTAGAAAATGGAAACCCATTCCGGTATTCTTGCCTGGAGAATTCCATGGACAGAGGAGCCTGGCGGGCTACAGTCCATGGAATCGCTAAGAGGTAGACACGACTGAGCACGCACGCACACACACACACACACACACACACACACAAGCACTGATTACCTGTCCTCATACATTTTGAAGCTCTATACAACTAGAAAAATGAAATTGTCAGTAGTCCCCTCCTACCATCCTTCTCCATGATTTTGTCCAGGGCTGATTACACTAGTATTAAGAGTAAGGAAAGCTTTTAGAAACTTTATCAGTAATAAATAGAAAAGAGAAAATGGTATCATCTTTACTATATCTAGAGATAGAATAGTGTGAACGTTTCATCACTTGGTCCAGGTATCTGAAGACCTGGGTGTGAGTCCAGGTTTTGGTACTAAGAGACTGTAGAAACTAGGATGAATACCCCTTGTACTAATTTCTGTGAGGTTAAGGCACCTTTCCTAAGTGATACCAAGTCCATTGCATCCCAGGTTTCAGCCTGACCATCAGCCTGTCTCAAGGCTTAACTATTTGTTTGCCTAGTGTTATGCAATCTACAAAATATAATCACTATTTTGTGTTTTTAAAATAATTCACCCTAAACCAGGTGAAGTTTAGCCATGCTAAAAGTCATTCATCCTAAAAGTCAGATGAAGCGTACAATATTGCCCCCATCATCCATAAAATAAAATTGAGAGATAATTTAATAACATTGAAGTTAGAAAGAGGAACATTTTGTTAATTAATAGAGAAGGCATATACAAATGTCTAAGTTAAAAGATGATGCTGTGAAAGTGCCGCACTCAATATGTCAGCAAATTTGGAAAACTCAGCAGTGGCCACAGGACTGGAAAAGGTCAGTTTTCATTCCAATCCCAAAGAAAGGTAATGCCAAAGAATGCTAAAACTACTGCACAATTGCACTCACCTCACACGCTAGTAAAGTAATGCTCAAAATTCTCCAAGCCAGGCTTCAGCAACACATGAACCGAAGCAACATGTGTTGCTTCAGCAATACAGCAACACAGCAACACTTGAACTTCCAGATGTTCAAGCTGGTTTTAGAAAAGGCAGAGGAACCAGAGACCAAATTGCCAACATCCGCTGGATCATCGAAAAAGCAAGAGAGTTCCAGAAAAACATCTATTTCTACTTTATTGACTATGTCAAAGCCTTTGACTATGTGGATCACAATAAACTGTGGAAAATTCTGAGAGAGATGGGAATACCAGACCACCTGACCTGCCTCTTGAGAAACCTGTATATGGGTCAGCAACAGTTGGAACTGGACATGGAACAACAGACTGGTTCCAAATAGGAAAAGGAGTACGTCAAGGCTGTATATTGTCACTCTGCTTATTTAGCTTATATGCAGAGTACATCATGAGAAACACTGGGCTGGAAGAAGCACAAGCTGGAATCAAGTTTGTCAGGAGAAATATCAATAACCTCAGATATGCAGATGACACCACCCTATGGCAGAAAGTGAAGAAGAACTAAAGAGCCTCTTGATGAAAGTGGAAGAAGAGAGTAAAAAGTTGGCTTAAAGCTCAACATTCAGAAAACAAAGATCATGGCATCCAGTCCCATCACTTCATGGCAAATAGATGGGGAAACAGTGGCTGACTTTATTTTGGGGAGCTCCAAAATCACTGTGGAAAGGTGATTGCAGCCATGAAATTAAAAGACACTTGCTCCTTGGAAGGAAAGTTATGACCAACCTAGATTCCCTAGTGGCTCAGACGGTAAAGCGTCTGTCTGCAATGCAGGAGACCTGGGTTCGATCCCTGGGTTAGGAAGATCCCCTGGAGAAGGAAATGGCAGCTCACTCCAGTATTCTTGCCTGGAAAATCCCATGGACCGGGGAGCCTGGTAGGTTACCGTCCATGGGGTTGCAAAGAGTCAGACAGGACTGAGCGACTTCACTTTCACTTTCACTTTTTCAGATAGCGTATTAAAAAGCAGAGATATTACTTTGCCAATAAAGGTCCGTCTAGTCAAGGCTATGATTTTTCCAGTGGTCATGTATGGATGTGAGAGTTGGACTGTAAAGGAAGCTGAGTGCTGAAGAATTGATGCTTTTGAACTGTGGTGTTGGAGAAGAGTCTTGGGAGTCCCCTGGACTGCAAGGAGATCCAACCAGTCGATCCCAAAGGAGATCAGTCCTGGGTGTTCATTGGAAAGACTGTGTTGAAACTGAAACTCCAATACTTTGGCCACCAGATGTGAAGAGCTGACTCATTTGAAAAGACCCTGATGCTGGGAAAGATTGAAGGCAGGAGGAGAAGGGAATGACAGAGGATGAGATGGTTGAATGGTAGCACCGACTCGATGGACATGGGTTTGGGTGGACTCCGGGAGTTGGTTGATGGACAGGGAGGCCTGGCGTGCTGTGGTTCATGGAGTCGCAAAGAGTAGGACATGACTAAGAGACTGAACTGAACTGAAAGTTAAAATGATTCTGGGATATTATCAAGTCTTCCTTCCTGTTTCCCTATTAAGGGAAAAGGACATTTACCCTATTTTTAATCATAGGAAAAGAGATTCACCGAAGTAGGTAACTTACCCTGACACTGTAGTGACTATAATTTGTGGGTGTGTGTATGTGTGTGTGTGTGTGTGTGTGTGTTAGTCTCTCAGTTGTGTCCGACTCTTTGCAACCCCATGGACTGTAGCCTGACAGCCTTCCCTGTCCATGGAGTTCTCCAGGCAAGAATACTGGAGTGGGTATATCGGAATTGCAAACAACAATAATGTAAGAAAAAGACTTTACCATAAACATTTCTTTGTTCTCTAATATAAAGAAAAAAAGTAAACAATTGGATTTATATCCAGTGGCTTTTTGGCTGAATCCTGCTTCATAAGGTACATTTTTCTTCACTTTGCCAAGGGAATATTAAAAAGCAACGGGGAAAATATGGTTTGAGAGGTGTGATATTTATGGGCATCTATTAGTCCTTGCCAGAGCCATTTGACAAAGCAGAGTGCCTCTGTGTTGTTTATGGGCAAAGGAATTAAATTTGATATGGATTTGTTACGGTGTTTAGAAGACAGATCACTCCTTGGAAGAAAATTGCACTTACCCTAATATGATTTGAATGTGAAACTCTCTGCCAGGCTGTATATTCTGCCCACTCTCCACATGCAGAGCACGATAAGTCCACCAGAATCCTTGGGGGCATATCTCAAAGAGAGGCACATGCTTGAAAGAAAAGAACAGTTTGGACAGAAACCAGCACTGGGTTTTCTATCCTGCTTTGGATTTAATTTGTAGTCTGGCCCTAGGGAATTAATGTCCCAGGACCTTTATTTCTCCATCTGTAAAAATTACTCAGAGGCAGATTTTGCCTTGATATGAGGAAGAAGGAAATGGTTAGTAAATATAGAATGGGAACTTTTCAATTGCTTCCATGCATAATTAAACCCTTGTATTGTTTTATTCTTCTAGGCATTTCAGGGTCCTCCTTCGCTTCTCCAATATGTTGGTTACTCACTATTCTCACAGAAATACACCTTATATAACAAATTATGGGCTGCCTAGGTATCTCAGTGGATAAAGAATCTGCCTGTAGTGCAGGAGATGCAGGAGACTTGAGTTTGATCCCTGGTTCCGGAAGATCCAATGGAGGAGGGCAAGGCAAACACCTGGAGAATCCCAAGGACAGAGGAGCTTGGCGGGCTACAGTCCATGGGGTCACAAAGAGTCATGACAAATTATAACTTAATTGCTTCTTTTTTAAAAGAGAGCAACAGAAAAATGAATCTGTTTTCTATTATGTCTTTGAGAATTATGTAGCTATCTGCATGAATGAGATTGGTCACCTTTTCCTTTTTGGAAGTGACTTCTTCATTAGGAAGACTTTAGCTTCCTAGAGTGGATTGGAGCAACTTCTGTCCCTTTCCATGGCCGATGATAATTTAAAAAACACTGGGATCATTTGGTCTCCAAAGATTGAATAGAATCCAGCTGTTGGAGCCATCTGGTCCTGGTGCATTTTTTTAAGTAGGCGATCTATAATCACTTTCAAATCTTTTCTGTAGCAAAGCATTTAGGCAAGATTTATACATCTTCTTTTAATTATTAAGAATTTGTATTTTTCTAAGACTATCATCCATTTTCCATGTTTTAAAAACATTTGCTTTAGAATTGCACATAGCATTAACATATTATATTTCCCCTTACTGACTAAAACAAAATAAAAAAGTTTTATTATGAAGATTTTAAATAAGCCTAAAAATTTCACTGGAGGAGGGCATGGCAACCCACTCTAGTATTCTTGCCTGGAGAATCCCCATGGACAGAGGAGCCTGGTGGATTACAGTCCATGGGGTTGCAAAGAGTTGGACATGACTGAAGCAAGTCAGCACAGCACAAAAAAATTTCAAAAGAGTACAATGAACATCCATATAACTCCCAGCTGTAGTTAGCTATTTTAAATTAGAGAAATCGTGATCCTACATTTCTAAATAATTCAGCATTTATCTCCGGAGAGTAAAAATGTTCTTCCACATTACTGCGATATCATTTAACACACTGAAATCAGTCTCTTCATAACTTTTGTCATCCAGCTCATATTCAGATTTCTCCAATTGTTCCCCAAACACTGCTTCTTTATAGCTACTTTGTTCAACCCGGAATTTAATCATAGAAGATACATTAATTTGGTTGTTACGTCTTAAGACTTTCATTTAAAGCCATTCTCCGCCTCCTTTTTGATAATATTAATAACATTAACTTACTGAAGAGAGTAACTTAGTTGTCCTGCATGCTTTATTTCCTTTTGTGCTGTGCTGTGCTCAGTCGCTTCAGTCGTGTCCGACTCTTGGTGACCCCATGGACCGTAGCTTTCTTGTTTCTCTGTCCGTGGGATTTCCCCGGGCAAGAATACTGGAGTGGGTTGCTATGCCCTCCTCCAGGGGATCTTCCTGACCCAGGGATCAAACCCACGTCTCCTGTGTCTCCTGTATTGCAAGCAGATTCTTTACCACTGAGCCACCAGGAAGGTGGTGGCTTCCTGGTGGGAAGGAAGGAAGGAAGGAAGGAAGCCCCTTGTTTCTTTTCACTGACATTTAATTTGTTTCTTTATATCCAAAGGCTTTTCCCATTCTGAATCTTGAATTTCTTTCTTTCTTATATTCTTTAATTGAATTCTTGAGGGGGATTATCTTATATTTGTCTCTTCAAAGAAGTGGTTTTGGATTTTATTAGTTGAACTATATTTTACTGTTAATTTGTTTCATTATTAATTTAATTAAGATATTCTCTGAATGAAGACAGGAATCCTAGATATTATAGAAGGAAAAAAATGTAGTATTTAAATATATAAAAACTTAAATTTTTATTTTGGCAGAAGAAATAATAAAAGCCAATGGGCAAATAATAGAATTGGGTAAATAAAAAATAAGAAAAGTGAATATCTTCGATATACAAATATCTCAACTGATAAGGAAAATACCTCACACAGTCAAATTCCTAAGAGAAAAATTCTGAATTAGAAAAGAAAATCTATTTCAATTTTTGCTCATTTTAAATGTGGTTGTCCCTCTCTCTTATTTATTTTAAAGTTTAATGTATATATTCTGGATATGAGTCAAATATGTATGTATATATGATTTGTTGTTTTTACTATTGCATGTTGATAAGACTTGGAGAAGGAAATGGCAACCCACTCAGGTGTTCTTGCCTGGAGAATCCCAGCGGGCTGCCGTCTATGGGGTTGCACAGAGTTGGACACAACCACTTCAGTTGCAGCAGCAGTTGATAACACTAATCAGAAATCATGACATCATTTGCTATTTTCTTCATTGAACTAAAAGAATGTTACACCAAATATATACTTAACAAATAACAAGTAACTATTTAAATGAGATAAAGGATGTGTTTTTTTTTTTTTTTTTCCCTAATAAGTAGCCCCAGAAGGAAACATACTGATATTTAGTCTATGCTCATTTAAGTTTTTAAAGCATTACTTCCATACGGTGATTAGGTGGGTGGAAGATATTTGGAGAAAAATGTTTTTTGGTGGATGTAGTTCATGTAAAGAAGCTATTTCATTTCCAGGAAAATTTTCTTTTTTTAAAATAAAAAATCCATCTGACATTGTAACTGTCTTTTCTCAGGCATGTGGTTTTGGTGTGTGCTTGCGTTTGCACTAACCCATTTCCTGTGCATATGCTCTGCTTTGCCTCTGCCCTTGATACATTAAAAAGAAGTGAAATAGAAACATAACAGCATTGCCTAGAGCTCAGTTCTTGAAAAGGGAGAAGGCAGAGGGAGAAAAACAATGCAAACTGTGCCTACGATTAGGTACTGAAACAAAAAGGGTAGATTGACTAGTCTTGAGGACATCTATTCAAATGAAAGCTAGTGGGCTTTTTTTCTTCTTCCCCACATGATCATTTGAATTTATTAATATGACTCAATTAAGATTTTTCATAGCTTCACGTTCTAGCATTTTCTCATGTGTAGACTTGAAAATGTATTTCTGTTCTGAACTAATCCTGAGTCTTCTCCCCTTTCTGCTTGCTTGCTTCTTTGCTAGAGGGATAAAAAAGAAAAAAATAGCTATTTTTATAGATGTTTTCAAAGCAATAGGAGTATTATTATGCAACTAGTCTAAAAAACCCTAATAAAGTCAAAGTACTTTTTGTATATTTTTAAAGGCTACTATTAGCATCACCATGGGTACAAAGCTCCAAGCTCACATTAACAGGAGGCTTCCTAACACCTGCCAAATACCCTATTTTCAGTTAAAGAGACGCTTGGATGGGATCTACTTGAAAGCATCTAAGTATGATTCTTAAAGATCAATAACACATGTCATGAAGATGTCAGGTTTTTACTACCCTTTTTTTTTTTTTTATTGGCTCCAGCATTTATCCAACCAATATTGATCAGTTTGATGGAAGTATATCTGTGAAGGCCAAACCTAGTGGTTAATATGGAAATCCACCAAATAGGCTTTCATCTCATTGCTGGATACATGTTCTCTCGTTGGATTCCTATTTTCAGTAGGGGCAGTGTGCCTGATATATGGATGGCGAGTCAGCTTATAAAAACCACCACACTGTGCTTGGTGATAAATGGATCAAGGTATTTCTGAGACTGTCAAAGTTGGAAGTGGTCACAGAAATTATCTAAGTCATGCTTATTTGTTTGTTTTTGCTTGTTTAATTGTTGATTTTGTTTACAGAAGGAGAAGTGAAAACTCAGAAGCTAAGTGCTGTATCTCAAGTAAGCTGTTGACAAAATTACTTGGTGGCAAAGGTAGGATTATTGCCCAGATATGTTTTTAGTCCAGTGTTTGTTCCAATGCTAGACCATGTAGCTAGAAACATGAAAGGGAGAAAAATCAGAGGTTAATGACATTAAATTAATTGCCATTCTTATGACGTATTATAGAAATAAGCACAGAACCACAGGAGTCATGGCCCTACCTATAGAATTATGAATGGGGCCAGAGAGAGACCTCAGCATATGAAACTCTCTTTTCCGCAATTTTTGGTTGGCCTATCTCAAATCAGGAAGCAACAGTTAGAACGGGACATGGAACAACAGACTGGGCTGTATCTTGTCACTCTGCTTATTTAACTCATACACAGATTACATCATGAGAAACCCTGGGCTGGAAGAAGAACAAGCTGGAATCAAGATTGCCAGGAAAAATATCAGTAACCCTTAGATATGCAGATGACACCACCCTTATGTCAGAAAGTGAAGAAGAACTAAAGAGCCTCTTGATGAAAGTAAAAGAGGAGAATGAAAAACTTGGCTTAAAGCTCAACATTCAGAAAACTAAGATCATGGCATGCAGTCCCATCACTTCATGGCAAATGGATGGGGAAACAGTGGAAACAGTGGCTGACTTTATTTTGGGGGGCTTCAAAATCACTGCAGATGGTGATTGCAGCCATGAAATTAAAAGACACTTACTCCTTGGAAGGAAAGTTATGACCAACCTAGACAGCATATTAAAAAGCAGAGATATTACTTTGTCAACTAAGGTCTGTCTAGTCAAGGCTATGGTTTTTCCAGTAGTCATGTATGGATGTGAGAGTTGGACCATAAAGAAAGCTGAGTGCTGAAGAATTGATGCTTTTGAACTGTGGTGTTGGAGAAAACTCTTGAGAGTCCCTTGGACTGTAAGGAGATCCAACTAGTCCATCCTAAAGGAAATCAGTCCTGGGTGTTCACTGAAGGACTGATGCTGAAGCTGAAACTCCAATAGTTTGGCCACGTGATGTGAAGAGCTGACTCATTTGAAAAGACCCTGATACTGGGAAAGATTGAGGGCAGGAGAAGGGGATGACAGAGGATGAGATGGCTGGATGGCATCACTGACTCAAAAGACATGGGTTTGGGTGGACTCCGGGAGTTGGCGATGGACAGGGAGGCCTGGTGTGCTGCAGTCCATGGGGTTGCGAAGAGTTGGACATGACTGAGTGACTGAACTGACTGATCTCAAATTTCAACATCACCTTCTTTAAGATGTCTTCTCTCCTTCTCCCAATCTGTTAGATGTCTTTTTTACACTATCAAATAGTACTTTCTGTAAATTGTATTTTTGTTTACTTGTCCTCTCCTCTTTTTTAAAAATTGATAACCATTATCAATCACTGAGTACCCACTATGTGCTAGGTGTTTTGCCAGGAACTTTATGAAAAAGTTATGAAAACTGTGTTGAGTTCTTGGAAAACCCTTCAAGTCAGGGATGAGGGTTCCCTGACTGACCAAAGTTTAAACAGTTAATAAGCATCAGAACCAGGATGGGAAATCAGATGTGTCATAGTCCTCTTCCTACATCATTTCTGTGTGTCATACTGACTGAATTCAGAATCAGAGGGCTGTGGTCATGGATACTAGATTTCTCTCATCATTCCATGCTCCTTCCAGCCTCTGAGGTTGAAAAGCAGAAACCTACATTTTTTCCCAAATCTCTTGAATCTAGGATTCTGTGTCTGATGGGAGATGTGCTGGTTAGACGCCATTGTAAGAGATCCCGAAGGCAGGAATGTCGTGAGCCATCTTCCAGCCACTGTGGTGGCTGAGCTGAAAGCTGGGGGGACGTGACTATGTACAGGCAACTCAAGAACCCAGTTTTCAGTCACCAGCTTTGAGGTTTGAGGGGTAGTTGTGCCCACAGCTGCAGTAGTAGCAACAGAATCTTCCTGCTATCTGGACAGTTAGGAGCTTTCTCGGAGAAGGTGATGGCACCCCATTCCAGTACTCTTGCCTGGAGAATCCCATGGATGGAGGAGCCTGGTGGGCTGCAGTCCATAGGGTCACACAGAGTCAGACACGACTGAAGTGACTCAGCAGCAGCAGCAGCAGCAGCAGCAGCAGCAGGAGCTTTCTATAACCTCGGACTCCATAGTCCAGGAGGGGCTCATTTTGCCCTTTCAATGATTGTGTAAAACTAAGTTCCCTATTACATTTCTTTTTTCCTGAAATACCCAGAGTGATATAGTGGTATTTCTCATATCTATTGTTATATAACAAACTGCTCCAAAACCCTGTGGACTAAAACAACAATGATTTATTATTTATTATGATTCTGGGGTTGGTTGGAATCAGTTCTTCTGCCTCATCTGGTTGGCTGGGATCACTTGTGGCTGCATTCAGCCAGCAGCCCTGTGGAGGCTGGAACATCTGAGACAGCCTCACATGTCTGCTGCTGAGCTGCTGTGGGAATTTTCCTTACGGCCCCTCGTTCCACATGGTCTTTCGTCACTAATCTGAGCAGGAAGCAGGAACAGGGAACACTAAGCCAAGTTAAAAATAATATAATTTCTGTATCTGAGCAGGAGAAACACAGTATCAGAAAGCACAGAAAACTGTAAGCCAACATGAAGAGGAGAAAGGATCGAGGCTGGAGGGAATTTGACCAGATCTCCCATTTTCCTCATCATAATTCTGCCAAATGAACTTTATTATCCATTGCTGCTGCAAACATTTGTCTAGCAGACAGTATTTGAAGTAACCATTTGAGGTGTTGGTATAGGAAAGCTCTGCCTTTGGGGAAATAACTGATGACAGAGAATGAGATGGTTGGATGGCATCACCGACTCAATGGACATGAACTTGGGCAAACTCTGGGAGTTAGTGATGGACAGGGAGGCCTGGCGTGCTGCGGTTCATGGGGTTGCAAAGAGTCGGACACGACTGAGCGACTGAACTAACAAGAGAATGATGACACGGAGGAAGTCAGTAGTCCTGCTAGCCAGTCAGGAAACCAGTTCGGAAAGGTCCCTCTTAAGGAGGATCTTGAAGACTGAGTAGGAGTTTGATTAGATGAACATTTGTTTGAAGGAAAGGGGGAATGGCATAAAAAGGCAACCCACTTCAGTGTTCTTGCCTGGAGAACCCCAGGGACGGGGGAGCCTGGTGGGCTGCTGTCTATGGGGTCACACAGAGTCGGACTAAAGCAACTTAGCAGCAGCAGTAGCAGCAGTGAGTAATTTTAGTCTCTTTGTGGCAAGAATGATGTCATCTTTCTTGGTATCTTCTACAGAATCTTTACACATCATTTTCATCCAAAGTACATTTATTGAGTAGTTATTAATATATATTGTCATGATCAAAATTTGACTACAGTAATTTATAAATATTTTACTTTGGGAGCTTACTTTAAATATCTTAAAAGCAGATAAAATAATGTTTTCTTACTAAATATATGAATAAAAAGCCATGTCATGCTCATTTATTATGAGGTTGTAAATTATTTGAGATTAAAATCCCTATCTTGCATTTACATTGTTAATTTAAAATTCACAGTGCTAGACACTGATACTGTGTTTTCTATGTCATGTAATGTTTTGTTCATGATGTGTTTAATACCTGTTCCCAATGTTTCTGACTTTATCCTCCTTGTAATATTAAAATAATACAAAGTATTTTTTAATGTATCATTAAAGTTGATATATTCTCAAGTGGGGAAAATGTGATATGACACAACTTTCTCACCCACTGATGTGATAATTAACATCAGAAATAATGTATAACTTAGGGAACTCAATAAGCAACAACAATATCATACATTTATTGTATCCATTCATTCAACAGATATATATTATGAGCCAGGCAATGTTAGAAGCTTCCCTTGTGGCTCAGATGGTAAAAATCTGCCTACAGTGCAGGAGAACTTGGGGTTTGATCCCTGGGTCAGCAATGTTAGGCACTGAAGATAAAAGGTAAATGAGATATGTATGCATCCTCCTCTCCTGGAAACCACGCTGATAAAGAAAAACATCATATAAGTAACTGCACAATTGATTATTAGTAATAATTGTGGCAGGTGTTGTCAAGAATTATTGTTAGGAGACTGTGTCATGGGGGGACCTGCATTGGCCTCCTATGGGGTTTGGAGAGGCCTGCATCCTATATTCTTTTCCTTGAGAGTCAGGAATCAGCGTTTGGTATCACCGTGTAGTCCATGGGGTCGCTAAGAGTCGGACACGACTGAGCGACTTCACTTTCACTTTGGAATACATAAATAAAACTGCCATTCAGCTGCAAAAATAGAGATACGGAAGAACACACTCTTAACTTTCACAATTCTCTCATTTAAGAATGATAGCTCTATCAGAACCTTTGAAAATGAAATGAACAGTTTAGAGCATGATTTAGATATTTACCAATGTACTTTAAAAGTAAAAATTAACAACAGTCTGAACTTGATAGTTCATCAATACGGACAGTATGTCTTTAAGTACCAAAATTCGAGGATGAATATATGCAAATATGGTTTGGGAGAAATTATCTGTTCCAACCCATTACTGTTTGAAATCCAATTAAGACAGATATTTTTATCACATGAAGAAATATTTTCAAGTATTTATAACAGTAAATCCCAAATATTTCATTACTTCTCTATGATTTTTTAATTTTATAGCAGAAAAACATTTACAAAGTCCAACATTTGTTTTTAAGGAATTATTTGCCTCTCTGCCCAGCCAGGCGACTGGCCACCTGATGTGAAGAACTGACTCATTTGAAAAGACCCTGATGTTGGGAAAGACTGAAGGTGGGAGTAGAAGGGGACGACAGAGGATGAGATGGTTGCATGCCATCACCGACTCAATGGATATGAATTTGAGCAAGCTCTAGGAGCTGGTGATGGACATGGAGGCCTGGTGTGCTGCAGTCCATGGGGTTGCAAAGAGTCGGACACGACTGATCTTGCTAGGATATCCTGTAAATAGTTGGGATCCTAAAGAGTCACGTGCTGTAAGTCTCTGGGTGTAGCAAAAGTATGCCTTCAGAAAAAAACTTACTTGTAAACTTTAAAAAAAGTCTATTAGCTTCCTGTGGCTGTTGTACCACAGACTTGATGTGGTTTCCAGTTCTAGCTAAAGGCATCTTCTATCTTCTTTCGGTTTTGGAGGTCAGACGTCCAGAGTCAGTTTCACTTGCCTTGTCCAGTTTCTAGGGCTGCATTTCTTGCTTTTGTTTGTTCACGTCTTCATCTTCCATCTTCAAGGCCAGCAACTTAGCATCATTAAGACTCTCTCTTCTCCATTCACACCACTTTCTCCTCTTGCCTGTCTGAGATCTCCTCTGCCTCTCAAAAGAACACCTGTGATGGCATTTGGGTCCCGTCCAGATAACCTACGGTCTTCATCTTGGAGATTCTTAATCACGTCTGCAAAGATAATTTTTTTTTTTTAACCACATAAGGAAACATCCACAGGTCTCAGGGTTTAGAACGTGGTTATCTATGGGAGAGAGGGAAGGAGAGGGGTGGGGCATTTTCAGCCTACTGCAGTGTATCTCTTTACTCTCATATATTATGTTTATAACTTTGTGAGCAACCTAAATGCTTAGGTTTTACTTTTTCATTTGATAATATATTTTAAATTATTTTTTCAAAATAGTCTTTTGTTTTATTGAAGTCCCTAATAAATTTCTTCTTATCTCCACTTGGAGGAGGATTAACATGTCTATTTCATCTTTTGCCAGTTGAAAACCGGTGATAGTCATGAATCATGTTGTCATCTATAAAATGAAATTGATAGCTGTGGTTTTCATAAGCTCCTACCATAAAGCTATGTCAAGACCAAGTTCTATATTTTCTCTTCTCACTGGGAAAGATTTGATTCTTTTGTCAATTAGTGAATCTTGCTTACCTTCTTGCTTGAGGGTATTGGAAGAGCCATATCAAGTATAAAAAAAAATTGTTAAAATATCTGTGCCAAACTAATGTTATACTTACTTTCCAACACTGAAACATTATGGCTATCATTTTAGAAGCAACTTTGATTCTCTCATCTTAGAATTATCCTTGATGTTTCCCATCAAAACTGTGACCTAGAATCAGATTTTCACCCTGCAACAGGCAATTAACAAGGCAAGTTGCACAGAGGAGACAGTGGTTTGGAACTTAAAAAAAAAAAAGAGTACATGTTCAATTTTTATCCTCTCCTCCATGTGTGTCTGTTGAGGTGTATTCAGTTTAAGATACTAATATACAGAAAATCCAATTCAAATATGCAAAAATAATGAAGAGGATATTTTGTTTTAGTAACTAGATGAAGGTCCAGATGTAGAGCAGCTTTCCAGGCCTGATTAACTTACTGGCTCAGAATTATTTCTGGGATCCAGTTTCTGTCTGCTTCTCTGCTTTGCTTTCCACATATTATTTTCCTCTTATAACCAAATTCAAACTACCAAGACGACACAAAACACAACACTGAGAGTATGTATATACAGTTGTCACTTATGAGCTGGTATGAAGCCAGGTCTTGTACACCATCTGCTGAATCCATAGGCAAGAATTCAAGCATCTTCAGGGTTCTTCATCCTGATGTACGTAGGTCATTAACCTTAAGTAGTTTTGATGTATGCTCTTATTTTAACTTTAAGAAGCAATAGAAATTCTGGGTTCTGATAAGAATATAATTAAGGGAAATTTTTTTTTTTCTCAAGGAGTTTCAGGGTTAGGTTTTTTTTAGCTACAGTGTTGATAGAAAGAGAGCTACTAATATCAGTTTCAGCTACTAGGTAGTTGGTCCTAAAAGTCACAATGCATTGCCCAAATTCATCTCGATGTTCAAATAGTGAATTTACACCAAAGTTTTGCAGCAATTCATTGTTGCTATCTGTATACATTTTAGGCCTTTTAAAACATTCTTACCTTCTCTGGGTATTGCCATTTTCCTATCCATTACTCAATCCCAGTAATTTTGTTTTTCCTTTCGAGAGTATGAGAAAAAGATAAAGTATTTGATCATTCAAGAAGTAGTTGATATATGTTTTGTGCTTAAGGGTAGGTGTGTTCATTATTTATTGCTGTGTAAAAATTTTCCCCAAATTTACTGGATTAAAAAAGCACACATTTATTATCTCACTATTTCTGTGAGTCAAGGATCTAGACTTAGCTCTGGGTGTCTCAGAGTCAGAATCTCCTATGCTGCTCCTATCAAAATATAGTGACTCGGGTCCCCCTGTTATGGTGGAAAGGATTTACTTCCAGGCTCACATGGTTATTGGTGGGATTCCATTTCTTTCAGGATACTGGACAGTGTTCCTTGATTGTTATCAGTTTCATGCTACATGGACCTTCCCAATAATTCAACTTGCTTCATCAGAGCCCCAAAGCGAGAGAGTCAGCAAGCAAGATGGAAGTCACTCTGTTCTGTTGTGTAATCATGGAAGAGACAGCCCATCTTCTTTGCCATATTCTTTTGGGTAAAACCAAGTCAGCAGACCAACCCACACTCAGTCCACAAAGGCATTGCCATGATTGCCTCTTTCTTATTAAGTCTTATTAATCAGCATGTTTATTGCTTTCACTTAGTGCAACGAAGTTTACAAAGCAGGCCAAATAGCTAAAAGAGGTCTAGAGACTGTGGTTAGATTTTAGAGGAGATTTCCCATTAGCTAGGACTAAGACTCTTATAATCACAAAATTTTATGTTATTACCCCTGTCTTACAAAAAGATATCTTTAATGGTAGAAAAAAGTAGGAAAAGGCAGTAGTGAAGGTGTTATTGCAACCATGCCCAGGACAGCTTGGTCATTGGTTTCCTGCGTCACCCCAGCAGCTGAAGAACAGATGGAAATCTAAACCACAGGACTGTGTGCTGTGTGGCAAGCCTTTCTCAGTGTTGCTCATCACACGCTCACACCCTCAATCTCTTCCTCTGTCTGTCTCTCTCACTGTTGGATGAGGAAGGCAGGTTTTATACCCATCGGCACAATTTCTGAAATCATCCAAAACCAAGACATGGGAAAACTCTGCTCCTAGATTCTAGACTTCTTGGCATCAACCAATTTGTCCTAAAGAATTCTTGTAGAAAAATATAGCCAAGCAGTAGTAATGCTTTGCCAAATATCTTTAAAATATGTACAGAAACCACCTCAGAGAAACAAACCAGCAAAAGTATAAGCTTATAATGGCAAAATCAACTGTTTTGTAAGAAAGAGAGCTTTGATTTTGCTCCTTATATTTACAGACACTGAAAGGAGAATTTAACAGAAGTTATGATTGTAGAATTTAATCAAGGACAAAGGCGACTGGCAGGGTCCAAGATTTTCCTCCACCTATCCACCTCGACCCTGTGGTGAAAGCTCTGCTCCTATGTTTGTGACTTTGAAAAAAATGACTCATGTCTTACAACTTCAAGCCCCCTCCCCACCTGGTTTACAAACTGAAAACACAAACTTTCAGCTTGGTTGTGTAGTTTGCAAGTGTTAGCTGCTCAGTTGTGTCTGACTCTTTGTGATCCCATGGACTGGGGTCTGCCAGGCTCCTCTGTCCTTGGAATTCTCCAGGCAAGAATACTGGAGTGGGTTATCATTCCCTTCTCCAGGGGATCTTCCTGACCTAGAGATTGAACCTGGGTCTCCTGCATTGCAAGCAGAATCTTTACCATGTGAGCCACCAGGAAGGTCCCTGACTGTGTGGTTTAAGTGATTTCAAATCCTTGAAAGCAGATAATAAAGTGCTGTATCTCTAAACTCTCTTTCTCATCCCTGCGGGATATATTGAAATTCATGGAGGGACACACTCCTCGTTGAATTCTTCAATGTGCAGGTGTTAAGTGAGCTTTGTACTTCCATGCACTTCACGACCCCTGGGGAAGGGTGGTGTTACTGTGATGCACTCAAAGGAGACGAAGGTGTGAACCAGGCCCACGAGGAGGCACCATGGCCTGATTCAGCTGGTTGGCTGATGTGTAAAGACTCGAACCAGCAAAGTTTTCAACCCAATATTTATATCACAGGTAGGAAAGGTTTTAGAGAAAGAAAAATAGTTTACTCTAGACTTGGAAACAGGGAAGAGAGATACAGAAACTCCCATTTGTCTCTTCTGCTTCCTCAGCAGTCTACCTTCCACCAACAAAATAAAATAAATCTGGAGGGGGATCACAGGTCTTGGTGTTGAAAGGATTTGAACACTGTGAGGCGTGTGAGGGTGGTGAGGGTGGTCCACCAGCAAATTTTTGGACTGGGGATGTTTTTGGAAGCTTTAGAGCTTGTGAAGTGCAGGCACCTTCCAGGTTTCTGATTACTGTATTTGTGCCTCTTCATTTTGTGGGCTGGGACGTCAATTTTGCCTGCATGACAAGGGTGCCTCTAGAAAGCTAAAGCTACAGCGGTTGGGTCCTAGGAAAACAGTGGAAGCTGGGTATTTGGGGGTTGCTTCGAGTGGGCTTCCCAGGTGACTCCGTGGTAAAGAATCCACCTGCCAATGCCAGAGACACAGGTTCAATTCCTGGTTTGGGAAGATCCCCTGGAGAAGGAAATGGCAACCCCATCCAGTGTTCTTGCCTGGGAAATCCCATGGACAGAGGAGCCTGGTGAGTTACAGTCCATGGGGTCCCAAAGAATTGGACATGACTTAGAGACTACTAAAGTACCCAGCACCTAAGGTCAGCATACAGAGCTCAGGGACCTTTCCTGGACTGCTCATCCATGCATGCTAGGAAAGGAGGTGGGACTGTGTGGACACTCACACTCCAAAAAATATGGAGCTTCTGTTTGTTTGAATGGAATTTCTCTTGTAAGGAGTTAAGGGATCCCTATGGCCATTTATGGGTTATTGTCCAAATTAGCATGTTAAACTGTGGAGACTTCTTCAAGAGAGGGGAATACCAGACCACCTTGACTGCCTTCTGAGAAATCTGTATGCAGGTCAAGAAGCAACTGGACAGGGAACAACAGACTGGTTCCAAATTGGGAAAGGAGTACGTCAAGGCTGTATATTGTCACCCTGCTTATTTAAATTTAACTTATATGCAGAGTACATCACGTGAAATGCCAGGTCAGATGAAGCACAAGCTGAAATCAAGATTGCCGGGAGAAATATCAATAACTTCAGATGTGCATATGATACCACCCTTATGGCAGAAAGTGAAGAGGAACTAAAGAGCCTCTTGATGAAAGTAAAAGAGGAGAGTGAAAAAGCTGGCTTAAAACTCAACATTCAAAAAGCTAAGATCATGGCATCTGGTCCCATCACTTCATAGAAAACAGATGGGGAAACAGTGGAAACAGTGACAAACTATTTTTTTGGGTTGCAAAATCACTGCAGATGGTGACTGCAACCATGAAATTAAAAGATGCTTACTCCTTGGAAGAAAAGCTATGACCAACCTAGACAGCATATTAAAAAGCAGAGACATTACTTTGCTGACAAAGACTCGACTAGTCAAAGCTGTGGTTTTTCCAGTAGTTGTGTATGGATGTGAGAGTTGAACTATAAAGATAGCAAAGTTCCGAACAATTGATGCTTTTGAACTATGGTGTTGGAGAAGACTCTTCAGAGTCCCTTGAACTGCAAGGAGATCCAACCAGGCCATCCTAAAGGAAATCAGTCCTGAATATTCATTGAAAGGACTGATGTTGAAGCTGAAATTCCAATACTTTGGCCACCTGATGTGAAGAACTGACTCACTGGAAAAGACCCTGATGCTGGGAAAGATCAAAGTTGGGAGGAGAAGGGGATGACAGAGGATGAGATGGTTGGATGGCATCATTGACTCAGTGGACATGAGTTTGGGTAAACTCTGGGAGTTGGTGATAGACAGGGAGGCCTGGAGTGCTGTAGTCCATGGGGCTGCAAAAAGTCGGACACGACTGAGCGACTGAACCAGAAGTAGACTAGCATGTTAAAATTCATTTACGAAACTTTATTTCTCCTTTCTTCATTCATTATTGATTCAATGCTTTATTGGCTTTTTAAGTACAGTGTATTTTAAAAAGTATCAAGTCTTAGAAGCAGAGAACAAGAAAAACTACAATTTTGAAAGTAAAGGGAAGCCTGCTGAGATTTTTCATCATAAAGTAAATGATGCCGTGCAATTTGTAGGAGGCTCTTTTTCCCGGAATGGAGGTCTCTAGTGCCTCATTTCCACATAAGGTGCAATCAGACTCTGAGAATTATTAAGGAAAAGATTGCTTTGAGTATTTAGAACTCATTCTATATGAGTGATTTATAGCCCAGTTTTATAATACCTTTCAAGCTTTAATGTAGCTCTTTCCAAATATGAAATTCTATTGGCAAAATCTATAAGCGATTGTTTTACTTTACACAGGTTATATAATAGTGCTCCATCATCAAATTGAGAAGTGAAGAACACTAGGTTAAGAGGTAGGTTCTTCTCAGTGATTCTTTTTGTCTCTTTTCCTTGTCTATATCATGAGATAGGACCAGCTGTCTCCAAAACAGATGGCTCTGGGGAGGAAATGGAAGATGAATGAGTGAAAGTAGGCTTGATGGAGACTGTGCAAGGGATGACTGACTACCCCTTCAGTGGTAGATGGGTTACTGGCTCTATTTATTTAACCTTACCCCTGCTCCATCCATGACGTGCTTTGGAAATTCCATTGTTAAAGGGACAGTGCACATTTCCCAATTTCTTTGACATGCAACCAGCCACCTGACTTGCTTCACTCCCTTGAAAGAGACTGATGTCAAAGCCTACTAGTTATGAACCTAGATAGTATGAGAGCTCATGTGTTCCGTTTTGTGTGTGCTCAGTAGCTCAGTCATATCTAACTCTTTGTGACCTTCCCAGGCAAGAATACTGGAGTGGGTTGCCATTTCCTTTTCCAGGGGATCTTTCCCACCCAGGGATAGAAACCATGTCTCCTGCATTGGCAGGCAGAGTTTTTACCACTGAGCCAACTGAGAAGCCTGTGTTTCCCTTGACCTTTTCCATTTCTGTCATTGCCTTGAGAAGAAGTTGCCTCACTGGTGTGCTGTTGTCAGGAGAATGAGTGACAAGTGGAGAAAAGCCAAGCCACCCCAGACCAAACCAGCCTAGATTAGTTCAGCCTGGCTGACCCTGAGACACAAGAGCAAAACAAATGCTTGTTGTTTTATTGTTGCTGAGCTTTGGAGGTTCTTTATTATGCAATAATATCTGAACCCTAGAAGTCGTTTGTTCTATTTCCTCTGGGTAGATTTCCTTCTTGGCAACAAGATGGTGTTAGGACAGGGCTGGGGATCCAAACTCAGACTACCTTCAGGCAGGAAGGACCAGTAAATGAGGGAAGAAGGAAGCTGTTTGATGCCACATTACTTACCCCGTCTACTAAGGTAGCTGCCACTCAGCTCCAGCAAAAGGTGTTCATGCATGAATGTGAGTCCTGCATTGCTACGTATACTATTTTTCAAGAGAAGCTAGACATTAAGATTGTTTTAGGTGGAATCTCCAAAATTTAAGCTTGTATGCCAGCTTATTCTAGGTATATTTGTTTTATAATGAATTCAGTAAAGTTTTGATTGAAAAATCCCCAAACATGCTTCTTTTGTCCCCATTGGAATGTCTTATAAATATGGTCACAGCATAAAAGCTAAAATCAACAAATGATAAACCAGACAAAGCCAAAAATCTCCAACTATCTAAAATCTTCAGCTACTTCAAAAGCCTGGGCTGGAGGAAGCACAAGCAGGAATCAAGATTGCCGGGGGAAATATCAGTAACCTCAGATATGCAAATGACACCACCCTTATGGCAGAAAGTGAAGAACTAAAGAGCCTCTTGATGAAAATGAAAGAGGAGAGTGGAAAAGTTGGCTTTAAGCTCAACATTCAGAAAATTAAGATCATGGCATCTGGTCCCATCACTTCATGGCAGATAGATGGGGAAACAGTGGACACAGTGGCTGACTCTATTTTTTTGGGCTCCAAAATCACTGCAGATGGTGACTGCAGCAATGAAATTAAAAGACGCTTACTCCTTGGAAGAAAAGTTATGACCAACCTAGACAGCATATTAAAAAGCAGAGACATTACTTTGCCAACAAAGGTCCATCTAGACAAGGCTATGGTTTTTCCAGTAGTCATGTATGGATGTGAGAGTTGGACTATAAAGAAAGCTGAGTGCCAAAGAATTGATGCTTTTGAACTGTGGTGTTGGAGAAGACTCTTGAGAGTCCCTTGGACTGCAAGGAGATCCAACCAGTCCATCCTAAAGGAGATCAGTCCTGGGTGTTCATTGGAAGGATTGATGTTGAAGCTAAAACTCCAATACTTTGGCCACCCGATGAGAAGAGCTGAGTCATTTGAAAAGACCCTGATGCTGGGAAAGATTGAGGGTGGGAGGAGAAGGGGATGACAGAGGATGAGATGGTTGGATGGCATCATTGACTCAGTGGACATGGGTTTGGGTGGACTCCAGGAGTTGGTAATGGACAGGGAGGCCTGGTGTGCTGTGGTTCATGGGGTCGCAAAGAGTCAGACACGACTGAGCGACTGAACTTAACTGAAAATAACAAAACCAACCACTTAATAGTATAAAGAAACTGACTTTTATTTATTTTACTAAAGGAATTTTTTGCAACTTTAAAATCTATTCTTGTTTTTCAGGATGCAAAATTTTAAGATGATTTATTGTTATTACATGAAGCAAGCTGAGGTCTACTTCTGAAATGAAAATGTGGATCTATCAGAGGAGAATAGAATTGTTAATTCCTTTTAATGACTTTTCTTAATAAAGTAGCCATCAAGTGGAAAAATGGACTGGCATCTCTGTTAAAGGAAAAGAAACCAGGAAGCCTTCATTTAAATCTTCATTAGCTACTGATTAGGCCAGAAAAGGGAAATCGCCAGATTTCCTCAACCACGGATTATAAACCAGGAATAATTAAGTGGAAAGACTATAACCTCCTTACAGGGTTATTGATTGGATTAATGATTAGACATGACTTGAAAAATATGGACTATGAGTGTGCATGTCAATTTAATTTAAATAAAATTTATTTAGTCCCACTCAACAGCATATTGGATGCAGGGCACAGCCCAGCAAAGAATATAGAGGAAGCAATTCTTCCTCTGAAATAATGTACAATTAAATGAAGACCAAACAGAGAAGGCAGCACCTGGGGAGACTTCACTTTATATTTAGAATGAAAGGCTTAGGTCCATTAGTCATTATTGCTTTATACCTCATTATACTTGGAGAAGCTTCTCTCTATGTTATGTTCTCAGTATTCCTTTTCATTGATGGCTTTTAGAATTCCTTAACTGTAAAAGGGCAGGGGGAGATTATTTAATACTTGTTCAGTGCCAGATTGATTTGTGCTAGATTAATGTGCTAGATTAATTTATTGAATCTGTACAACCATTCTGTACAGTAAAGCTTTTATTCCCATTTTACAGAAGGAGGAAAATGAGGCTCTGGAGATCCATGAAATCAGGGGTCCCCAAGCCCTGGTCCATGGACTGTTTCTGGCCCGTGACCTGTTAGGAATCAGGCTGCCCAGTAGGATGTGAGTGACAGGCTAGTAGGCAAAGCTTCATCTGTATTTTCAGCCGTTCCTCATTGCTCACATTACTGGGTGAACTGTGTGTGTGTGTGAGTGCACACTCAGTCATGTTCTACTCTTTGCTACCCCATGGACTGTAGCCCACCAGACTCTTCTGTCCATGGGATTCTCCAAGCAAGACTATTGGAGCAGAGTGCCATTTCCTTCTCCAGGGGATCTCCCTGATCCAGGGATTGAACCCAAGTCTCTTACATCTCCTGCGTTGGCAGGCGAGTTCTTTATCAGCTGAGCCACCAGGGAAGCCCACAGAATTTGTCCCTGGTGCCGAAACGTCTGGGGGCTGCTGCAGTAAATCTGCTGAGACATCCCTTCTTCACAGAAGACTTCTTTGAGCTCCATAGTCTGAATAAGTTGCCTTGTAAGCACCCTAAACCCACTGCAAGCTTCATTCTGGCAAATATAACACTTTGCAGTGGTAGTTGCTTACTTTCTGCCTCACCTACTGGACCATGAACTCTTGGAGCCTAGCGTTTGGCATAGACTGTTATCCAGTAAGTGCGTGTGAAAGGTTTGTGTTTAGTCAAGGTTATATAACCTGTAAGTGGAAGAAACCAGAGCTTAGAATCAAGGGTTTCCTAAATATCAATCCCATGCACTTTCTACTGCACTGACACTTTAAAAATTTAAGAATTGGAAGATCTTTTATAAAATTTTTCTTCAGTAGACAAATGGGATCATCATCAAACTAAGATGCTTCTGGACAGTAAAGCAAACAATCAGCAGTGTGAGGAGATGGAGTCAGAGAAAAATCTTTGCAGACCATAATATCTGATAAGGAGTTAATATCCAAAATGCATACGGAACTCAAACAAATGAATAGGAAGAAAACAAATAATCTGATTTAAAAATGTACCAGAGACTTGAATAGACATTTCTTAAAAGAAGATATGCAAACAGCCAACAGATATGTGAAAAAAAAAATACTCAACCTCACTAATCATCAGAGAAATGTAAATCAAAACCACAATGAGATATACCTCACACCTAGAAGAGTAGCTGTCATAAAAAAAAGCAAGAGTTAAAGGTTGGTGAGGATGTGGAAAAAAGGAACCCTTGTACACTTGGTGAGAGTATACACTGGTATAGCTATAAGAGAAAACAGGCTTCCGTCGTGGCTCAGTTGGTTAAAGAAGCTGACTGTGACACGGGAGACCCTGGTTTGATTCCTGGGTTGGGAAGATCCGCTGGAGAAGGGATAGGCTACTCCAGTATTCTTGGACTTCCCTTGTGGCTCAACTGATAAAGAATCTGCCTGCAATGTGGGAGACCTGGGTTTGATCCCTGGGTTGGGAAGATCCCCTAGAGAAGGGAAAGACTACCCACTCCAGTATTCTGGCCTGGAGAATTCCATGGACTGTATAGTCCATGGGGTCACAAAGAGTTGGATGTGACTGAGCGAATTTCACAAGGGACAACAGTATGGAAGTTCCTCAAAAAACTGCTAATAGAACCACATAAGGTCCAGCAGTCCCACTTCTGGGTATATATCCAAAAGAAATCAGTAACTTGGAGAGATATCTGAACTCTTAAATGTTTAAACTCATATGCACTCCACATGAATATTCTCTATTTGCATCCTCATTAGGGACTTTAAATCAATACCCAGCATATTACTGCTGAAGGCAGGGTTTCTCAGTCTCATGTGGTAATAATAATGACTTGGGGTCCTGTTAAAAAGTGTGGATTCTTTGGTCTCATGCAAACTTAGTAAACCATATTCTGAATGGCAAAGAGAATGGGAATCTGTTTTAAAGTGGTGCAGGTGGGAATCATTCTAGGGTACATATGCTGAGCTGGGCTTTGAAGAGAAAACAGTTTGTATCCGCTTCCATGTTTGGAGATTCAGAAGGCAATTCAACTTGGAGAAGATTTATTTGGGATAAGAATCTTCTGGGTGGCACCTCTTGTTATGGAAGGACAAGGGAAGCTGTCATCCATACCTTTAGGGACAAGCAAAGACTGCCCCTCCTAAATTGGAGCTCCGGGGAGGGATCAGAAGAAACTGCAGAAGGATCAAGAGCCTCGAGTGAAGGGATGGACTCCTGAACTCTCAAACAGGAGACTATGAAAGTTAGATAGACTTACTGATATGAATCTATAGACCCTTCCTTCACAAGACTTAATAGGCAGAGAGAGGTAATGAGGTCTCTACAGTCAGATTATCACATGGGTAAACAGAGCCATGGACTGGCCCATGCACAGAACTGGGACAGAATGGCAAATCCCTGAATTCACAGGCACTGAAACTTGACTTGTTCTACGCCTCCCAGGGAGTAGACCTTCTCACTAATGAAATAACTTCTCAATAGGATCCAAAGAAAGTGAAGTCGCTCAGTTGTGTCCAACTCTTTGCAACCCCATGGACTGCAGCCTGCCAGGCTCCTCTGTCCATGGGATTCTCCAGGAAAGAATACTGGAGTGCGTAGTCATTTCCTTCTCCAGGGGATCTTCCTGACACAGAGATCGAACCCGGGTCTTCCACGCTGCAGGCAGACTCTTTACCATCTAAGCCACCAGGGGCTCCTAAGAACTCTGATCCAAAGAACTTTGATCAATTTGGCATGTAGTTTTCAAGACCTATGTAGGCTCATTGCTCCCTGGCTGTAGTGGCAGTTTACAGCCCAGGAGAGATGGTGTATTATCTCCCGTGGCCCATGTGGGCCCCAGACCCTCCCGTGGCCCATTGTGCCTTGAGATCATGAGTCTCACTTCTCACAAGGGAAAAGCAGAAGGGGAGGAGAAGATGTTCAGTGGGAAAGCCCATCAACTTTTAAAATGCCTTTATCTGGACTGAACAGAATACTGATATGTAAACCAAACCTTCCTCAAGAAGCCCCTGCCAGCAGGGGTGGACAGCTAGAAGTCCTTCTTGATGCCCTTCCTTGTAGTCAAGATGCCTTCTGAAACTTCCAGCTCCCAGCCAAGTGCTTCTTATAATTTGACTCCAGGAGGACCAGGAACGTTGACCACATGGTCATGATACGTCTCCTGAATTGAGACTATGCTGGGCTCATAGCAGGCTCTCAGTAAGTATTTATTAAATGAATGAATGATTGAATGAACATCCAGAACTGATACATATGTGATCTTTCTTTAAGGAGCTCAGCCTACCAGTGAAGGCAGACACACCAAGATAAAATCATCAGAGTACTGTCTGATTATGTGTTAATTAATGTTGTTAATTTATTAATCAAATATTTAATTATTATATTATCATAATAATCATTGTTCATTAAAATATTAATGATTATTAACATCATCATAATAATGATTACCCTGGTTATTATTATTTTACATTAATTCATAACAATGTGTAGAATGTTTGGGGAAGGCACAGAAAGGAGCTATTGATTCTGAGGAGTGGAGGACCTGGTAATGTGGAGGCGGTGGGGTTGGTGTAGAGGCAGAGATGGGGTGTGTACATGAGGTTGTGGAGCACAGCAGAGTTCAGGACTAGTAGACTTCCATGCAAAAGACTTTGGCTTAAAAGAATTTGACCCAGTGGATTTTCTCCCCATCCTTTAAGTCTTCGGTTTTTAATCTAAAAGAACAATCTACTACTGTTTTATCTTGGTTGGCTTTTTCCGTCAATGTGTTTCATTTAACAGTAATGATATATTTAGGAAATGGTTACAAAAAAAAAAACAAACCCACAAATTCCCTTTCCTGGGTAAGAGTTGAGTCAGGTAATAGACAGTTTCTTTTCACCAACCTCACAGGCTGTTCACACTCTGCTTGCTGCTTCCTGTCCACCTACATCTCAGTCCTCTCCTGCCCCACCTAGACCACTTACAGTTGCTAAAAAAACTTCTGTGAGACTCTCTACCTTTTCCACCCTCCCTGCAAAATGTGCCTTCTCCCCTCCCATCTCCCATCCCCCTCACCTGGCTATTTCCCACTCAGCTCCCAGAAGCCAGCTTACCTTTCACTGTCTCCAGGAAAATTTCAACTGACCGACTCAAGTTCATGTCTCTTCTCTATGCTCCCAGTGCTCTGTCTCTCTGTCCCCAGATACCTGACCTCTACATAATCTGCAGGAGGACAGTTGATCGGTTCTCCTCACCACTGTGAATCACCCGCGTTTATCACGGGGCCTGCGCATCTCAGCACTCAGTCATTGCTTGTGGAGGAAATGACTGCATCTGTGTTTTCTCCTTTCTGTCTGGCACATTGCATGATCAGGACCTGGGTGGATGTATCTGAATATGCAAGGTTCACTCCATCAGCCCACACCCAGAACCCAGCTGTGTATGTGTCTTTGTTCAGACACAAGCATAAAAAACAAGGAGTAAGACAATCTTTGCCTTGTTAACAAAGTCAGTGGAAACCTTGTGCACTTCAAGAAATGCATTCTTCCTCCTCCTCTGGCCTTTTGAATGTGTTTCCCCTGGGATGCAAGTGAAATGTTTTGTGTCTCAGTGGAATAGTGAACAGGGATAATCCAACGCAGAAAGGAAATTCATTGCCAGCTCAACAACTGATTCACATTTCAGTGACTTGCCCCTCTGCTCATAAATAGAATTTTGGGGAGATGTAGCACAAGACAAAGCAGGAACTGAGGTTACTAGGTACCTGTTGTATATCATGCTGGGAATTCAAATATTAGAAGGTGGTAGTGATAAGAGGGAGAAGGCAATGGCAACCCACTCCAGTATTCTTGCCTGGAAAATCCCGTGGGCGGAGGAGCCTGGTGGGCTACAGTCCATGGGGTTGCGAAGAGTCAGACACAACTGAGTGACTTCACTTTCACTTTTCACTTTCATGCCTTGGAGAAGGAAATGGAAACCTACTCCAGTGTTCTTGCCTGGAGAATCCCGGGGATAGGGGAGCCTGGTGGGCTGCCGTCTCTGGGGTCGCACAGAGTCGGATACAACTGAAGCGACTTAGCAGCAGCGATAAGAGACCTCAAAAATACCTTGTGTGCGTGCTCAGTCATGTCTGACTCTTTAAGACCCCACAGACTGTAGCTTGCCAGGCTTCTCTGTCCATGGGATTTCCCAGGCAAGAATACTAGAGTGGGTTGCTATTTCCTCCTCCAGGGGATCTTCCCCATCCAGGGACTGAATCCGCGTCTCCTGCATTTGTAGGCAGATTCTTTACCACTGACCACCTGGGAAGCCCGACTTTACTGCAGAGTTCTAAACTACCAGCTTGTGAAGCATGAGCCGCAACTTGGTGGCTGTTTGCAGCCAATGAAGTGGGCCTGGCTGGAACAAAGAGATCTGATCATTCCACTTCCAGCTGTTGTTTCCATGCAACAGATTCAGAAAATGTTCACCATACTAAATACAGAACCAGAAAACCAGCCTACCCTGCTCACCTCAGCCAAGCTTTAGATGTTGCATCTGGTAGAACTTAAAGAGACCAGCTAAGGTATTGCCCTTTAAGTCCAATAATGTCAAAACAGTGACATTATTTTGGAGGTACGCAAGGTGATCGAAGACAGTCTTTTAAAAGTCATTCTTTATTTGCACTTTTTAGACGTTTATCTCAGAGAAATGAAGAGTTGACTTCTCACAGTAATATGTATAAAATATGTATGGAAGTTTATATGAGTTTTGTTCATAATGGACTCAAACTGATAGTGACCCAAGTGTCCTTTAATGGGTGTGTGATTGAACTGACTAGGGTGTATCTGTGCTATGCATTCTGGTCAGTACACAGGTTTGAACTCAAGGTGCCTATGGCATCTCGGGTGGATCTTTGGGAGTCATGCTGAAAGAACAAAGTTGGTCACAGAGGGTTACATGCAACATGATGTCATTTGTAATTCTTTTTTTTAAGAATTTTTATTTATTTATTTTTGGCTGTGCTGATCTTCGCTGCTGCACAGGCTTTCATTAGTTGCAGCAAGCAGGGGCTACTCTCTAGTTGCAGTGCTCAGGCTTCTCACTGTGGTGGCTTCTCCTGTTGCAGAGCATGGATTTTAGGGCATGCTGGCTTCAGTAGTTACGGCATGAGGGCTCAGTAGTTGCAGTTCCAGGACTCTAGAGCATAGGCTCAATAGCTGTGGGGCCTGGGCTCAGTTGCTCTTTGATATATGGGGTCTTCCCAGATCAGGGATCAAACCTGTGTCTCTTGCATTGGCAGATGGATCCTTTACCTATTTGTGTGGAATTCTTGAAATGACAACATTGTAGAGATCGAGTACAGCTTGGCAGTTGCCAGAGATGAAAGATGGAAGCAGATATAGCTGGAGAGGAGCAGTGGGAGGAAAACTCATGGTGAGGGAATGGCTCTTGTATCTTCACCAGTGATGACGTTGCACAGGATTTGCCTCCCTGGCTGCAATGCACACACGAGTGCTGAATGCAATGCTGATGAAATCCGAATGAGCTCCGCAGATCACGCTGGTGTCAGTTTCCTGGTTTGGATATTGTTCTCTTGCTGTGCAGGATACCGTCATTGTGGGAGGCTGGAATACGTGGGATCTCTCTGTACATTTTTCTTTTGCAACTTCCTCTGAATCTGTAATTATTTCAGAACAAAAACTTATAAGAAATCATTTTCCCAACTGCGGTTGCTAAAATTTCAGTGGAATTTAAGGAAGTGAAACTCAAGTCCTTACTGTATGTTATTTTTGTTTTGTTCTCTTTTTGCTATAGGTTATTTTTAGGAGTTTTAGATGGATTGAGAAGACATACATTATAACTTGTGACATTATTGGATGTTTATGGATGTACAGTGAGGGAGTTACTTGATCTATTTATACCCCAAATTGAACAAATGCAAAATCCCACAGATTGTAAACATTTTGGTCAGGTTTGCTAACCTTAACAACTCTCATGATGGAAGGGTTTGGTGAATCCTATGTACCATCTTGTATCTTCTTGAAACTTTGGTGCTCACCACACTGCTGGTATGTCCATCTGGTATTTAACCCCTCTTGGTTTGTTTTGTTGTTCATTACGTATTACAAATACCCTTTCCTCAAGTGTGCTGTGAGACCCCATGATCATGAACTGTGTCAACATCTAATAGATACCATGGAAATGTGATGAGTGGGAGTAAGTCTGTGGGATTTCTTCAATTGTATTGAAAAGTGAAAGTGAAACAGGCTCCTCTGTCCATGGAATTCTCCAGGCAAGAATACTGGAGTGGATTGCTATTACCTTCTCCAGGGGGATCTTCTTGACCCAGGGATCAAACCCAGGTCTCCTGATTGCAAGCAGATTCTTTACCATCTGAGCCACCAGGGATTGAATACTGAGTCAAGATATTTTCTCATATAGTGACAGGAAAAACCAAACCAAACTGAATGAAGCAAAAAGGAAAATGCATTATCTCATGTAATGAAAAGTCAAGGAGCATGTTTTTTGGCTTCAGCATGTTTCTCTCCATTTCTCAACTCTACTTTTTCCAAATTGGCTCCATCAGCAATAGGGTTCTTAACTTGGGGGTACAAGGAGACTACAGCCTTCTCAACCTCACTCCTAATTAGGATTCCTGCTGAACAGTCTTTCAGGATAGTTTCCAATGGAAGTCCAGGTACACTACTTCTCTGGCTATCTTGGGTTATGTTCCCATCTCTGAGCCAACCACTGGGAAGAAAAGTACTGACTTCTCTATCCTAAGGTCACGTGCTTTGCCCTTGCAACCCCATACTGAGGCCTCACAGAAACCTTGCAAACTAAGAGTTGGAGGAGGTAGTTCCATCAAAGCAGGAGGCATTTCTTAAGTTTGGCAGTGAAGCAACAATGATCACTTACTCAGTTTTAGAGACTCCCACTTCTGTTTCGTGATGGGCTTACACTGGGGGCAAGCGGATCGTTATGAAGCTTTGGAGTGGGCACTGGAGATGTGGTTATTAGTGGTTTGTTTCTCACAGCAAGATAGCACGGATGTAAATTAAAGATTTATTATTTGACATGCCATTAATGTTAGGATAGCTTGTTTGTCCTACGACTCACTTGTTTTAGTGCTCATAAATAAGTTTATAGTGTTTTTCATTTTGCTGGTTCAAACTGCATCAATGGAATTTACAAACTGTGCAACAGTGCTGGGGAACTAATTGGTTTTGGTTTATATTCACCGTACCTTCATTATCTGTGTTCTCCTCAGGAGAAATCCTTAATTCAGCTTCCTAATTTCCTTGCTATGATGCATTGATGGTTTGAAGCATCTAAAAAGTATAATTGTGAGTGTCGGCAGTGGACCCTTGGCAGAGTCTTTTTTCACCATGTTTCTGTGAATGACCCTGGAAACTTTGGTGATGTGGCGCATGTTTTCAGGACCTCTCAGGTGTGGCAGGGTGCCACTCTGTGCTTCTTCCCTTAATTGTGGTTCCTTTCTCCAAAGAATCATGTAAGAAACTCCTATCCGAGGTAGACTTTCTTGCCCAGCGTTATGGCATTCATTCATATTACAGACAGGTTCTGATTTTCTTAAGGCATTCCTTCTGTTGATCTCATACTTTGGATTCTCCACCAACTCAGATGCATTCCTCAGTTCTGTTTCTGGTGAAATCCTTAACGTCCTGGGCTTGAAATCACTCACCTCTCTGGCTTAGTTCAAATTTTCAGCCTGTTCTTTCTTGTTCTGTCATAAGCTTGACTCTCATCACAGTGATTTTATTGTCTTACCCACTTAATTATTTGCTCATCATATCCCCTTAAGATGACTATCTTCATCATATCCCACCAGGATGGCTACTTCTTGGTACCTTGAATTCTTTCTGTAAAGCCTCATCTCTTGAGACCAAGCTGGCTGGACCTCAGCTCTCACTTTCCCTTTTGTCTATACTCTTCTATGAATTTTTCTCTATACTGTAGCTAAAGTGAAAATTTGAAAACATACATTCAATAAGGTTCAATAATCTGTTCTCTTCTTCACAGCCCACTAAAAATCTTCCTTTTTCTTCTGTCTAAGGAGTGTTCCTGGTTGCTTAGAATGGGGACCTGATTTTTCTCTGTTTTCAGAGCAGAGAAGAACTGGCAAGGTTACAAGGTAGAAACTTGGGTGAGGCATGCCAGGAATACATAAATTCACAGCAAATCAAGTGGACACCACACAGACAGCTGAGCTAAAGCCTTTTTTAGGTACTCTACGCAAGAGATCACTCACAGGGTAAGGAAAGTCCACCACCCAGAGGCACTGAGGTGTTGATGCAAGAGGACTATCAACTGCCTCTTTTAGGGTAGAGACCCCTACAGAGGTCCATCCACATAAGAGTGGCAACATTTGGGAACAATTTAATAGCTACATGAAGGACCTTGATGGAATAGAGGTCACTTGACTTTGGCCACCTCATGTGAAGAGTTGACTCATTGGAAAAGACTCTGATGCTGGCAGGGATTGGGGGCAGGAGAAGAAGGGGACGACAGAGGATGAGATGGCTGGATGGCATCACTGACTTGATGGACGTGAGTCTGAGTGAACTCCGGGAGTTGGTGATGGACAGGGAGGCCTGGCATGCTGCGATTCATGGCGTTGCAAAGAGTCGGACATGACTGAGCGACTGAACTGAACTGAACTGACTAAGGAGAAGCTACCCCCTGCTCAGCCAGGAGAGAGAGGCTTGTCTTGTCCTTTTCCTCTTCATCCCAACACAATGGACCAGCTCACCCTAGAAGAGAGCAGAGTGAGAGGGGGTACGAAAGCAGCCCCCTCTTCTGACTTGCAGCCCCCTTCTCCAGCAGTTCCCGACCAGTCCTACTCACAAGCTGCTAGAGTCTTGACTCTTTATTGATGAAAATAAAACCTTTCAAAGAAGTGAAGTTGAGTGGAAAATTACTGAATCTTGCCAAAGTGTCATTAAAATACTCAGTGGAAAAGGTAGGATGAATACAGTACAATTAGAGAACAGTTACTGGAACAAAATGAAATCTTTTCATGCTTAGACTCCAAGTTGAAACTGCTCCATACACTAGTTAGAGATCCTTGGGCAGATATTTTAACATCAGAAGATTACTTTTTCTAAAACGATCATTTAATCATATTATTTCCAAGCTAAAAAAAAAAAAAAGAGAGAAGCCAAAACTTACTTTGCCAAAAAAATACAAATTAGATATTTGTTCTGAAATTTTTCATCTTCAAGAAAATGTTTTCATCTTTCATGATTTTGGAAAGCATCTAAAATGTTTTCCAAAATCTATTTCAATTTAAATAAGCTTATTAGATACAAGTTTTGTGTTTTTTTTTTTTTTTTGTGGCACGTCAACTCAGATACTCTTGAAAATCTGGTGAGGATATATATTATACCTTTTAAAAAGTTTGGAATACTATAAAATGATTTATATTTGGTATTTTGGATTCGCATTTGCATGTTATTTTATATAATGCTTTGAAAAAGAAAGCCAGTCTACATTATACATCCCATGAAGGTATCAATTTTCTGAAATTATTTGGTTTACGGAGAAAAGTCACACCAAGTAAAGTTAAATAAAATAAATTGAAGGAGAAGAAAACAATTACACAAAAATAGACACTATTGCATTTGCTTGATGGATTGGCCAGGAGTGTGATACTGAGCTAGAATACAGATGTTTGGAATCTGGAGAGCCAAGAAGTTCCCCTGGAGAAGGGAATGGCAAGCTACTCCAGTATTCCTGCCTTGAGAACTCCATGGACAGAGGAGCCTGGTGAGCTACAGTTCATAGGGTCACAAAGAGTAGGATACAGCTGAGCGACTATCACTTGCACTATCTTACGGACCTATTATTTACCTAGTATTGTACTGGTCACCATGTGAGAAATAAGCAAGGTTGGATATTTAATCTCTTACTTTGAGAAACTTAAAGTCTGAAAAGATCTGAAACGGGTGTGGTGTGATCCAGCAGTGATCTGGAACTTGGGGAAAGGGATAAGTCACTGTGGATGTGCCCTGTGGGTTGTCCCAGAAAGTTGAATCAGGTTGGATACCATAAGAAGGGAAGGACGGAGAAGTGGAAGATGGCCAATTGTGTTTCATGGTGGCTAAGAGATACATGAATACCAGCAACCAAACAAGAATAGCTCATTGGAAACCTTGAAGATTAAGAGTCAATACAGTGGGGAGAAGGGGATTATCTGGAAAAGAAATGAAGGAAGGGTACAGAGATTAGAGTTTTTAGGAGATTGACTGATAAGTAGAAGTGACATCTAAGTGTCTTTTAGAGATAAATATTATTTTCCAGATTATGAATATTCTTATTTGTATCTGCTCAAATATTAATTTGCTTATTTATAATAAGATGAGGATGAAAAAACTAAAAGAAAAACAAGATAAAAATAGCACAGAATCACTTCTCTGATCAAGAGCAACACTTTGCAATTAATTCAGCATAATCGATTCTTAATTTGAAAATATTCATATGGTTTTAAAGTTTGGATATTTTTGCATATATAGTAGCTAAATGAGAACCTCAGTTTTCCCCTGGTGATTTGATTGTTTCATTCCAGTGTCTCAGCCCCTGAATGATTTATTCTTTACTCAAAGAATTGCTCGTTATTTTAATGATAACATTGGAAGAGAAATTGGAAAACATCCATTTAAAGATATGTTTTCAGATTAAAAAGAAAATAGTTTTGGTGGAAAAAAACAAAAAACAGAACAAGAGCCACATTCTGCCCTCAAAAGTTTACAGTGAATAGTCCATTTCTCTTTTATAACACTTGGTATCAAATAATAGACACAAAGAAAAAGAACCAAAGAATATAGAGGAGCTAAAGACAAAAAGCTGGTTTCCTACCCGCCTTGCCTCACCTCACCCCCATTAACCGGATGTAACTCCTTTCAGCATTCCTGTTTTAGTTCTTTTGGGAACCTACTTATCACTACTTCACACTAATATGATTACACTCTAACTTCTTGGTTTTTCAGCTCCTCCAAGTGAAAGATGAGGCCATCACCCATTACTCTACTTTTCCCTCTTCTCATTTTTCTTTTCCAAAGAAAACTAGTTTTTAATTTGTTCTCACAACTCTGGGCAGAAATAGGTTTGATTTTTTTTTTTATTGCTGTACAATTTTATGAGATTATATTAATCCCAGGTCCTTACTCAGGATAACAACTAACTTTTATAATCTCACATAGAATTTTTTTAGCTCCTTATTTGTTGAATATTTATTGAATAATGAAATGTGCCACAGACTGGGCTAGATGTTAGGCAATGCTTCTTGGATTTTTTTTTTTTTTTCCAAATAGCAATAATCACTGAGTTAATATTATTATGCTCGTTTTCCAGAGAGTGCTGAAATTTAGAAACTGATTTCTAATAATTCTGTTACTTGCGGACTTTCTCTTGGTTACCTGTTAATTTAAAAATAAAACATTTAATCTACTTATCTTGCTCTACTGATGTTTGACACCTTATCAAAGAAGCTGAACATATCAACACTTCCAACCCTCCTTTCAACTTTGCTCCCACTTCTATCTCCTAAATTCTGTTGATGATACCTGGGAGGGGGGTCATACTAAAAATATTTCACAACCAGCAGGGTCATCTTACTGGGTGAAGGCTGGACCTTTCAATTACCATCCTTTGTATTGTTTGCCTCATTCCATCCCCTCCTGCCATGTCCTTTGCCATTTGGTTTCTTTCCTGAAAAGCGTCATAAATGTTACAATAATAGGCTAGACTCATGTAGAGCTTCAGATGGCTCCCCATAGATGAACTGCATAAAGGATGATTGCATAGCGCTGCATAAAGGAACTCTCTGAGGAGCTGTATGAGATTAGGATTTTAAATCACTGCTGCTGCTAAGTTGCTTCAGTCGTGTCCGACTCTGTGCGACCCCAGAGACGGCAGCCCACCAGGCTCCCCCGTCCCTGGGATTCTCCAGGCAAGAACACTGGAGTGGGTTGCCATTTCCTTCTCCAGTGCAGGAAAGTGAAAAGTGAAAATGAAGTCGCTCAGTCGTGTCCGACCCTCAGCGACCCCATGGACTGCAGCCTACCAGGCTCCTCCGCCCATGGGATTTTCCAGGCAAAAGTACTGGAGTGGGGTGCCATCGCCTTCTCCCTTTAAATCACTATTCGGTTTTAAATATACCTAGTAAATAATGGAGCTAAAATTCAAAACCCAGGTAATCTGGCTACAGTGTCGTGTTCTTAAACTATTTATATATTTACTATTAAATATAGTGAAATGTATCAAATATTTAAATTAAATATGGTAAAATATGTATGTACATATGTGCTTAATTTCACATTTCAATAGCTAGAGTTTGCTTTTATAATTTTCTAAGTAATTTATTTTATCCCTCAATTCATTCATTTCTTTCAGCTCAGAGATTTATTTATCACGGGCTTTTGCTTTCATGTTTCTAGTTTTTTTCACATGCTTATCCTTGATTGTTATTTGTCCTTCTGTATTGAAGAAGGACGACCTGGTCGAGTGTCTAAGTAACCAGTCTGGGCCACCTTGCTTTAGCAGACCTAGAGTTGTGTTCTGTAGGCTGATTTCAAACTCTGTAAATATGAGTGGGGCTGCTTGACAACCAGAATTTGCTCTGTGAGGGCAGGAGAGGAGCTGGGTGTTAAGCTGAGGGCTTTACCTTGGGGACCACTGTGGTTTTCTGTGTGTGGGATGGTCACAGGCAAACTTGAGTGAGTAGCCAGCTGGGTATTCAGCTCATTTTCTGCTTCTCTCTTCTTCAGCATGTTCTTGTCCACAGAGCAGCCACCTATTCCAAGGCAATCACTTCAATATACTTTCATACTTCTGAACTTTATTGAAGACTCATGTCGATTGATACTGTCTCCTTTTATTATTTTACATTTATTCTGAGAGGTGAGGGCCTGAGTACTTTTCTTTCTGTCCCCTATGTTAGCATATGACAAAGTGGTTGGCATGGTAGCTAAGTGAGCCCACCTATGGTAATTTCCATTCTAGGGTTGTTGGTAACACTACATCCTAGTTTTTCCTTTACTGAGTTTACATGCTGGTTTGAAGTTAGAGATGTTTCTAGTGTCATTGTAGATGGAACTGCCCTCAGTGAGGTTAAATAAGCCACCCTATAATCACTCAGCCATCACCACAGCCAGGATTTGAATCCATGTTATTTGGGATCTTTGTTGCTTCACTTTTTATTATAATCTTCAAACTGTTCTGTACTTGGTTTATATTAGCATTAGTCATTGGGCTGAACATATGCCACATAGCTCCTGCAGAGTTTTGGTTCTCCCTTATTATATTAACAAGAAAATGCTATTTAATCATTTTAGATAGAGCTAATATGCACTATATGGGCTTCCCAGCTGGTGCTAGTGGTAAAGAACCTGCCTGCCAATGCAAGATACATAAGAGACATAAGTTTGATCCCAGAGTTGGGAAGATCCCCTGGAAGAGAGCATGGCAACTCATTCCAGTATTCTTGCCTGGAGAACCCCAAGGACCAAGGAGCATGCCGGAGAACCCCAAGGACCAAGGAGCATGCCGCTGCTGCTGCTAAGTCGCTTCAGTCGTGTCTGACTCTGTGCGACCCCAGAGACGGCAGCCCACAAGGCTCCCCCATCCCTGGGATTCTCCAGGCAAGAACACTGGAGTGGGTTGCCATTTCCTTCTCCAATGCGTGAAAGTGAAAAGTGAAAGTGAAGTTGCTCAGTTGTGTCCGACTCTTAGCGACCCCATGGACTGCAGCCCACTAGGCTCCTCCATCCATGGGATTTTCCATGGCGGGCCACAGTCCATAGGATTGCAGAGTCAGACATGACTGAAGTGACTTGGCAAGCATGCACATGTGCTATATAATATTAATCATGCACATGCTTATAATTAAGCACGCACATGCAATCTGTGTGTGTGTGTGTGTGTGTGTGTATATATATATATATATATAAAATCGGCAAAAAGCAATAGTAATAGTGTTTAGAAAGAGATTTGCTTATATCCATTCAGTCAGACAACTGCTATTTTTGAGTATTGATCTTGCACCAAACACTGCATTGGAAGCTACATGTATGATAGTGAAAGAAACAAGATACATTTCTGTCGGAATCTGTATTTTTGGAGGAGATGGTATTAAATAAATACACAATTATTTATATAAACACATATTCAGATAAATAAGGGTTGTACGGATGATATAACTAGGGGGCTGTGATACTTAAGAGATACTCTGGGGAGTTGGAAGGACATTTGGAAGGAAGGAGGGTTTCCTATTTAAATACTGTGATCATGACCATCACTCTCACACTGAGAAAAAGACCAGCATAATACAGTGGAAGAAGCTCTGATCTGGATAGCTGGAATGGGTGGTTATGGTTTGTATTGGTATAATTATTTGCTGTGTGTCTTTGGATCATTCACTTCATTATAAGCTTCATAAGGTGGGAACTTCATCTCTATTGATCATTGCAACTCCCCATTGGTAATCACTAGTTTGTCCTCCATATCTGTCAAAATCTGTATATTTTTTGTTCTGTTCACTGGATTATTTTAGTGATAACATACTATATTTGTCATTCTCTATCTGATTTAACGTAATACCTCCAGGTTCAAACATGTTGGTGCAAATTTCATTTTTTTTTACAGATGAGTAGTATTCCATTGTGTATATCTATTATATTGCATAATATATATTATATTATATTGTATATAATATATATACAATATATATACTACCCAAACCAGTATATGTATATATATACATATACTGGTTTGGGTAGCCATTCCTTCTCCAAAGGATCTTCCTGACCCAGCATAGAACCTGGGTCTCCTGCATTACAGGCAGATTTTTTACTGTCGGAGACAGGGAAGCCCTGATTATATATATATATATAAAACATCTTCTTTATCCATTCATCTATTGATAGACTATTAGGTTATTTCCATATCTTGGCAACGGTAGATAATGATTTCTATGAACACTGGGTCACAGGTATCTTTTCTAATTGATGTTTTCATTTTCTGTCAGATAAATACCAAAGAGTGAATTTGTTGGATCATATGGTAGTTCTGTTTTTAGTTTTTCAAGGAGCCTCAGTACTATTCTTCACAGTGGATATACCAATTACATTCCCATCAACAGTGTAGTACATATACACAATGGAATGGAATATTACTCAATCATGAAAAGAACAAAATAATGCCATTTGCAGCAACATGGACAGACCTAGAGACTGTCATACCAAGTGAAGTAAGTCAGACAGAGAAAAACAAATATCATCAGTCAGTTCAGTTCAGTTCAGTCACTCATTCATGTCCAGCTCTTTGCGACCCCATGAACTGCAGCACACCAGACCTCCCTGTCTGTCACCAGCTCCCGGAGTTTACCCAAACTCATGTTCACTGAGTCAATGATGCCATCCAACCATCTCATCCTCTGTCGTCCCCGTCTACTCCTGCCCCCAATCTTTCCCAGCATCAGGGTCTTTTCAAATGAGTCAGCTCTTTGCATCAGGTGGCCAAAGTATTGGAGTTTCAGCTTCAACATCAGTCCTTCCAACGAACACCCAGGATTCCTTTAGGATGGGCTGGTTGGATCTCCTTGCAGTCCAAGGGACTCTCAAGAGTCTTCTCCAACACCACAGTTCAAAAGCATCAATTCTTCGGTGCTCAGCTTTCTTTATAGTCCAACTCTCACATCCATACATGACCACTGGAAAAACCATAGCCTTGACTAGGCAGACCTTTATTGACAAAGCAATGTCTCTGTTTTTTTTATTGACAAAGCAATGTCTGCTGTCTATTTTGGTCATAACTTTCCTTCCAAGGAGTAACTGTCTTTTAATTTCATGGCTGCAGTCACCATCTGCAGTGATTTTGGAGCCCCCAAAAATAAAGTCTGACACTGTTTCCATTGTTTCCCCATCTATTTGCCATGAAGTGATGGGACCAGATACCATGATCTTAGTTTTCTGAATGTTGAGCTGTAAGCCAACTTTTTCACTCTCCTCTTTCACTTTCATCAAGAGGCTTTTGAGTTCCTCTTCACTTTCTGCCATAAGGGTGGTGTCATCTGCATATCTGAGGTTATTGATATTTCTCCTGACAAACTTGATTCCAGCTTGTGCTTCTTCCAGCCCAGCGTTTCTCATGATGTACTCTGCATATAAGTTAAATAAGCAGGGTGACGATATACAGCCTTGACGTACTCCTTTTCCTATTTGGAACCAGTCTGTTGTTCCATGTCCAGTTCCAACTGTTGCTGACCCATATACAGGTTTCTCAAGAGGCAGGTCAGGTGATTTGGTATTCCCATCTCTTTCAGAATTTTCCACAGTTTATTGTGATCCACACAGTCAAAGGCTTTGGCATAGTCAAATAAAGCAGAAATAGATGTTTTTCTGGAACTCTCTTGCTTTTTCCAAGATCCAGCAGATGTTGGCAATTTGATCTCTGGTTCCTCTGCCTTTTCTAAAACCAGCTTGAACATCTGGAAGTTCACAGTTCACGTATTGCTGAAGCTTGGCTTGGAGAATTTTGAGCATTACTTTACTAGCGTGTGAGATGAGTGCAACTGTGTGGTAGTTTGAAATATCATGAGCTATTATATGTGGAATCTACAAAAAAGGGTACAAATGAATTTATTTACAAAGCAGAAGTAGAAGCATGAAAGTCAGAAGCAAACTCATGATTACCAGGGGATAAACTTGGGGAGGGATAAATTGGAAGACTGAGATTGACATTCACACACTACTTCCCCAGTGGCTCAGATGGTACAGTATGTCCCTGCAATGCAGGAGACCCAGTTCTATCTCTGGGTCAGGAAGAAGCCCTGTAGAAGGGAACGGCAACCCACTGCAGTATTCTTGCCTGCAGAATTCTGTGGACAGAGGAGCCTGGCGGGCTGCTTTCTATGCACTTGCAAAGAGTTGGACACGACTGAGTGACTAACACACACATAATAGATAATTAATAGGAATCTGCTGTTTAGAGAACGCTACTCAATACTATGTAACGGCTATATGGGAAAAAAATCTAAAAAAGAGTGGATATATGTATCTGTATAGATGACTCATTTTTCTGTACAGCAGAAACTAACAGAACATTATACAGAAACTATACTCCAGTAACATTTTTTTTTTTAATTGGTACCTATTTTGGGAGGGTAAGAGGTGAGTGAGGAGATGAGTCGGTCAAAATGCTTTTCTGATAAATAGATGGTCATAAATAATGCTAAAAGTAGATAGAAAGGGGGGTAAAAACTAGAAAAAATTTTAAAGATTTGACAGTTTTTGCCTCTGAGAAGTAAGGAGGAGATCTTCATGAACTATAGACAGGTGGCACTAATAAGGGGAAGAAGCAGGAAGCTTCTCTTTTTGATTATAAGACTTTTGTAGTTATTTGAATTTTAAAATCTTTGCAGGTTTGTTTTGATCAGAATAGTTTTTTAAATATTATTTTTAATAGCTGATGAACTTATTTTTTTTAATAAGAAGGAATTTTGTTATTTTAGTGGGGAAAAACAACACATGATCAGTGTAAAACATTCAAGTAGATACAGAAACTTACAGCAGTATAAAAAAGAAAATAATAAATAAAAATAAGGGAAATAAAATAAAAACATCCATTATTCAGAAACAAATATAGTCAGCATCCAATAATAATCCTTCTAGTAATCTCTCCACACAATTAAAACTAGAAAAATAGATTGAAAAATTATGAGTATTTGTATATGTTACAAAGTCTTCCCTTTCTTTAAAACAGTACTGTACATAGCTTTTCTTAAAATTTATGGGTGTTATAAAATACATTTGAAAAATAAGGAATGTATTAATTTACTTAAATATCCTATTGTTTACTTCATTATTAGATAGAAATAAAATGCAACTAAGAGGGGCCAAGCAAGAGCTTTTCCTAAAAGGACACAGTTAATTTATATCAGAGTCAGGACTAGGACTCAGATTTTCTATCAGTCCTGGGTTCTTTCCAACTTACTAAGTTGTTTATTGTCTGAATTTTAGATATTATAGGCTTCTTGCAATCTACCATAATGGATTTTCACTCTAGTTTTGCCAGGTATATTTTCTTGAACTATCTGTGGCTTTGACACCTAATTAATTTCAAAATAATATATGAAAATTTCAAGTAAGAGAAAAATGTTGTTATTGCAGACACGGATTAAGCACTGTGAGTCTTTAAAGGTCAGACCACTGTGAATCTAGAATTTGTGAATAACTAGATTTTTAAAGTAACTTAGCTAAAAATGATCCCAAAGTTGATTCGAAATAATATTTATTCATTTTTTTTAAACATTGACTTTGATAAATGAGCATGTTTACAGATCTTTTCCAATTAGTGACTATCTGCTGGGAGAAAAAGGTTTTAAAGATACATTAACTTTAAAATATTATTTAAAAATCTGTTAATGGACCTATTTAATAATTCTAACTGAAAGATTCTAATCATCTAAATCACAGTTAATAGAAATTCATGCTGCTGCTACTACTAAGTCGCTTCAGGCATGTCCGACTCTGTGCGACCCCATAGACAGAAGCCCACCAGGCTCCCTCATCCCTGGGATTCTCCAGGAAAGAACACTGGAGTGGATTGCCATTTCCTTCTCCAATGCATGGAAGTGAAAAGTAAAAGGGAAGTCGCTCATTCGTGTCCGACTCTTTGCGACCCCAGGCAAGAGTACTGGAGTGAGGTGCCATCGCCTTCAGAAGTTCATGTGTATTTCCAAAACAATGGAAATGGAAATCACTTTCTTTTAAATTTGTCTTATTTTTAAGCTTTTTATCATAATATATTTAGCATCAATAATGAAACTTCCACCTCATCTTTAATTTGAAAGACTATTTCTATATTAGAAGTTGATGCTCATGGTGACATTATGCGTGAAAGTGCAGATTACAAATTTATTGTTCATTATTATGTCAAAGCACTCTGCTTGCTATCATTCATTAACGAATTGAGGAAAGAAGAGGATTTTGAGAAAGAAATTCTCTGATAATTTTATTACACATTTTGACCAACCTCTAGGTAGGGTGACCAATGGGTCCTGTTTTGCCCAAGATTGTCTTGATTTTAAAAATAAAAGTCCAGCATCATAAGGCCCCACTCAGTCTCTGGAAAATGTTTGGTCACCCTAGTTTGAGGTGGAATGGGCTCATTTTTATATGGAATATCTAGCAAGCAGCAAAATTATAACAGAATTTTTTAAGGTTGTACTTACTGAAGACTCAGTAAGTCTTTACTGTACTTTACTAATATACTCAGCTACTTTGTAAATGAATGGCTCTTTATTCAATTCACCACTTTTCCTATTCTGGCCAAAGGTTATGATTCCTTACTTTATTACAAATGTTTTATTCCCTGTAAACATTTTACTTTAGCCTGTTCATCTGCCATTTATTCACTAGGGTGAATGAAGCTCAGGTTTCCCTAAAGGTTTATGGTAGGAAATACTGAATCCTTAAAAATGCACCACCAAAATAAAACTATCTCCATTTCCATTTTATGAATTGTTGCATTCAGGCAAGCAACTGCTTCAGAAAACTAAAATTTCACATTTTCATACAAATGCCTCATTTTTAATGACTTTCTAAAGCTTTAATATTAACATCCAGCTTTTTTCTATAGAAGTATAGTGCTATTTTTAATCCTTACTCATAATTACCAAAATACATTAAGATAAAATGCATATTCTTGGCAAAATATCATCCTGTTTTATGATTGATGTTACAGGTGTTTTTGTCTACTGTTTTCACTGCTTATTTTAATTTAATCACCACTTTCTAATTAGCGACACATCACCTAGTCTTAGTTTGTTCTTAAATTAAACTTTCCTTTTAAATGCTAGCATAAGTTATTAATGCATTTATAAAGACCTGAGGACAAGTAGGAAAGAGAAAGTTTTACAATGACACAGTAATGATTGTTGTTATTTGTACTGAGCTCTCAGAAGTGACACTGCAACTCCCTGCAAACTCTGTGCTTCCTTGTCTGTCCTTTTCCTTTTTACTTTCCTTTCTATTTTTATTTAATAGGGAGTATGAATCTCAAGGGCCTCCCCAAATCCCTATTAAAATGCACATCCCTTTCCTTCTCCATGTATAGGAAACAGACTTAAATCATAGCTGAGTGGGTTAGTACAGGGCTGTTGGTAAACAGCACATTACCTCTATGCATATAAATCCTCCCTCCTTTCTTCTTGCCCCTTCCCTCCCTCCTTTTAGTCTTTTTTTTTTTTTTAACTTTTCATTTTATATTGGAGTATGGCTGATTAACAATGCTGTGATAATTCCAGTGTACAGCAAAGCAACTCAGCCATGTTTATACATATATCCATTCTCCCTTTTTTCCTTCTTTCCTTCCATTCAGGAAATATTTATTAAGTATATACTTGGTGAACCCCTGTTATACAATGTGCTGTTCTCTCTTTTACCATTGAAAAGTTCCTTAGTCTTTCTCTATGAGAAACAAGTTTCTCTAATTGTGTTATGGGCAACTATTTTTTTATATAGAAGGAGCTTCTCTGATGGCTCAGCAGTACAGAATCTGCCTGCAGTGCAGGAGACTCAGGAGATGCAGGTTTAATCCCTGGGTCAGGAAGATCCCTGGAGAAGGAAATGGCACATGGACAAAGGAACCTTCTCACGCTTCTTGCTCTGTCATAATCACACTATCCCCACAGTTGTTCTGAATTGAAGTGAAGTGAAAGTAGCTCAGTTGTGTCCAACGCTTTGCAACTTCATGGACTATAAAGTCAATGGACTTCTCCAGGCAAGAATACTGGAGTGGGTAGCCTTTCCCTTCTCCAGGGGATCTTCCCCACCCAGGGATCGAACCCAGGTCTCCCACATTGCAGGCGGATTTTTTACCAGCTGAGCCACAAGGGAACGCCCCCGCTCCGGCCCCCGGCCCCAGTTATGGAGAATTCAAGTTCATTTACTTATTTTTTTGTTTCTGGTTCACATCCTTTTCTTTATCCCAGGAGAATACCCCACGGTCTCAACTCTCTACTCAGGTGGACAGGCACATCTTTACTGAGTCTTAGCCAAGGACACCTCTTCCCAGTTTACAGAGCAGATAGATACTTTTCAGGCTTATATTCTCTTGAACCTCAGCCTTTCTCTTCACAAACTGACTGGTATTTGCATCATTGCTTCCTTCTCATTTCAGTTAAAAAAAAAAGAAAAAAACAGTAACAATAAAAGTGCCACTTCACCAGCTCCATCTCTCACATCTGTCTGAGCAGGACTTTTCTCATTTACTTTTGTACCCTTGGGGCCCATCATTGTACCCAGAACATGTTAGATTGTTAGTAATTTCAGGGCCTGAATGAGTGAATAATGCTAGGCAGTGGTAGAGAGTACTGGACTTGAAAAAAAATCAATAGTGAATTGAAGTTAGAAATTATTTTGACTGCTAAACAGGTAAATTAAAGAAGCATTTCTTGAATGAGGTGTTGCTGGTGCTTAAATCAAGTGAGTGGATTATATTTGATATTGAGGTCATAATTCTACAAACACATCCTGACCTCTAGTAAAGGTGTGATTTCTGTTCTTTCAAACCAATCACAGAGAGATTGAAGGCATTGTTTTTTTTTACAGCCCGAGATTAACCCTAATTATGAGTCAAGGAAATGAGAGTCAGAGACACATTATTTTCAAATGTGATTGATGATTATGATTCATTTTGCTATTGCTATAAAATCACACAGTATATAAATTAGTCACATTAAATTACTTAAAAACATGAGCACAATAATTTTTAAAAAACTGTAACATTTTTCTTATGTTGAGAAGGAAGGGGAGTTAGGGATAATAGCTCTTTCTTTAGATGAACTTTATTTACATGGTGTTAGTGAACTAGAAATATTTCTGCATTACTTCACTTTTTAAAGATGAATATAGCTCTGCTAAATTATTATAAAACTATTCATATTCATAAAAATATTTATTCATAAATAAATCAGATAATTCAGGAAAGTATGAGAAACCAATGATCTTCATTTTGACCAGGTTGATTGACTATTATTACTGTTTTTATATATAATCTTTCTGACATATTTCTACACACACTGGTGAATATATTTTATAAAAGTGGACTCAAACTATGTACAGTATTTTGTAAATTTTACTTTTTATTTAACAATATGCTGTGATCAGACTTCCATGCTAGTAAGTGTAATTCTTCATTGTTTTTTCCAGTGATTTGGGAGGATTTCATTGATGGAAGCACAAAAAATTTACTTCTTCAACTGACTTTTTGTGATTGGATCACTGAGTTTAAAAAGTTATACACTAACGTTGACGTGTCATGTAAAACATCAACATGCATTCCTCTTTTCACATATTTGATGACTGCATTAGGATAAATATCTAGAAATAGAATTGTAAATTCAAAGGGAATATGTATATCTCAAAATATGTATATGTATGTCTGCGTGTGTATGTATGTATATGTGTGTGGGTACAAAGCTCCACTGTGGTGATTTCATCCAACTAATCGATCGAAGAATGACGCATTATTCATTTTTGGTCTATAAGCGTAAAGGAAGTCTGCTTTAGGCATCTTAAAATCGTTTCTTCACTGTGAAATGTGTTCATAAAACAAAACTTTTCTTTTGTCTCTGGTCTTGAGGGTTAATGCTTGGAAGTCTGGCAGCTTTAGGAGGACAAGGAAGCCAGATAAGGAGGAGAGACAAACGCTGTGAGAATGGCTCAGAGGTAAAGATGGAAAGAACCTGAGTTCTTGATTATGTCAGTGAGCTAGGGAAATAAGCAACCCTGGGCGCACTTTCCCTCCATAGTTTTGTTATTTATTTAATAAATATCCTCTAGCCTAAGGCGGTGGTCCTCAGAGTGTGAGAACCTGAGCGGTCCCTGAGACCCTCTCAGAGAATTCATTTATCCAAAACTATTTTCATAACAATATGAGATTTTTATTCGCCCTTTTTACTCTAATTCTTTCAAAGTGTACATGGAGTTTTCCAGAGGTTATATGACAAGTAATATGGCAATAACTTAAACATAGACACAGATATGAGAATCCAGCTGTTTTCTATTAAGTCAGACACTGAGAGATTTGTAAAAATGTAGCATGATGCCACATTTCTCACTAAATTTTTTATGGTTTTGGACTTTTTCCCCCCATAGACAATATGTGGTGGGCTTATTTTAAAATGAACGAATGAATACATATCCTAAAATTTCTCACATTTATTTCTGGCATATCAGATATTGATAGATAAAGTCCACAGAACAAAAGCTCTTTAGGATTCTCAATAACTTTTAAGAGCGTAAGGGATCCTGAAATGAAAATTTTGAGAACCGCTGGTCTAAGCCAGTGTCACTTTTCTGTCTTCCGGCTGTGAATAAGTTTTACTTATTGTTATTATTGTTATTCTTTCTGAAGGAAGAGGTGGTGGTAGTGGTGGTGTTTTTGCCCAAATGAAAAATTTCATCCTTAAATGAAAGGCTAGTAGTTCAGAAATACTCTTAGAATGTAAATGATTTAACATTTATCTCCTCTTTATATTCTTTTTTTTTCCATAGATTTTGCCTGGAGTACAGAGATCACTTGCTAAGTGCTCACATATTTTATCTTTTTTCTATTTTATTTTTACTTGCTGCCTATTCTTTTGAATTGCTTCTTAGTCCTTTTCTAGATTTTTCTCTTCTCTTATTTTCAGACCATTGTCTTCCCCTGGTCCTTGTCATTTTTATTCTGGGAGAATGGCTCATGTTTGTTCTCCACAATATTAATTTCATTTAAAACAGCATCCATTCTGTTTCAGCTTAATTTATCACTCCTATATTGTGTCTTTAGTGTTCCTGAAATCCTTCTTTATCTCATCCGTCTTCCCTGCCATGCTACCTTGCTTTCTGTCCTATGCCTTGAATTTATTTTCTTACTGTATTTTATGGAGGAAGCCACCTTCTTCTGGGTCCTTCTGTGCCATTGTTACTTCATTCTTAATGGATCTCCATTTTCCTGACCCCTACCCATTTCTCCCCCTCTTATTCATCATTTAAGAGGCAAAATCTGTCCCGACTGAGTGTATGAGTAAAGAGATCAGGTGGATTGACTCTCTGTCTGCTGTTAGTGTGTATTTATGTACTTTTAATTTACAGCAGGAATGGGGGCAGGCTGGTGCACTTACCTTTGCTTCTAAAAGGAACCAGAATGGCATTTACTTCTGTCCTGAGCATCCACAGTGTGGTCCTTTGGAACTCTCGGCAGGTATGGAACAGCACACTCTACAACATGCCAAGTGTTCCGTGCCAGCCCCACCCCCAGCTTCTTCTGGGTATTTCTCCTCCCAAAGTGACCAGTCCCAGAGTGCAGAGCGACACCTATTTTTCTTCTGCTTCCTGCCCAGCTGTCCTCTGATATTTTTAGTACTGGACTTAGAGAAAACACAGGAGTCAAGAAGGGACAGAGAGGGAGTAAGGAAAATGCCCTCTGACTAACAACAATTCCTAAAGGGTCCAAGGTAAGTCCAGGCCATTATTTGGTGCCATTCCAGGGAATAATGGAGCCATGTAGTGCACAGCTCCACAGAAGCCTTGCCGCACCCCACCCCCTCACATGGACTTCAGTGTGATGAACCCCAGTGGAGCCCCTTGAATTTGTGCAATAGCATAGCACAGCTCTAGGGAACGGCTGCAGCTGTCTATTTAGTCTAGGAAACTTTTCTTCTCCTTCTTCTACATCATCGTCGTCTTCTCCTAGCTTTTGCTCTCTGATTCATAAGCTCCTGAGGGAGTGGAGAGAGAATGAAAGATATGCAAAGCTGCATGTGTTACCTTATTTTCTCAAACGATCCCTGTTTGTCAGAGAACTGGAGTGTTTCAAGAATGCAGCTTTATTTGTTTTTCAAAGACTACAAATAACTAGATGTTTAAATTATTATGTCTACTCATTTAGCTTTCATTTTAGTAAGTTTTTTTCTGGAGGTGGGGAGAGAGAATGTATTTTCTTGTTTTCTTTACAAGTTTTGGTGACATGATTCTTGGAGCTAATAGCCAGTACAGTTTTGTAAAGAGGCTATTATTATTTTGAAATGTACGTGAGGAGCAGGGTATGCATAAACACTGTGAGTGATAGTAAAATGAGGACTATTCACTGAAAAATTACAGAGGAGAAACATTGTGTTAAACTATGAAATTCACTGAATTCACTCTCTAACCCTAAGAGATTAGTTCTATTATTTTACCTATTTTATTGAATTTAGTTTGAATTTCCCTGATGGTTAGTGGTGATGAGCATCTTTTCATGTGTCTATTGAACATCTGTACATCTTTCTTTGAGAAATGTCTATTTGTACTTTATTCATAGTTAGGGCTTCCCTGGTGGCTCAGAGGTTAAACCATCTGCCTGTAATGCGGGAGACCTGGGATCGATCCATGGGTCGGGAAGATCCCCTGGAGAAGGAAATTTCAACCCACTTCAGTCTTCTTGCCTGGAGAATCCCATGGACGGAGGAGCCTGGAGGGCTACAGTCCACAGGGTCGCAAAGAGTTGGACACGACTGAGCGACTTCACTTTCACTTTCAGTTTCATAGTTAATCAATTTTTGTTTAAAATATTGAGTTGCATGAGTTCTTTGTATATTTTGGATATTGGCCCTTTATCAGATACATCATTTACAAGTATCTTCTCCTATTCTGTGTGTGATCTTTTCATTTTGTTGATAGTTTCCTTCACTATGTAAAAGCTTTTTAGTTTGATGTCATTCCATTTGTTTACTTTTGATTTTTTTTCCCCTTGCCCGAGGAGACATATCTGAAAAAAATATTTCTATGACCAATGTCAAAGAGAATTGCCATGTTTTCTTCTACAAGTTTAATGGTTTCAGGTCCTACATTTAAGTCTTCAACTCATTTTGAATTTATTTTCATATATGATATAAGAAAGTAACCCAATTTGATTCTTTAGTATGTAGCTGTCCAGTTTTCCCAACACCATTTATTGAAGAGTCTGTCTTTTCTCCATTTTATATTCTTGCCTCCTTTGACATAGATTAATTGACCACATAGGTGGATTGACTTCTAAACTTTCTATTCTGTTCCATTGATCTATGAGTCTGTTCTAGTGGAAATCTTTACTTGATTATTGTAGCTTCGTAGTATAGTTTGAAATCATGGAATGTGGTTCTTCTTGCTCTGTTCTTCTTTCCCAAGATTGTTTTCTTCTGAGCCTCCATACAAAGTTTAGAATTATTTCTTGGAGATGTGTTTACCCTTGAATGATGTCAATATTGGGACGGTTTAGACTTACTTTCATAACAATCATCTGATTTCTTTAAATCTATAGAATTATAAAAGTAATGTCTGAGGCTAATAGTTAGAAAAGTAGTAACTTTTACCATTAATAAAACCAGCACTGTAGATATTGCACCAATTTCTTTGTCCTGCTCCAGTTTCCCAGTAGTTGTATTTATTATATAGTTTTCAGATCTTCACATGATTCAGTCTGTTGATTTTCAAATGATTTTACTTTAATGAGATCTGTTATTTAGCTTTTAAAGACAAACATTAATAGGAGTAATATCACAGATTATCTCCATTAACATCTTTCAGTCATAATAATGATTTGACTTCAGTATGAAATATTGGGTTAATTTATTGTGTGCTATATTTTCTTCTTTAAAAATTCTCTGTTATACTATTAATAATGTGGAATAAAGAACTCAGTTGGCCATAAAAGCAAGTGCTAGTGTGGTTTGAAAAAAAAAATTTATGACAGCATAACTTTGAATAGGTCATTTGGCTAGCATTTTAACTCCTCACATTTGGTAGAGAAGGTATTTATTTAACAATGCCAAAGAAAATAAAACTTTACATAAAATGATTATAATTATCTCTTTTTGTTTTTACTAATATTAATAAAAATAGTGAATCATGCACATGCTTCATTGGGCATAGGAATTCAGGAGTTAACCCTTTAGGTGCAGTCCTAGAGTAACGGTAGAATCTAAGTTTACCTAACAATGGGCCTCAAATACCGAGTAAGTATCTCTTCCTCATTTAAGGGTTTTGAAGTGAATAGTTCACATTAGGAGGTGTCTCTGCTATCAGTGGCACCCCACTCCAGTACTCTGGCCTGGAAAATCCCATGGATGGAGGAGCCTGGTAGGCTGTAGTCCATGGGGTCGCTAAGAGCCGGACACGACTGAGCGACTTCACTTTCACTTTTCACTTTCATGCATTGAAGAAGGAAATGGCAACCCACTCCAGTGTTCTTGCCTGGAGAATCCCAGGGACGGGGGAGCCTGGTGGGCTGCTGTCTATGGGGTCGCACAGAATCAGACACGACTGAAGTGACTTAGCAGCAGTAGCAAGGTGGCGTTAGTGGTAAAGAACCTGCTTGTCAGTGCAGGAGACAAGAGATGTGAGTTTGATCTCTGAGGGATCAGGAAGATCCCATGGAGGAAGGCATGTATTCTTGCCTGGAGAATACTTGTCCACTCCAGTATTCTTGCCTGGAGATTCCTATGGACAGAGGAGCCTGGTGGGGTATAGTCCATAGGGTCTCAAAGAGTCAGACACAACTGAAGCAACTTAGCATGCACTACTTATATGAACAGTTTCTTTCAACTTGGTGCTTTGCTATCTCCTAAGGCATCCTTTTCACCTACATACTGATGGCTGGATCACACTTGTGTCTATTTTACAGAACAACAGAAAAAGAGAGGAACTCCATGACAAATGGTTTGTGTTTTGATTTGAAGATCCACAAGTTGTAAGCATCATCCACATTCAATCCCTTTGGCTTTAATTTAATTGTCTAACCACATCTAGCTTTAGGGTGGTTGAGAAATGTCTGTAAGTTGGCAGCCAGGTGTGACCTTAAACGTTATTACTACAAATGAAGGAATGAATTTTAGGGAGTAATTAGTAGTCTCTACTATACTTCTATAACAGAATAATTAGTCTACTTTTTCTCCCATCCTGTTCCAACCTACTGTGAGGATTTTGTTGTAATATGCTAGGAAATGCAGGAGATGTAAAGACATATAACTTGAGGGTTGTTAAGTTTGGAAGGATAGTTATCATCATATCCAGTAATTATCATCCATATCTGTAGTCATTCTACTGATGAAGGTATATTGCAGGTACAAAAGCTCTGGAAATGGGACCAACTTGAAGAACAACTCCCTGATGAATCTGTAATAAAGTCAGTCAGAATCTGGACCCAAAGACCAAAGACACCTCAGGACTCAAGTTTTAAAGGTGCAGCAAATATTCAGTGTCAACTCATTCAATATCATGGGAAGAAAATTTCTGACCAAAACTTATATGAGGAAATATGAAACCCTGTAGGAAATTTTCTCTTTCTTGACACAGTACTACCATTTACAACCTGGATTGGATTGATAATAGAGTTTGGAATCATAAAATCACACCTCTGGGGGAGGAAAAAAAGTGAGCTATCTATTCTTCCTGAGCATGTCAAGACCTGAAATTAAAATTGTTGTCATATTAAAGTAAGCACAAAAACACAACCCTCATCAATCAACCATTGCATTGACAAACCTTTCTAAATAAAGAGAAGATTGCTGGACAGTTTTCTAAAACAAAGTTATCTTCAAAAGACAGTTCTGAAAACATAATCCACTGTTTGGATTTTTGCTGGGATATAGTCTAACTGCTATCAGGGTTTGAGGTATATTGTGAAAGTTTCTTTGACCTGCGGGTCAAGAGACTTGGCTCTGAGTAGATGACCTTGGGCAAGTTGTTTAATCTCCAATCTCCCTTGCTTTCATCTGCAGAAACACGGTGACTAAGGAACTAGGGGCATGGAGGAGAGCGGGGAGAACTCAGTAATAACACAGGTCCCTCACATTCTTTCCCTTTCTTCTAGTCCCTTTTTGTGAATATCATTTTTCCTGTATTTGGTGTCAATTTTGCTTCATAGGAGAAACAGTGAGTTTAGACTTTGTGCCCAATACCTGGTAAAGTTTTATATGAGGATTTCTAGCATGTTGGTTAAAAGTGTGAGCTTTGCACTCAGACTGCCTGGTCTAATTGTGACTCTTATTAGCTGCGTGACCCTCAGCAAATTGCTTAACCCCTCTGAGTCTCAATGTCTTCAAACATAAAACAGGGAAATGAGTAATATCAACCTTATGGGTTTTGTAAGCTTCAGAGGATATAATCAACGTGAAGCACTAAATACCGTGTCTGGCATTTTGTAAGTATTCTGTGAATAGTATCATTATTATGTGCAATTCAGATATTAATAAATGTTTTCTAATGCATTTGGTAATGATGAAGCATTGCTTTTAAACTGGAAAATGTATTATAATATGTTTCATATAGCTGTGTATTAGTAGAGAATGAAGTTAGACTGAGTCGTCTTTGGGAGCAATTAGAATAGATTAAAAGAATCCGTGTGCCCTTGCGATGGTGAGACACCAGCCTTGCTTTCCAGACGTGGGATGCTGCTTGTTCACTGGGGAGACCTGAAACACACAGGGAGGTGAAAGTCAAAGGCCCTCAGCTTCCATCCCCGCTCTGCCATCACTAACGACTCACCAAGGCACATTGTTCAGCCTCTCATAGCATCAGTGGTCTCATTTCTAAAACAGAAATGAGATTCCCCTGGTAGGAATGATTTAAGAGCAAAAAGAGATAAGCCAGAGGTGACTGGCATAGAGACGGGGCTCAGTATCATTTATTTTCACTCGTTCTCCTTCAATGTAATTGCCTTGTAGGTGGATTACTGACCCTTCAAAAGCATTGAATAACACCAAGTGAGGCCTATTAAATCAACTTGATTGCAGATTTTGAAAAAGATTTCTTACTTAAGCTGTTTTTTTTTAAATTTACTGAAACTTTATGTAACAGAAAGGTCCTCAAGTTCTCCTGAAATTATGGTTTATCTTTTTTTTTTCAGTTTACAACATGATGAGTCTCACCCTGATGAAACTGTAAAAAATTCAGTATCCTTGTCACTATTGTTGACAACATTTCAGAGGTTGCTTTTATATCGTGTTTATGGCCTGTCACACTGAGCTTTTGGTCCTAGCTGCTCTTGGGTTTCTTGGCAGCAGCTGGCCAGCTCATGTGAATTTTCCTCTTGATCCAGTTTTCTCCTGACCCCTCTCCCTGTTCCAACATCATCATAACCTTCTCTCTTTAATCCTGAAAGCTACCTGAAAGACCAGCATGAAATTAGTGGTTGATAAGACTTTACGGAATACCAGAGGATGGTAAGTGGCAGGGCGACAACCATTGAAATTGGGTATCAGATATCATCATTTCTAAAGTCTAGAAGCTGAACTTCGGCACAGGAAGATCATTAATCTCAGTTGCTCCACTTGTTAGGCTGTATCCTATTGCTGGTTCTGTGACCTTTATTCATCCAGTTCAGTTCAGTCGCTCGGTCGTGTCTGACTCTGCAACCCCATGAATCGCAACACGCCAGGCCTCCCTGTCCGTCACCAACTTCCGGAATTCACTCAGACTCACGTCCATCGAGTCAGTGATGCCATCCAGCCATCTCATCCTCTGTCATCCCCTTCTCCTCCTTCCCCCAATCCCTCCCAGCATCAGAGTCTTTTCCAATGAGTCAACTCCGCATGAGGTGGCCAAAGTACTGGAGTTTCAGCTTCAGCATCATTCCTTCCAAAGAAATCCCAGCTGATCTCCTTCAGAATGGACTGGTTGGATCTCCTTGTAGTCCAAGGGACTTTCAAGAGTCTTCTCCAACACCACAGTTCATCCAGAGACCCTCTTTTTTTTTATCTTGTTGGTTCCCCACCTTCGGCATCCTCTAACTCCTCTCCAGCTTTACCCTCAAATCATTTTTATATGAAATTAACATCTCAAGCTCAAAAAGGACACTCTTCCCCCTTTCTCTCTAGACTCAGTTCTGCAGAGCCGTTTACCTCCCTCTGTTCTCAGTCTGCAGTGTGGGTGTTGCCGCAGGTCCTGCCTTTCCTAACTTGGACCCCTGCCCTGTGGCCATCCTCTCCTCCAAACGCAGAAATGGTAGCTGTCAGTAGGCACGTTCCCCATTTAGATTCATGTCACTCTTTACACTGCATGGACTTTATGCTTTCAGTACACTAGATGCTTTCACGTGTTATGTAAACATTCTCTTAGATCTAGTATGGGCTTCCATGATGGCTCAGTGTTAAAGAATCCACTTGCCAATGCAGAAGACTTGGGTTCGATCCCTGGGTCGGGAAGATCCCCTGGAGAAGGAAATGGCAACCCACTCCAGTATTCTTGCCTGGGAAATCCCGAGGACAGAGGAGCCTGGCAGGATACAGTCCATAGGGTCACAAAGAGTCGAACATAACTGAGTGACTGTGCACAAGCACAACAAGCCTAGACCTATTAAGTGTTAAAAACAGATTAAAAAACTGAAAGATAAGTTTAAATATCTTGTCTAAGGGTAGAAAACTCTTAAGTGGGAGAGCCTAGATTTAAATGTTGTTCTGGCTGATTCCAAGCCTGCTGCTATTCTAAGCTGTGTTTCATGGATTTGTCCTTATTGTTGTTTAGTTGCTAAGTCATGTGTGACTCTTTGTGACCTTATAGACTGTAGACTGCCAGGCTCCTTTGTCCATGGAATTTTCCAGGGAAGAATACTGGAGTGGGTTGCCATTTCCTTTTCCATGGGATCTTCCTGACCCAGGGATTGAACCCACATCTCTAGCACGTCCTGGATCACAGGCAGATTCTTTACTGGTGAGTCACTAGGGAAGCCCAGATTTGTTCTTAAATGCTTAAAGACTGAGTAATTCCCAACAAAGTAGAGTGTCATATGTATTAAATATCCTTAACAAAATCAAATAATTGCTTTCAAATAGTTTCTACTTCTCTTTTAAAAAGTCCATAGAAAGTACAGAAATATACAATAGGAAATTCTATCCATATAAAGGAACATTTTGATTTCTAAAGCTGTTGATATCTGATTTCTGTCACATCTGTGAGATCTAGAAATCCCTGAGGCCCGAGATTACCAACAGTGGTACAAGTGAAATAGATGTTTCATTGTTTGAGAAATGCTCAGGATGAATGTTAGCAGTCAGCGCTAGATTATGGGAGACTGTTGTTCCTGGTGTTTTTTCCAAACTGTCCCAAAATGTGACAACTGTTAATTCTCAGTGGCCCCCAAGAGACAAGCAATTTACAGCAGAGAAATTGAACCTACAATGGAAATGTTCAGAATTTAAGAGTGGATAAGACTATATCTCAAGTCTGGCATGTGTTTGTGGTTATGATCAGTTGCTTCAATTGTGTCAGACTCTTTTAGACCGTATGGACTGTAGCCCTCCAGGCTTCTCTCTCCATGAGGTTTCCCAGGAAAGAATACTGGAGTGGGTTGCCATTTCCTTCTCCAGGGAATCTTCCAGACCCAGGGAATAACCCAGGCCCTTGTGTCTCCTGCATTGCAGGAGGATTTCTCACCCACTGTCATGTCTAGTAGGTAGGCCAAATTCAATTTTTGATTGCTAATAAGACTGGCAGTATTCTGCTTGTGTATTTCCCACAGTCTACTCTAGGTCACAATCACAATGGCCTTGAGCAACTCTAGGTCATCATTCACAGAAATACATAATGCTGGCCCCTTGTTTATCACTAATGCCTTCAGCATATTAACTATAATTGGTTTATGTCTAGTGAGCTCCAATATAAATTGCAATAATTTGGGGTAGTAAATTTTGTACTTATATATACCAGTGAACTGTTCAAAATATGCAATGTGTCATTAAATGAAAACATTAACAATTTTTTTCAATTAATGTTTTAATAGCATTTCTCCAGATCAATTTGTTACAGCCTAAAAAATCTTCTATTTGGCCAACCACAAAGAGAGAAGTTAGGGGAAAAAAACCATCCTGTAGAATGGTGGAAAATACATTAAAATTCTCTGAAGAATTTTTTCAGAGAAGCAATTTTTCAGAGCATAATGGTGAAACCAGCACTTACTGATAGGGTCTCATAGCAACTGGATTAACATTTCAGTCCAGAATTTTGCCTAATCAACATCTGCTAGAAAATGTAAAAGAGAAAAAAAATTGATAACTGCCTAGATTTCTGAAGTATGCACTTAGTTGCATACACATTTCTACCCACATTTTGTGGGAATAAGAATAGCTTGGTAGATTGAATCACAAAGCAATAACAAGAATTGCTTTCTCATCTGGTCTGGCATATGAGAAAACCACAAAACAAAGCTGCACTGACCCCGCAGGTGCGCAAGCTACATCAAAACAAAGAAACATTATTCCCCGAACTCTTTCTAGTGGTCTCATCATTTGTGCTGAGACACAAAGAAGTAAACAAATGCCGAGTGCTGGCTTTGCTTCTGTCCAGCCCCCTCTCGGGAGCCTGAACTGGGTCAGAGAGGAGTCAGACCAGGGGGGGTTATAGGCCAATTTTAGCTGTCAGCTGATCTATTGAAGCAGAGGAAAGGGGAAAAGAATAACAGGAGGCAGTGTTTCAAGGCTATGTTGAAGATATTGCTAGAAAATTCTGTCCTGTTTTCTTTTTAAATTTATTTTTCCATTGAAATTGGATTGTTCTGTGATTAGGAAGCCTTTTTCTTTTCATCAAAGTGAAGAACCTTTGTTTTTATTTTTCCTGCCTATGAGTGGTTTATGTGTCAGATGTGGTTAAACCCATGGGCTTTATTGCCTCATTTGAAAAAGTCATAAAATACCATTCTTATATCCCTCAAAACAACCTCTTTTCACATGGGTGAACCTAACAGAATGTCAATTGAAATTGTTAAATTTAATGACTTAATTTAATTTTATGTCATGCCCATTAGGTGAGCCAAATTTAATATTTGCTGAAAAGCCAAGTAAATCCTAGGGCCACTGTCATATAGTTTGGTTTTCAGTTAGCCAATAAATCTAATGTTGCTGTAGATTTTGCAGGTGTTCATATCTAGCTTCTTCATTCCTTTCTCTCCACGGTTTACAGATTCTGGAGATTATAACACCAAGCCATCTTGTTATTATGTAAATCATATTTCTAGGTATCAGTCTTCCATGGCTATAAATAAAGTCATATTTCTAGTATATTCAGATCATGGTACTAGGAGGCTGCACATTACCTCTAGAAATCCTATTCCTCCTCGCAAGGAATGCCATTGAGGATTTCTACGAGTTTCCTGGGAGATGTGTCATGTGTTTTTAGCCCTACGTGACTGTCCCTCAGTCAGATTTCCTTGTCACGTTGCAGATCATCCACCACGTCCTTCCTATCTCAGCATAATAAACCAGTGGTCCTGCAAAGGAGTAGCCCTTGAATTTGTCCCATCTATTGGACAAAGTGACTCAGATCTTAAACTCAGATCCCCATTGACTCAGATCTCACTGCATTTCAGCATTCTTCAACCAAACCCCAGTAGCTAAAATCTGCTTCTCTAAGTGTGAGGGCTTTCCCTCAAACCATAGAAGGCTACTAGCCCACACTTGGAATAGCTGGAAATTCGGGGGGATTAACACCACCCACTGTTATTCCCCACCCATCAGTTCTCAACCAATGACTCCCAGGAAATGATGTATAAAACCTCTGGCTACTTCTGCAGAGTAATTCTGAAACATGTGTTTCCTCAAATTTCCCTGTAAGTAAGCTCTTGCGGCCTATTGCATGTGTCTGACTCTTCATGACCCCATGGAGTGTAGCCCACCAGGCTCCTCTGTTCATAGAATTCTCTGGCAAGAATACCAGAGTGGGTAGCCATTCCCTTCTTCAGGGGATCTTCCCAACCCAGGAGTTGAACTGGGGTCTCCTGCAGTGCAGGCAGATTCTCTACTGTCTTAGCCACCAGGAAAGAAGCTCTTGTATATGTTGGCTTAGTAATAGCCCATTCCCGACTGCCTGCCTTTCTTTGTTTGACGTCCCCAAATTCACTTATGTGCCCTGGAACTTCAAAACTAACTATATACACTTGAATCTTTGTCTTAGAGTATACTTCTGGGAAAAATGATGACAACCCCACATATAAGACTGATACTTGATTCATTATCTCCCTCCATCATTTTTGCTACCACTCAAGTCACTGTCCTGACAGTAGAAAGAGTCTCCAAAATAATATCAACTCAAATGTGAATGCTCATCTGCAAGTCATTGCTGTCACAGCTGATTGAGTAGGTCTTACTGAGAAAATACCCACTCATTCAATTAGTTCGTAATTTTTAAAAAATTGCTTGTCTATGCATGTCTAACAAGGTAATAAAAAGAGAAGAGCTCAAAGAGTTAGGAAGAGGATCACCATATTGGGTTATTCATGATTCAGGTCAAATTTGTTCTTAGAGTATGAATCTGAATATTCTAGTCTGTGATGTCACCTTCAGATAATAAAATTTGCCCTGTCTCCAAATATGTATAGACTTATACCGGTTTTTAATTGCAGAGACCAGTCTTCCAGACAAATATTCTTCTTTTATTCTTTAATTAAACAGCAATGCTTATATTCTTTTGACAGTGAAGTCTGAAACCACTTTTTTTTCCACTTGGTTTGTAGAAAATACAGTCATATCTTGGAGGTATTGCAGATTTGGTTCCAGCCCACTGCAATAAAGTGGTCTGAATATCACAATAAAGCAAGTCACATGAATGTGCAGTAGCATTATGTTGAAAAAACAATGTACATACTTTAATTAAAAAATACTTCATTAGAAAGGAGAGGTGAGACAGAGAAATAAAAGGAAGAAAGGAAGGGAGGAAAAGAGGGAAGGCTTCTGAATTACAGTGACTGTGAGTAGGGCATTGGGTTTCTCTGTGGGTATCATAAAAATCATGCTAAGGACCAAATCTCTGAAACTGATTACATATGTAAAAAAAAAAGTGTTTTTACCAGAATGAAAATGAAAATGTTATATTCATGGATTAAAAACTTCATTATGTAAACAAACTGAAAAATATATTTTAACTATATGTTGCTAGTATATGAAAAAACTGACTTTTTATATTTGTTAAAAAAATGCTTTATTGCTAAAAATGCTAAACATCATCTGAGCCTTCCTCAAGTCATAAGAGTAACATCAAAGATCACTGATCACACATCACCATAATAAATATAATAATAATGAACAAGTTGGAATATTGTAAAACTTACCAAAATGTAACACAGAGACACAAAGTGAGCAAAAGACTTTGACAGACTTGCTCCACGCAGGGTTGCCACATATCTTCAATTTGTAAAAAATGGGGAATCTGCAAAGCATAATAAAGCAAAGACAATAAAACAAGTTATGCCTTATGGAAAGAAAGAAAGATCATCTCAAAGATGAGTCCAGCTCTTGATAACCTGCTAAGAAATGCTACTAAGGAATTTGTTTTATCTTTTTATTATTTATACTAAGCTTCCCTCATAGCTCAGTTGGTAAAGAATCTGCCTGCAATGCAGGAAAGCTGGGTTCGATTCCTAGGTCGGGAAGATCCCCTGGAGAAGGAAATGGCAATCTACTCCAGTGTTCTTGCCCGGAGAATCCCAAGGACAGAGGAGCCTGGTAGGCTACAGTCTATGGGGTAGCAAGAGTCGGATATGACTTAGTAAATCACCACCACCACCACCACCACCAATTTATAAGTTAAGCATCTTTGCATTTCGGGGATGAGTCCCTTTTAGTTATGGTGTAGTTTCCATTTAATCCTCTATGGAATCATTCAATTCCTAGGACAGTGTTCTTCAAGCTGTGCTTAAGAGTTGGGCAGAGGTATCTCTGGAGTGACTAAGGGGAAAAGAAGTGTGTGGAGAATCTCTGCCCACACTCTTTCCAACTGAAGCTATTCTGCTTTTTTCTGCATACTTGATGCAGTTTTATGTCTGGGCATCTACGAAATATTTTGGAGAAGGAAATGGAAACCCATTCCAGTATTCTTGCCTGGGAAATCTCATGCACAGAGGAGCCTGGTGGGTGCAGTTCATGGGGTTGTAAAGAGTTGGACATGACTGAATGACTAAACAGAAAGAGAAAAACAAAACATTTGAAAACTTGCTTTCTATTGTGGGAGACACACTTCACTGCCCACATTGAAAGCTGTTTAGCAAACTCCATCCTTCTTTGACGCTAAAGCTTCGATTTTGTACTAGTATTTATGGACATATGTTTACCGACAGAAGAGATGAGTCATGATCGGCCTAAACTAACTGGAGTATTCTCATCCTACTGATCCAGTTATTATCAAGGAGATATAAGGGGACCTTTGCTTGGTTCTGCTCTGGTACAATGAGGGGTATATAAGGAGAGAGCTTTGTCCCCTCCTCCTTGCTTTGGACGTATCACAAGAGGACGAGCACTCTCACCTGGTATCGCCTTCTTGCTAACGTGAGGTGAAGGCCAAGAGATGCAACTCAGAGCTACAAATTTCCTAAGTTTCGATGGGACCCTGATACAACCTATTTTTGACTTTGTCTTTGTGTTTAAATTACTAATCTTCTATTGTTTAGTCCATTTTAATCAAGGAACCCAAACTGATACATATACTAAGAAATATTTTATTTTTATTTTATTGTTTTCCTTTGGCTGTACTATGTGGCTGGCAGGATCTTACTTTTCCAACCAGGGATTGGACTTGGGCTCTAAGCAGTGAAAACTCAGAGTCCCGACCACTGGACCACCAGGGAATCCCCCAGAAATGTTTTAAATTCATATTCTGCATAGTTTTCTCCCCTTCATCAATTCATTAAATGTCCATAAATAACAGTTGCCCTATAGCAGTGCTACTTTAAAAAAAAGAAGATTCTGGCCTATGACTATTCTAGGTGCTCAAACAAGAGTTTGCAAGAGCTTTGTTATTGATAGATGTGAAAGTGGAATTTGCTCAGTCATGTCTGACTCTTTGCGACCCCATGGACTATATAGACTGCCAAGCTCCTCAGCCCATGGAATTTTCTAGGCCAGAATATTGGAGTGGGTAACTGTTCCCTTCTCCAGGGGTTCTTCCCAATCCAGGAACTGAATCCAGGTCTCCTGCATTGCAGGTGGATTCTTTACCAGCTAAGCCACCAGGGAAGCCCAAGAATACTGGAGTGGGTAGCCTATCCCTTCTCCAGGGTATCTTCCCGACCCAGGAATGGAACCTGGGTCTCCTGCATTGCAGGCAGATTCTTTTCCAGCTGTTTTTGACAGAAGAAAACACAACAAAAAACATTTTTTTCACATACACTTAATAACACTGGGATGTGAAATTAATTGTGACATTAGCAGATGTCTGCTTACATTTTTAATAATTCCATTTTTAATAACTGAGCATGTGCTACAAGGATTGCTTTGACTAGTAAAATCTCACTTAACATAGTCTCAGATAACAGGAAAGTTTAAGTTAACACATTTTCTCAGTAATCCTTATTCAATTGTTTACATTTGATAATTTGCACCATTGTTAGGTACTGTTTATTTTCACTGTGCCACAATTCTCAAAGATGAATCAATACATACAACTAATTAAAGTATTGATATAAAAACAGTGATGAAAATGATAGCTACAAGCAAAACTTACGTTATATGCAGGAAGAGTGCTGGGGACTCAAGTAAAAATGGTATCTGTACATGTGAACTCGACAATGATAGATGGACTCACAAGTGTGAAAGCCTTGCACAAGCTGCTGAAAAAGAAAAATTGAACTGAAATGTGGGCAATTTACACATTCCTTCTATTTCTCCTCATTCCCAAAGTTTCTCTACTATGAATTTGTTTAAGCAGTGGGATGGTTTCTTTCTCTTATGAACTGTTTTGACAAAACTGTGTAATGACATACATCTCTGGACAATCAATCAATATTTTGTTGATCAAGAAAAACAAAATTTTAATTGATTAGCTTATTCTTGCTAAAAGGAAGAGACAAAAACCAGAGGTGGCATCATCAAGGTTGTATTTCTCATGGTGCAAACAGGCACAAGTCACATCGTTGTCAAAGAGGGTTTATAAGGACCTTCACAGTTAAAGACAAATGTTATGCTTAGAAAGGAATCATAATGAGCCACAAGAAACTTCCTTATCAAAAGGCATTGTTGGACATTGTGCAGCATCACTGGTGTATCACCCAAGAGGCCAATCACTGTCACCTGCGTGCCAAGAACATTTCCCTTTTGGGGTGGGTCAAATCAATTGGCAGAGTATGACTTTTCCTTTAGAATATAGCACACTTGTAAAACAGGCTTCCCACGGGGCACAGTAGTAAAATATCTGCCTGCCAATACAGAAAACACAGGTTCAGTCCCTGGGTTGGGAAGATCCCCTGGAGGAGGAAATGGCAACCCACTCTGGTGTTCTTGCCTGGAAAATTCCATGGACAGCAGAGACTGGTGGGCTACAGTCCGTGGGGTCCCAAAGAGTTGACCAGAACTGAGTGACTGAGCATGTATGAGCGCCCACACACACTTGTAAGAGCTTGAAAGTTCAGAGACCATTTAGGTATATCATTAATTTGTTCCAAATCTTTCACCTAGTCTCAGAACCTAGCTAATTTCCCTGGATTGACTTTCTTAATGTCTGGAACTGCAGAATCTCTGTGTCTTATGTATCTCTATTTGGTACAGCCCAACTAAGAAAGAAGATTCATTGTCTGGCTACCCATTAAAATTATTTTAAGTAAGAAATACTTGTCTCAAATGAACAATAATTAAAAAGAAGAGAAAATTATTTCTTTTCCTTTCCCCATCTAGTATTAAAAGGTACATGGAAGGTATTTAAGATGCATTTTATATTAACTAACTTGCAAGTTTCCCTCTCCACTATAGCTGGCTCCCCATTTGGGGAGGAGAGAAATGGTATGTATGTGGATGAGCTGCCTTGTTAGATTTAGAGACACAAAATTTGTGATATGCAGTTTACATTCTTTGGAGTAGGAAATGGCACCTCCCTTCAGTATCCTTGCTTGGAAAGTCCCATGGACTGAGGAGCCTGGCAGGCTGCAATCCATGGGGTCGAAAAGAGTTGGACCTGACTGACCATGTACACATGCAATGTGCTTTCTAGGTCACTTTCCAGGCACCAGTATTACTGACAAGAGATTATTACAGAAGCCAAGGAGCACAGAAGCTGTCTCTAACCTGAAAGTAGTAAAAGAAAGAATTGTTGTAAACCGGAAATATTGGAGGTCAAATATAATAGGCGACTGATGTTTTTTCCCTACATTGTAGTTAGTGTTCCTAAGCCCTTGACATGAATTATTTCCATTTGATTTCTTGATTTTTGTTTTTACTTTTTTCCTCTTTCATGTTGACTTAATGATTCTTTGCGTAATCCCTTTATGGATAAGCTTAGAAAATTGTCATTTTAAATAAATGGCATACCATTAAATTAATATACCAGGTCACAGACCGAAACTAGAGAGAATAGAAAATCACTGGCACGCGATATACTCTATGAGTTGCCAATTTATTACTCCAGATAATTAAAGTGTAGGAGGAAGAAACAATCACCCAGAAGAACTGGGGCAGAGAGTCATCATGGTGGACGGAGGCAAAATTTTTATATTAAAATTTTAGTATAATCTACGTGTACCCTGCGGCAGGCATGGCTGCACAGCTCAGATTGTGTGCTGGGGAACACAGTGAGTGGGAGTCCCAGGAGCCTTCAGATGCACCACCAGAGTCACACACTGAAGTCACATGTCCCCTGCACTCTTCCCCGACAATGACCATGCAGGTCACTTCCGGCCCAGCATGGGACACCTCTAACGGGTGACTCTAGCTTGAGGACTCTCCGTTAGTGTAGTCCAAACTATTTTAGAATACCAGCAGCCTGAGACTCTTCCTACCCGTTCACCTTCTTTCCCTCTCTCTTCAGAGGTGTCAAAATTGCATCACTGTCTGAAGACTGTCTACCTGGGGTCTTTTTTTTTTTTTTAATAATATAAATATTTATTAGAGAATTATCTAGCTTACTTTCAATATACTAACATTAAAAGAAAAGAGAAACAAAAAGAGCAGGGGATACATCACCCAGTATGGTTTTGACCAACATCCAGACTTGAATGGCGCTGGAAAGTCCCATGTCACAGCACAAACGGGAAAGGGTCCTAGGCAGCAGGTCGGCTCCATGGGTGAGACTTCGAAGACTGCAGTTTTGGGTTCCTGGTTATAATCCCTACATGGTGTCTTTATCTTTTGATGAAGACAAGCATTGTTTCAAAAAACCTCTCGTGTTAAATCCAGTCTTGGTATCTCCTTCTCAGAGCATCTGAAAGGATATGTATTCATCTACTTATTTATTGTACAAGCATTATAACATAAAGCAACATTCCAAGAAAGAAAGAAACTATAAAACTAAGCCTGTTCTCTTATTTTCCATGTATGTATAATGATAGTGCTTGTGCTGTCACTTCAGTCGTGTCTGACTCTTTGTGACCCTATGAACTGTAGTCCACCAGGCTCCTCTCTCCATGGGCTTCTCCAGGCAAGAATACTAGATTGGGTTGCCATTCCCTTCTCCAGGGGCTCTTCCCAACCCAGGGATCGAACCCTCGTTTCTTTTGTTTCCTGCATTTTCAGGTGGATTCTTTAACACCACAATAATGATAGAATTTCATTAATTAGTCATCATTATCAAAATTAGCTTTGAATTGTTTTTTACCACCTTATTCTAATTTATTTTACTAATGGTTATATAGTTTTCTTAATCTTAATTACAGGCAAAATAGTGTTTCAATTAATATACCATAAATCATTTACCACCTGATCTGCCTCTTGAGAATTTTGTATGCAGGTCAGGAAGCAACAGTTAGAACTGGACATGGAACAACAGACTGGTTCCAGATAGGAAAAGGAGTACATCAAGGCTGTATATTGTCACCCTGCTTATTTAACTTCTATGCACAGTACATCATGAGAAACGCTGGACTGGAAGAAACACAAGCTGGAATCAAGATTGCCGGGAGAAAAATCAATAACCTCAGATATGCACATGACACCACCCTTATGGCAGAAAGTGAAGAGGAACTCAAAAGCCTCTTGTTGAAAGTGAAAGTGGAGAGTGAAAAAGTTGGCTTAAAGCTCAACATTCAGAAAACGAAGATCATGGCATCTGGTCCCATCACTTCATGGGAAATAGATGGGGAAACAGTGGAAACAGTGTCAGACTTTATTTTTCTGGGCTCCAAAATCACTGCAGATGGTGACTGCAGCCATGAAATTAAAAGACGCTTACTCCTTGGAAGGAAAGTTATGACCAACCTAGATAGCATATTGAAAAGCAGAGACATTACTTTGCCAACAAAGGTCCGTCTAGTCAAGGCTATGGTTTTTCCTGTGGTCATGTATGGATGTGAGAGTTGGATTATAA
>NW_011494640.1:10305186-10305464 GCF_000754665.1 Bison bison bison | reverse complement strand
GTGTTGGAGAAGACTCTTGAGAGTCCCTTGGACTGCAAGGAGATCCAACCAGTCCATTCAGAAGATCAGTCCTGGGATTTCTTTGGAAGGAATGACGCTAAAGCTGAAACTCTAGTACTTTGGCCACCTCATGCGATGAGTTGACTCATTGGAAAAGACTCTGATGCTGGGAGGGATTGGGGGCAGGAGGAGAAGGGGACGACAGAGGATGAGATGACTGGATGGCATCACTGACTCGATGGAGGTGTGTCTGGGTGAACTCCGGGAGTTGGTGATGG
>NW_011494640.1:10299833-10304641 GCF_000754665.1 Bison bison bison | reverse complement strand
ATATAATATATATTATATTATATATATATATATATATATCTCCCCCTCCTTCTTAAAAAGGGCTTAAAATGATAATGTCTAATGGAAAATGCAGAATGATTCCTTGTTCTTTTGGAGGAAACAAACTAGAGTGATCCATGCATAGATATATCACTGTGTAGATACTGAGGTTAGGGAATGAGTGCTGCCTTTCCAAGTTTTCTTGTGTGTGAAAAGTGTATAAGGGCACCTCATGGAATTTTTTGTGAGGATCATTACAAACGTTAGTTCAAGAATGGACATACTGTGGGTGCTAAGTTGCTTCAGTCATGTCCAACTCTTTGCAGCCTTATGGACCTGCCAGGCTCTTCTGACCATGGGATTCTCCAGGCAAGAATACTGGAGCATGTTGCCATGGCCTCCTCCAGGGGATCTTCCTGACCAAAGGATCTAACCCAAGTCTCTTATGTCTCCTGCATTGGCAAGCAGGTTCTTCATCTCTGGCACCGCTGCTTAGTCATTAAATGATATTGTTTGTATCAGTTTATTATAATTCCTTTGAACCAGAGAATTTTATAATTTCATTCAAATTCTCAATCTCTTAATCCACAAAGAACTCCTTCTTTTCACTAAAACAATTTTTTTCTTCAATAATAAACAGAAGATTCTTCTTTTCCTTTTTTCTTTTTCTTGAAATGAAGCCATCGTGTATTCAACTTCTGTTCCCTGGGTCCCTCATCCATTTCTATGGTTCTTGCATATTTTACTTTTTAAGGAAATTAAAGGAAAAATTCAGAAGTCATGCTCCACTTATTGCATTCTGGAAACTAAGATTTCAACTAGTTGCGGTCATTAAAGTTGAACTAAAAATGTGAATGTATCATAAGGGACTTGCAACGTGGAAAAGAAGACTCAGTGTCAAGTGCCGGCTCCCATGGCCGTGCGTGGACCTCTTTGGTGCTTTTCTTTGCTGGAGTCCTGAGCACCAGCGTATCTGTGGGGGCCTTTCCAACAAGATTAACTTCTCCTTCAGTGCTTATTTTCCCCTGCTCTAAAGTCTTGTCTTTCAGCTTACTAGGAAAATCATAAAGTCACATGAAGTAATTCTGTGTGTGCGTGTCCCTGAAAGAAAGTCCTCCACTCCTTTTAAGAAGCCTCCTGAATTATTAGACCTGTGGTTATGTGGCGGTTTTTGTGTTTGTTTCCTCACCGAAACCTGGTGAGTAAGTGAGTTCCTGAGTTTTGACTAAGCGGATTTGCCAGTGAGCCTTGCCAGAACAGAGAAAAAGTTGACCCAAAGCCTCAGGTCTGCTTTCACCTAGAGTTCCAGGTTATTATGTTCTAATTGAAGAATCAATCTCTATTCTCTATTAGGAAGTGTAAAATTATATTTATGTTTTCTATTACAAAGAGTAAATCTGTTTTCTAACTGAGAAACAATACAAATGGCTTTGTTTCAGGTAAACCCAATTGGATGATTTATAATCAAATTATGAAGACTACAGGATTTAAAAGAAATATTGCAATAAAATTGTTATTCCTGATACTATCTTTTCATGTGTAGTTCTGCAATCTACCAGCAGGTTGCAGCAGAGGGCTAGCTTTAGTTTTAAATTAGCTTGCTAAAGGACTTCAGAATCCTTTCTTCCTTCCTTTCTTCATTTCCTAGTCTACTTCTATCTCCTGCACCATCTCTCATTCCTTCCTTACTTTTTCCCCTCCTTCCCCTTCTTCTTTCTCTTTCTGACATCAGAAGCCTGATAACCTGTTTACATCTGTAAGTGGAAGAGCTGGTTCAACAGTGAAATGTGCATGTCAACATCTGATTTTAAATAATGTCTATGATCCCCTCTTTCCAACTTTTTAACATATTAGGATGGAGACTGGAGTAATAGTAACAAGAAATTATGAACTTTCAGTTTGTTTAACAAAGATAATCATAGCAAAACCCAGCTTTGGTTTAAAGTACACAAATGATTAAGATTGTATTCCACTCCCATGGTGTATGCAAATGACCTCCTTTTTTGCTACTACATTTGGAAATGTGAAAGCGAGGAAAAGGCATTTCAATCATAGCTCTCATCAGTTATTCACTGTATCCAGGCCTCGCGATTGTGTTTCTTTCTTTAATGTGATAGTAAGCAGTTATCTCACAGCTGTGCTTTATAAAGTGAACTATATAAGCATCTATATTGAGATTTTGTACACACATAACATGAAAGGAAGAGAAAAGCGTTGAGAATAGTTCGTGGCCCACTGCAAAACCATACAAAAGAACTAATGAATGTCTCTCAGAAGGGTTTTGTTGAGTGACCAGCTGTAAGACTGAATTTGTGTTCTGTAATGGGAATCACCATTCAAAACAAATGATTATTTCAAGGTATAATACTACCTTCTCTTTGAGGCATTACTAGCTTAAACTGTATACTATTGGTCATTGGGCTGAACTAAAACAGATTCCTCAGCCAAAATTTCTCTTTTCTGTTTGCTTATCCACTTCATCTACCTATAATAAATGCATTTACCCAAATCCTGTGAAATAATGTTCCTCACAGGTGAAATATGATAGGTGCTGACTTTTTGCTATGGTATTAGAAGCTGACTGTTTATAGTTAGGTGGGAAGTGTTTTAACCTATAGTTTAATTCACAGAAGTATCTTTCATTGGCTGCCCTAAAGTATGCTGTCACAGGAGTTTGTAGGAATGATTTTGGGTGCATACCACTGAAGTTGATTCCACATTCAGTGCACAGATATTTATTGAGCTATTATCACTGGCATGCATTAATCAGAATGGCTATTAACTCTGTGCTTACATGGGGCTTAGGATGAGGCAGGAGGGGATGGGGTGGGAGCTTGAGGTTAGCAGATGCAAGCTATTATTAATATATATAGGATGGATAAACAGCAAGGACCTACTCTATAGTGCAGGGAACTCTATTCACCTATCCTATGATGAACCATAATGGAAATGAATACAAAAAAGATTGTATATATATATATATATATAAAATAATTGCATTGCTATGCAGCAGAAATTAATACAACATTGTCAATCAACTATACTTCAATAGCAAATAAAAGAAAACAATTACAGTTGTGTTAAGTGCTATGAAAGAGGAGAGTGTTGTTTTATATGAGAACATAGAAGAAAGACACTCAACCTGCTCTGGGGGTGGGGAAATGGATCAGAGAAGCTTCCCTCTGTGACAGATAGGAAAATTCATTAGCCTCAGACAGTGGTTTGATCACTGTCTTTAATCTGTAATTAAATGTGGAAACTATAATTAAGCACAAAACAAAACCATAAATAATACAGCACATTAATTTACGATATGGAGCAATCATTGTGGTAAGTAGTAATACAAATAAAGCCACTCCATTTGAAAGGTGCTACACTGAATTCTATGAAGAAAGGTTTATCTTTTGTATGGCAAGCCCATGAAAGGTGGCCATTACTGCTCACTAAAAGACCACATCTCTTCACCAATATGGCTTTTTATCTACAGATTAGGACTTTATCTTTTAAGTCTTATTGGAATATATGGATTATAAAGGCACACAGCAAAATCATATTTTGATATAAAATAGCATATTTTAAGAGAATCTATCATTTTTTTATATCATTTTCTTTCTTTCTCTCACTATTTTAAACTCTGTATCTGGTATCAGTTGTAAGTCTTATGCTGTTTTTCATTGCAAAGTATATTTACATACTCTTCATTCACAAGTAGACTGAATTAATATACTAACCTGAATTGAGGCTGACGGCATACTGATGAAGAGATGATAATTAGGAGGTTACATAGCAATAGGTGGTTTAAATATCTTTGTTAGTGGAAACAAAAGGAGGAATAGCATAAAATTAACAGATATTAATGAATTCAGATATTAAAAAAGTAAAATGAACATAAAAACACATGAGATAGTTCAATAGACTATGGGAGCATAGATCACTCTAGGAAAGGTGTGTGTAAGAAATAATGAATTGTAAAAATTATCCAGAATTTTCAGGCCATCATCCTGAAAAAAAAAAATGCTGGAAGCAGAGAGATAAATAAAAAAGTAACAGTTCAGTTATACCATAGTAGAACAGCAATAAAGAATTTTTTGGAAACCTTTTGTAAAGGACACTTTGGAAAAGTCAGTAGAAAATATTAGGACAATACAGAAATAAGTAAAAGCAAATTATTAACACTGGAAAAAATAAAGTTTAAACACAAAATAATTAAAAAATACATAAAAAATATAAATGTGAAGTTCAAAGCTATTGTGCTTTTTGTGCAGTCAGTGACATGACAAAAATACAAAAGCATCTAAAATGAGGAAAAAATGAAATGATAAATGTGAACCATGAACTGATGACATCGATTTGTTCCAAGATATAAAGATACTTGCTTAAAGTTTAAGAATAAGTTTATATTATTTTGATTAAATAATAAAAATAGTATTCAGTTCAGTTCAGTTGCTCAGTCGTGTCCGACTCTTTGCAACCCCATGAACTGCAGCACGCCAGGCCTCCCTGTCCACCATCAACTCCCTGAGTTCACCCAAACTCACGTCCATCGAGTCAGTGATGCCATCCAGCCATCTCATCCTCTGTCATCCCCCTTTCCTCCTGCCCCCAATCCCTCCCAGCATCAGAGTCTTTTCCGGTGAGTCAACTCTTCGCATGAGGTGGCCAAAATATTGGAGTTTCAGCTTTAGCATCAGTCCTTCCAAAGAATACCCAGGACTGATCTCCTTTAGGATGGACTGGTTGGATCTCCTTGCAGTCCAAGGGACTCTCAAGAGTCTTCTCCAACACCACAGTTCAAAGGCATCAATTCT
>NW_011494640.1:10268891-10299733 GCF_000754665.1 Bison bison bison | reverse complement strand
GCATCAATTCTTCGGCGCTCAGCTTTCTTCACAGTCCAACTCTCACATCCATACACGACCACTGGAAAACCATAGCCTTGACTAGACAGACCTTTTTTGGCAAAGTAATGTCTCCGCTTTTGAATATGATATCTAGGTTGGTCATAACTTTCCTTTCAAGGAGTAAGCGTCTTTTAATTTCATGGCTGCAATCACTGTCTGCAGTGATTTTGGAGCTGCCCAAAATAAAGTCTGACACTGTTTCCTCTGTTTCCCCATCTATTGCCCATGAAGTGATGGGACCAGATGCCATGATCTTCGTTTTCTGAATGTTGAGCTTTAAGCCAACTTTTTCACTCTCCTCTTTCACTTTCAACAAGAGGCTTTTTAGTTCCTCTTCACTTTCTGCCATAAGGGTGATGTCATCTGCATATCTGAGGTTATTGATATTTCTCCCGGCAATCTTGATTCCAGCTTGTGCTTCTTCCAGCCCGGCGTTTCTCATGATGTACTCTGCATAGAAATTAAATAAGCAAGGTGACAATATACAGCCTTGACATACTCCTTTTCCTATTTGGAACCAGTCTGTTGTTCCATGTCCAGTTCTAACTGTTGCTTCCTGACCTGCATATAGGTTTCTCAAGAGGCAGGTCAGGTGGTCTGGTATTCCCATCTCTTTCAGAATTTTCCACAGTTTATTGTGATCCACACAGTCAAAGGCTTTGGCATAGTCAATAAAGCAAAAATAGATCGTCATTGATAAGGCAAGGGGATTTTTAGTTCTCTGTGCCTTCTAACACTTTATGGTAGGTCTGTGAGTTGGAAATAGCCAGTTTCACCAATCAAATCTTTGCACATTGCACCCTGTGTTCTCTGAGCCACCTCTGTCAAGGGGTAGGCAATGACATGAACTTTCTTAGCAGATACAGCTTGACAACTGCAGCTTTTGTCCCTATCTCTTTAATGCTTGTATAAGGCGGTAGTTTCTGGTGACGAGCCCTTATAATCTAGAATTTGTACTTATATTCTTTCCAAATGCTGAAAAAGAGATATTCCTTCAGTTTGTTACATGTGGCCTTATTTTTACCAATGGTTACAACTAGGTTCAAGAGTCTTTCTGAAAGGTTGTTTAACAAAGATATTCTAACATAATTATCTGGGAGGAAAAGGAACAAAAGAAAGCCATTATACTAATGTCAGCAAATGACGGAGACAATGTTTCTGGAGTTTTCCAACCAATTTATAACTAATACCAAGCATTCTCTTGCATGGTTTTAATATTACAGTCTCTAGAAGAAAAATTGGAAAAAATATGAGATATAATAAGGCATAAAAAAGGTTAGAGCATACCGTGTAATTCAGGACACATTCACCATGATAATATGGCCACAAATTAATCATGTGGGTTGTGGAAACTAGTCATAAAATGTGTGTTGCACTTGAAAACACCCTGGCTTATTGAATACATGAAAATATGATTTTATTTATGGATTGACCCTCATCCCTTAAAATCCTAGTGGTAGGACTTCTTCTCCAAAGGATTTGTTAAGGGTTTTACTTCACTTTATGGTGTGAAAATGAATGAAATAGCCTCTACAATATGGCAGGGAAGTCTGGCTGGCAGGGAAGTCTGATCTATGAAGTTATAAAAATACATTCTGATGTAGTATAATATACATATGATATATATTTTGCAAATATATGGATATATTTACATCACATGTATGATATTAACAAATTCTGGGTAGCAGATCTGAGATATCTTATTTATTTTTTTTTTACAATTAAAATGGGTGCACTTTATTGTAGGTAAATTACGCTGTGCTGTGCTAAGTTGCTTCAGTCGTGTTCGATTCTTTGTGACCCTATGGACCATAGCCCTCCAGGCTCCTCTGTCCATGGGTAAATTATACCTCAGTAAAGCAAAGAGTCGGACATGACTGAGTGACTGAACTGAAAGTTGATTTTGGGCTTCCCTGGTAGCTCAGATGGTAAAGAATACGCCTGCAATGTGCAAGACCTGGGTTCAATCCCTGGGTTGGATCTGGAGAAGGGAGAAGGAAATGGCTACCCACTCCAATATTCTTGCCTGGAGAATTCCATGGACAGAGGAGCTTGGCGGACTACAGTCCACAGGGTCGCAAAGAGTCAGACACGACCGAGCAACTTTTACTTTTTCAAAGTTGATTTTGTTGAATATTATCTTGAGCCTATTCATTTAGATTCAATCAGCTCCATTCATTCTCTTTCTTCTCTTTTTAGCTGTTTGTATCGTAGCTACCTCATAATTCTCATAGAACACATTTGAAAAATGGTAGACCAAAATGCAAAGGATATTACAATATTTCCATCTTTCTACTTTTAAAAAGCTATGACTGTTTATTGGCCTAAAAGGATATTTTAATAACTTCTCTCTGTGGTTCTTGAAAGTTGAAAACAGGAAAATGTACCTTATTCTCTATTGCCCTCAAATGTAAAAATGCAAAGAAAATAAGTACTGAACTCAATTTCTGGATAAAGTACAAGTAAATTACATTCATTTAAACAGCAGAAAATTTCAGAGTTATAGTGAGTAGAAAAATATAAGTGCAATACTTTCAATTTGGGGCTTCCCAGGTGGCTCAGGGGTAAAGAATCTGCCTGCCAAGCAGGAGACACAGGTTCCATTCCTGGATCAGGAAGGTCTCCTTTAGGAGGAAGTTGTTACCTATTCTAGTATTCCTGCCTGGTCAAGAGGCACGAGAACAGAGGAGCCTGGAGAATTACAGTCGATGGGGTAGCAAAAAGAGTTGGACATGACAGCAACTAAAATGAAGATGATGACTGTCAATTTGAGCATACACTGGTGCTGTTTTCTTGAAGAAAAACCTAGAAGTTTTTTTTTTTTTTTTTTTTTTAATTTTTTGTTTTTGTAGTAACATGTATTGGACAATAATGGTGGTGAAAGTCACTCAGTTGTGTCTGACTCTTTGCAACCCCATGGACTATACATGGCTGTACATGGCCCCTGGAATTCTCCAGATCAGAATGCTGGAGTGGGTAGCCTTTCCCTTCTCCAAGGTATCTTCCCAACCCAGGGTTTGAACCCAGGTCTCCAGCATTGCAGGCAGATTCTTTACCAGCTGAGCCACCAGCGAAGCCCAAGAATACTGGAGTTGGTAGCCTATCCCTTCTCCAGTGTATCATCTTGACTCAGGAATCGAATCGGGGTCTCCTGCACTGCAGGCAGATTCTTTACCAACTGAGCTATCAGGGAAGCCCATAATGATGGTAGCCTGGAAAATTTTTCATGGGCTTAGGTAATTGTCTTCTGTGAAGCTTCAACATTGGCTTGATTTTATCCCAGAAATGTTTTGGGGATTCTGAAAGGTATATAAAAATCAAAGGAAACTCATATGTCTCAACTGAAAAGGCTGAATTAATTTCTCTAATAGTTCTTAGTTGCAGTCACATTTAATCCATAAGTACAGTCTGGGAAATTTTATTTGAAAACAGTCCCATTGAGTCTTGTGTCTCTGCCTTATATTCTTTCTTCAAGAGGTGTTAATGGGCTCTCCATGCCATTTCGGCCCAGTCACTTTACAGTCATTGTAAAGGTGATCCTTCTGCTCACTTCAATGATGAAATGAACACCTGTTTTCAGTTTGTTAATCTCTTGCTTACATCTTTGTGTTTTACCATATTTTCTTCACTAATTGGTATTTACTGCTTTTTTCCCCATCAGTTTTCAGCTCAAATGTACCTCACATGTGCTGCTGTGCTTAGTTGCTCAGTCTTGTCTGACTTTTCGACCCCATAGACTGTAGCCAGCCAGGCTCTTCTGCCCATGGGATTCTCCAGGTAAGAATGCTGGAGTGGGTTTCCATGCCCTCCTCCAGGGGATCTTCTCAATCAGGGATTGTACCCAGGTCTCCTACATTGCAGGTGGATTTTTTACCATCTGAGCCACCGGGGAGGCCCAAGGATACTGGAGTGAGTAGCCTATCGCTTCTGCAGGGGATCTTCCCGACCCAGGAATCGAACCTGGGTCTCCTGAATTGCAGGTGGATTCTTTACCCCCTGAGCCACCAGGGAAGACCTTACTTCACCTAGGGCTCCTTTTGTTTCTGCTAATGACTGATCTTCCCTGACAGTTTTATTCGCTGCCTCTTCATCTCATTAATGAATGAGAACTTCCTGCCTAAGGGTTCTAGAGATAGCTGGGCACAGGATACCTGACACAGGTCAGATGAAGTTGACAGCAGTTTTTTTGTCACATATACACAAAGGCTCTGGGATAAGAACAATGTTCACCATACAGGGCCACATGGAGGGTGTGCTTAGCAACAGGGTGGACTTGCAGAGGCTGTGGAGGCAGGCTTTGTTGGCCCTGGAGAGTGGGATACCTGGTTCCTGTGGGAAGATGTGATTGTCTTGTTTGAACAATTCTGTGGGCTGTCAGGGATGGAGCAGGAGACCCTGGGGATGAGGACCAGGAGGAGAGCAACTTGTCCTGCAGATAGGGAACTAGTGGGTGCAGAGTCTTCTCTGCCTGGTGTGGGGCATCTTTGGTGAGAACACATCATGGTTGAGTCCTTGGGGCCCTGTGAAGTTCAAAGATGTTGAAGAAGCACTTGAAATTTTAGATCTTGAAATATACTGATCTGTGTGTATGCTAAGTCACTTCAGTCATGTCCACCTCTGTGAGACCCTGTGGACTGTAGCCCACCAGGCTCCTCTGTCCATGGAATTCTCCAGGCAACAATACTGGAGTGGGTAGCCATTCCCTTCTCCAGGGGATCTTCTCAACTAGGGATTGAACCCAGGTCTCCTGCATTGTAAGGGGATTTCTTACTGCTGAGCCACCTGGGAAGCCCCATACTGACTTACCCATTCCATGTAAAAATTCAGTTTTGTACTTTATGGTCCTAATGTATCCCATAAAATCTGGCACATGATGCCACTTCGCACTGCTGTTGTTTGTTGGCAATTTTGCTAATTTAACCTAGTTTCTCAATTAGATTGTAAAACTCAAAGACAGAGACAGTATATTTTTTCTTCTGACTTTTCCACAACCAAAAAATATCTTATCTTTCACATATACTTTATATGTGTGTGTGTGCATATTGCATATTTTCTGGGTCTGCTATAACAAATTACCACAACTAGAGAGCTTTCTTGGTGGCTCAGCTGGTAAAGAATTCACCTGCAATGCGGGAGACCTGTGTTTGATCCCTGGGTTGGGAAGAACCCCTGGAGAATGGAAAGGCTACCCACTCCAGTATTCTGACCTAGAGAATTCCAGGTACTGTATAGTCCATGGGGTTGCAAAGAGTTGGACATGACTGAGCGACTTTCACTTTCACTTTCAGATGGCTTAAAATAACAGAAATTTATCCTCTCAGTGTTTTGGGAGGCCAAGTGTCTGAAATCAAGGTGTTCCAGGGCCAAGCTCCCTCTGAAGGCTCTGCAGAAAAATCCTTCCTTTGCTATTCCTCGCCTTGTAGCAGCATTAACTCCAGTCTCTGCCTCTGTTTGCACATGGTCTTCTTCCATCTTTGTTTGCTTCTGCATATCCTTCTTCTTATATAAGGACATCAGGCACTGGATTTAGGGACCACCTTAATCCAGCATGATCTCATCTTAACTTGATTACTTCTTTGTGAAAGAAGTGAAAGTGTTAGTCGCTCAGTCTTTCCTGACTCTTTGAGACCCCACAGACTATAGCCCAACAGGCTCCTCTGTCCATGGAATTCTCCAGGTGAGAATACTGGAGTGGGTTGCCATTCTCTTCTCCAGGGGATCTTTGTGACCCAGGAATTGAACCTGGGTCTCCTGCATTGCTGGCAGATGCTTTACCGTCTGAGCCACCAGAGAAACTAAATAAGGTTTCAGTTAGAGGTACTCAGGGTGAGGACTCCAGTGTGCCTTTTAGGAGACACGATTCAACTCATGACACATACAATTAAAAAAGAAATCTATGTATGTTGTGTGTGTATATTCCAGAGATGTTCCTGTAGATGACTTGTCCAAGATGATACAAAGAAGCATAGCTCCTCAAGACATCCAGCCAAGTTCTTATTGTCAACAGCTGAAAATGAATAACACAAAGCAGTGTGGCTTGGTGCACTGTTTGCTTCTGAGACACTGTGACATCTACTAAATGCTTGTGAAATTCTTTATGAGGTTAAAAGACTGTCTCAGCACAAGCCAACACTTTAGAAGAAGTTACTATAATTCATATGAACTGAGGGGAAAGGACGGACAGAAATCACTGAGCTGGCTCTAGCTTGTGGTTTTGCCTCTAGGAAAAGACATCTGATATACGAGGCTGGAACAAACGGTTATTTCCTCCTCATAATCAAATAAACCGCAGAATGGAGCTTGAAGCTTTTTCGGCATTTTCTGGCTACCTCTTCTTTTTCTATCAATTCATAGTTTATCACAATTGGCAGAATCAGCAGTCCTCCTGGGCGGGTGAAAGTTTTGTGTGGTTTCTCTACACCAGTGATTTCATATTTCCTTCAAATTCAAGGGAAAAATCCTCATTAATTTCCCTTTTCTTCATGATGGAGGAAGTCTCTAAGTCCCAGGGATTTGCATCAGCACTTGTTAGAGAGGGTACTCCCTTAGCCTGGGTGACTGAGCAAAGCTAAAGGAGAATTGAACACAGAACAGTCAAACATCAGTTTGCTGTTGTAGGCTAAAATTGCAGTAAATATGGTGGTGGTGGTGGTTTTGTCATTAAGTTGTACCTGACTCTTGCGACCCCACGGGCTGTAGCCTGCCAGTCTTCTCTGTTCATGGGATTTTCCCAGCAAGAATACTGGAGAGGGTTACCATTTCTTTCTCCAGAGAAATCTTCCTGACCCAGGAATTGAACCTGTATCTCCTGCATTGGGAGGCAGATTCTTTATCCCTGAGCCATCTGGGAAGCCCCTGCAGTAAGTATCATATTTAGTAAAATATCATTCTTTAGTTCTTCTCCTCCTCAAAGATGGGTTTTTTGAAATGTAACAGAAAGATTCAACCCAGAGAAGACACATTGTCTCTGTCACTTGACCCGACTTAGCTGCCGAGAAGGATTTCTGCATATGTCTATTATATGATCATTGGAACTGGGCAAGGACTAAGATGAAACTCACTATGATGAATTAAAAAAACAGTAACAATTTTTAACAGCCTTTGGCTTTTGCTGTGTTTCTTAAAACTGAAGAATGCGTGCTCAGTGGCTCAGTCTTGTCCTACTCTTTTCGACCCCATGAACTGTAGCCCTCCAGGCTCCTCTGCCCATGGGGTTTCCCAGACAAGAATGCTGGAGTGGGTTGCCATTTCTAAGTCCATTTCTTAAAATTGAAGAAGGATATTCCAGATTGCTTTCATTGATAAGTATTCAGAGTTGTTTAGAACCTGGTACTATTATTTAGCAACTTGATGGTGCTGGCCATATTTGATAACACTCATGAAGTTGGAGTGTGTGATAGGAAATCAGAATATTGGTTAACGATAGCCCTTAGATGACTGGCCGCTAGCTTTTCCCATTGGCCTCGGTCAAGTCAGTGTCAGTGATGGCTGTTAAGATGCTTACTCACATGATCTCTCGTGTTCTGTACTCCTTGGCAACACTGCCTGGATTCCCACTGCAATTCTATACATCAAGAATCTCTGACTATGAAGAGCAGAGACGGACTTCTCTGGCATCCTCAAGTGAAAGTCTCTCAGTTGTGTCCGACTCTTTGTGACCCCATGGACTATACAGTTCATGGAATTCTCCAGGCTGGAATACTGGAGTGGGTAGCCTTTCCCTTCTCCAGGGGGTCTTCCCAACCCAGGGATTGCACCCAGGTCTTCCGCATTGCAGGCGGATTCTTCACCATCTGAGCCACCAGGGAGGCCCAAGAATACTGGAGTGGGTAGCCTTTCCCTTCTCCAGGGGATCATCCCAACCCAGGAATAGAACCGGGATCTCCTGCATTGTAGGCAGATTCTCTACCAGCTGAGCCCCACAGTGAAGAGTTCTCTAGGCCCCCTGATGTTATTGCTGCTGTGCCCTGTAATAACACAGACAGCAGGAAGACAGTGCAGGGTTTCAGTGCCCTGATGGAGTCAAATCTCTTTTCAGTAACTCTCTAGGTCTGTGACTTGAGAAAGTGTCCTTGAGAACCCTGTGTCTAGTCATTTGATGGGAATAATAAAGACTTGTCAGATTTAGCAAATAACAACAGAATAGCCTGTTGAATTTGAATTTATGTGAACGATGAATTTTAAGTGTATGTCTCAGATATTGCATGACATGTTAATTTCAAATTTAACAAGCATCCTTGATTTTATCTGGCAACCCTAGGATAATAGGTGCATCTACCTCATAAGATTCTTATTCAATTAAATGTGACGATGTGTGAAAAGCATTTAGCATGATGCCTATTGCATAGTACATCCAAGTTGTTATTCTTTCTAATTGCATCTACTATTTAAAATAAGATGTTATGTTGAGCATTTTTATATCACATCATAGAACTTCCCAACAACTCTGCTGGGTGAGGGCTAGGAGCTCTAATTTGAAATAAGGTAAACACAGATCAGAAACTTTGAAATTGGCATAGCAAGTCTATGTTGGGTTCAGGAGATGAGATCATTCAAGTATATCAGGTTACCTTGCATTAGATTTTAGCCTAAAAGATTCTGAATTTCACACCAGTGCTAGTGTTACAGTTTAATGGCATACAGTTTATTGTAAATTGTTTGGTATCTTGAAAGCTTCACTGCTCCTTCCCTTGCCTTGAATGACTATCCAAGAGCATGATTGAAGGGGAGTCATGCTACCCAGGAAATGCTACCGCCCCTTGTGAAAGGACCTATTATGATCTCTGTCCCTCCCATGAATTCAAAACAGGGAAAGAGATGGAGACCAATGGTCTACAGTATAATCATAGCAGTTTAGATTTGTTTCATTCACTGTTCTCCTTATAAGAGAAAAATATGGGCCATTTTGTGAACCAAAGTAGATGGTCTTCTAATTTCAGATGTGGATGCATGTTTAAGACATGTTTATAAATTAAAGAGGGAGACTGTAGAGTTTGGAAAAAGGGATAAAAAGGATTCTTTTTTTTTTTCAAGTTGGAGTATAATTGCTTTAAATGTTGTGTTAATTTCTGCTGTACAGCAACCTGTACCAGCTATATGTATACATATGTCCCTTCCCTCTTAAGCCTCCCTCCTACCCACCCTGATCCCAACCCTTCTAGGTTGTCACAGAGCACTGAGCTGAGCTCCTTGTGCTGTATAGCAGCTTCCCTCTACCTATTTTATAACGACTGAGCGACTTCACTTTGACTTTTCACTTTCATGCATTGGAGAAGGAAATGGCAACCCACTCCAGTGTTCTTGCCTGGAGAATCCCAGGGACGGGGGAGCCTGGTGGGCTGCTGTCTATAGGGTTGCACAGAGTCGGACATGACTGAAGCGACTTAGCAGCAGCAGCAGTGTATAGATGTTAATGCTGCTCTCTCAATTTGTCTCACTCTCTTCTTCCTCTGTGTCCACAGATCCATTCTCTGTGTCTGCATCTCTATTCCTGCCCTGAAGATAGGTTCATCAGTACCACTTTTCTAAAGAAAGTATTCTTAATAAGAGCCTTCTGTTCCTGTCTGGCAGGAGGTGCTGGGGCACTCGTGAAGGAGCTGCTGGAAACAGGACTTGGTACTGACTGGACGCTGAAGCTATCTGGTTGCTTTAGTGAAAGGGGCTTCTAATCTTAATTCACTTACTGTGAGATAACTAAGAGCTCATATCTGAAAAAAAAAAAAAAATTACTACTGCAGTCAGCAAAAAGATGCCATTACCTACAAGATTTCCTGTAAAGGGCTCAAGTCATCTGTGCAGACAAATTCCTTTTCATTCCCGAGATGATTAATATGGAGACTAATGTCAGGGTGACTGAGGGAAGGCTTCCCTCACGCTGTCTGAAGCTGACTTCTCCTAAGATTAAGGGCGGAGCTGCATGTCAGATTTGGAGAAGGAGAGGGCACTATTTGGAGGAGTTCCAAAGTCGGTAAGCGCGACATCATATCTGATTATATGATGCATTATGCTGAGTTATGCACAGGGATTACTGGGGTTGAGAAGCTGAATTTGCACATGTGGTTTGTATGACGCTCAGGGCTGCATTTTCACCTCTCTCCTGGGTCATTCACAACTTCACTGACTTTTCAGAATCTTCTCTTTCCAACCAGACTATAAGCCATTTTGGGGTCTAAATGCTATGATTCATACATCTTCTGCGTGCTCACAGCACCTGTCATAGTGGAAGGCACAAAGTAATTTCCCAACAAATTCAGATTCATTAATAGAATGAGGCATCTCTAAATCAATCCCCTGTGGATCTTTCTTTGCCTGGAGCATCACAAAAAGTTATTTCCAATGTGATTGGTAGCCTAAGTATTTTCTATGGATGGAGTGTGGCTGATAGAAGGTAAACAATCCGTAAAATATGAGTCTTTTACAGACTTTGGGGAGTACTTGAGTTCTCCTTGTGATGTAATGTTTGTTAATATGGCCACCATACTCTCTCTCATAGCCTGGCTTATCCCTAATATTTATGGTTCAAGAAGAAGAGTACAAATAGAGATAGATAAACGCTGTATGCTGTTCTTAGTCACTCAGTCATGTCCGATTCTTTGTGACCCCATGGACTGCAGCCCGCCAGGCTCCTCGGTCCGTGGAGATTCTCCAGGCAAGAATACTGGAGTGGGTTGCCAATCCATCCTCCAGGGGATTTCCCTAATCCACGAATCGAATTAGCTTCTCTTGTGTCTCCTGCATTGACAGGCATGTTCTTTACCACTGCACCATCTGGGAAGCCCTTAAAAAATGATATTTAATGTAAATGTGTTATTTGTTGATTGAAAGTTAGCAATAATACTACAGATGATTTGTTTAAATTATCATGCTTGTATGGGTGTTTTGCTGATGAGCTAGTGTATCAATCTGACTTCTCTGGAAGCAGAAGCTGAGACAGAGCTGAGAATGAGAGGGGTGGATTCTGGAGCGATGCTCATGAAAGATAAAGCTACAGGGAGCAGGACTGGGTAGGCCAGGCTTTCAGTCACACACCTGAGCAGCAGCTGACCCCACACACACCGAGGAACCGGAGACAGTGGGAGCACAGGCTAGCTCAGCTCCGGGCGGTTGTGTGCCTGCTCAGGTGTTTCGTCGTGTCTGACTCTTTGCGACGCCATGGACTGATGTCCACCAGGCTCCTCTGTCCATGGGATTCTCCAGTCAAGAATACTGGAGTGGGTTACCACTCCCTTCTCCAGGGGATCCTCCCAATCCAGGGATTGAACCTGCATCTCTTAATGTCTCCTGCATTGGCAGGCAGATTCTTTACCACCAGCGCCACCTAGGAAGACCAGCTCGGCTCCATCCTGCTCAAATTGCTGACCCTCCTAATCGTGACCTGAAGAAGTGGTTATTGATTTAAGCCACTACGTTTAGGGTGGTTTGATATTTCTTAAATGCTACCTGAAACATTAAGACAATTTTTTTAAAGTACTGAGCTAGATCTTCTCGCTGCTCTGTCTAAAATCTTGTGAAATCAGTGTCCTTACAGTAGCCTACAAGACTGTCTATCTTCTGGTGACTTCTTTCCCTCTCTGACCTCAGGTCCTCCAGCCACACTAGTATCCTGTTGTTATTTTCAAACTCAAAGGACACACTGCACCTTAATGGCTTTGCACTGGCTTTTCTGTCTAGAGCATTCTACTATCCCTTTAGCTAAATCCTTCACCTTCGTCAAGTCTATGTTCACCTTAGAAGCATTTTCTTCAAAGCTACTCCCTTACTAGAGCTCCAACATGCTTACCGTGATTTATCTTTCCATCCATGGAAGCGAAGTACTAAATGCTTTGCTTATTTATGATGTTTGCTGTCTAACCCCTTCACTTATGTCTAAGGACTTTTGTCTGTTATGCTTACTGTTGATTTCCCAGCACAGACAACAATTTCTGACACAGATTAAGTCCAAAACAAATATTTATTAAATATTTGATATGAATAATATCATAATAATATGAATAAATTATGGAGAACTTGAAGATTGAGTTAACAGGAGTAGTCTACTTTTTAAAGGAGTTTGGATTTGAAGAAGAAAGAAATCTTTCTATCCTTTTGCGTTTAGAGAATTAAAATATTTCATTCCTTGGTAGTTTGTGGATGCATGTGTGTGCATTAACAGGCAGAGATGTAAGACAAAACCTATTAGTATTGAGACAGGAAGTGCTCTCTTCTAGTTATCAGAAAGGTTCTGAGCGAAAAGAGAAGTAAGCAAACATCAGTGCTTTTAAACTGTGAAAAATGAATGAGTGTTTCCAAAGGTCAGGCTTGTTGATTATCTTTTAAAGGTTCTCTTCCCTCTAAAATACGCCATTTTTATATGGTGTTAGCCTTTGCATTGTGTGACCTCCATGCTGGTCAGAGACAGGTACAGTATTCTCTAAACCAAGGTTTCTTAATTCAGAGCGAAATGATCTTTTTACAAAATGAAGTTTGAAAGTAAAATTGTGCTCTGTTACTAGTTTTAATTCTTAGTAAACAGACCTTTAATCTTTCTGATACTTGGACTGTATTATCTTTCATGGATGTTGCAAAGGTCAGAGAAGACAATTTCTTTTTTAAACAGATCTCTTGCAAGTGTCTCATATTGAATTTGTCCGAAGATGAGCCTTTTAATGCTTTCCCCTCTTCTTTTCTCCTCTCTTTTCCATGGCTAATGGAAAAAAAGGTATATCCTTTTCTCTTATGCTTGACGTGGCTTAATTTTTTTTCATCATAATGGCATTCACATTCTGAATCACTTAAAAATGGTAACCTAGACTCTCAATTCATTAGCATATTGGTCTCTGGGCAGACTGCCATGTTAAAATTCTTGACTGACACTAAGCATAAAAATAAGGACAAAATTTAGTTTAAACTAACAGTAAGGTGCATGAAAGCAATGTGTTTCAGTCACTCATTCATTCATCCATTTATCCAGTAATGAATTGTAGAATACTTACTATCAACCAGCCTCCCTGCCAGGAATTTTGACAGTAGAACTAAATGTTATACAAAAGCCTTTTTTAAAAAATGGTAGTTTAGTGATGGAAGCAGACACATAAACATGATATGTGCTATAACAGGGGTCCCTATGCAATTGCTTCCTTTACTAAACAACTAAGTTGAGCAAATTTTTCACTTTATCAATTGTTTCAATATTGCACAGACTAGTCTCGGTGTGTCTAACATTAGAAACCTCTTTTTTTTTTTTTTTTTTCTCTGCTGTTTGACTTAAAGGTAGCATGGGGTAGCTTCGACTGGAAGGTCCAGGATATAAATCACCCATGGTTCAGTTTTTGCTTTCTGTCTCAGCAGGGAGACACAGCATGAACTGCACTGGGAAGGGAACCGACTCCATTGCTTGTGTGTGTGGGCAAAACATAAATTCATATACAAAGGCCCGCCACAGTCTTTCTCCCACGTATTTTTAATAATCTGAACTCCCGCCAGAGTATCTGAGATTTGGTATCATTATGCTGCCTAACTTAAAAAAAAACTTTAGGAACTCTTTTCTTCATTTTATTTGATTTTCCTTTTATGTACGATGCTGGGGGCTTTTGTTCAGTATCTTAACATCAGGTGTTATAGACACAACATTGAAGGCTATAGGTTTGATTTTTTAGTTTCTTTATGCTTGAAAACCCAGCTGACTATTGACCATTGATGGGACAGGGCTCAGGTGGTATTATTGTCTGTCTTCCAAGTTAACCAGAAGGATCCCTAAAGAAGCAAATACATAGAATAAATAGATTTGCAGTTGTATAGGGGTTGTGGAAGAAAATACATTGAATCCTCTAAAAATGGCATTTATCTTCATGAACAAAGGATTAAAAAACTATATCATATCTCATTTAAAAAGAGGTTAGAATGCTAGAAAACATAATGGTAACTTCATGAGAAAGCTTTAAATTATTTTTATCCTGTGTAAATCAATCTAAATTTATATGTCAATTTGTAAGTAGATTGAATTGCAGACTTCGTATTAGAAATTACAAAAATGTAAAAATAGGGTCAAAGTGTGATGTAAAAACCTTCAAAAAGAAGGATATATTCAGAAGTAAATGTAAGGCACAAATAAAATATCCAGGTAAATACAAAGGTTTTAGTTTAAAATGATCATCTGGTTGGGATAGTAATACAGTATGTATGCTAGACTAAGAGAAAAGAGGAGTTGACTTTACCTTATAGTTTAAGAATATAAAGATTACACATACATACATGAATGTATAGATAGAAATCATTAGAAAAAAATTGGTAGTATTATGAAGATAAAAAATATGAGAAAATAAACATGCTAATAGCATACTTATTTCAGAAAGTAGGTGTGACCTCAATGAATAGTTCACTAAAACTCATGAGGTTAGTACCTGGCTTCATGGGAAGTGTTAATTTCCCAGGTATGAACTGGACAGTAATGCATTTTGGAGTATGTTTCAAAGAGCAGAACACAGAAGAATTCATCAGACTGCTTTGGCCACAAGCTATCAATACTTTTACTTTGGATTAATGAATCTTTCTGCTTGTCATTATCTGACTTGCAAGAGCATCAGGAGCCCACTCACCTGGCTGATGCACTGAAATAACTGAGATTGTGTCAGAGAAACTTGCTTCTTCTTGGAGATGCATTTCCTTATCAAACTCTCAGAGAATGAAGAAGTCTAAGTCCTATGGATTATCTGAAGGAAATCATCAATGCTTAATATTTCTATAGCATTTTATAGTTTACAAAACATTATAACTTTTAAAGTCTTTCTGTTCTCTCTTCAAGTTTGTATTCAGAGAAGACATCTACACCATTCAATAATTGGTTGAGCATTGTTATTGACCCATTAGAATTGATGTAGACCCTAATGATGCTATAGCTATAGCAAACCAGCCCTGAGTTTCTTTTATAATTTTCTCTGATAGTAACTCTGTTATTATCTTGCTATATTCATTTAAAACTCATACTTTCAAGGAAAACTATTTTTTGATCAGGACAATTTTTGCTGTCACTGACAGAAACTCAACCCAAACTTCTGCTTAAGTCAAAAACAAAACAAAACAAAACATAAAAAATATTTTAAAAAATATCCAAACTCATAGACTTTGCCCCATAAAGCCAGGAAGTCTATGTGTGATTGATCCAGTAGTTTAATTGAAATAACATTACCCAGTATCTTTTTCTTTCCATCTCTAGATTTGCTCTTCTCTGGTTAACTTCATTCTCTCATGCTACAGGAAAGAGAATTGTGGAGACCCCCAAAACTGTATCTGTACAAGGTGAGACCTAAATGGAAGAAAATCTCTTTATTTCTTAGGGTCAATGAATAGAATAACAGTTCTCTGGTTGGTCCTGGTTGTGGTACACACCCACATCTTGAACCAATTACTGTTGACGGGGAGATGTAGCACCATGTTTGACAGGACTTGGGTAATAGGCTCACCTCTGTCTAGGGGAATGAGTGCACACTTTATTTCATATTATTAGAACCACATGGGATGAGGGAAGGAACAATTTCGTAAAGAATACCAAAATGGAAACAATCACTGAGTAGATATAAACTATCATTGCCATAATTTACTATAGATGTGATTCACAAATCATTCATATTTGAGAAAAGGTAGCCTGATGAGTAGGGTCATGTTTTATGTTTGTTTTTCTTTTCCCTCTGTGGTTGAATTTCCCCTGTGTCCTTCTTATTGGTGAAAACAATAATAATTTTTAGCACTGACAAATCTACTGGCTTGCCAAGTGCGACCCCATGAACTGTAGCCCACTAGACTCCTCTCTGTAGCCCACTAGACTCCTCTGTCTATGGAATTCTCCAGGCAAGAATACTGAAGTGGATAGCCGTTTCCCTCTCCAGGGAATCTTCCTGACTCAGGGAATGAACCCAGATCTCCTGTATTGCACGCAGATTCTTTACCATTTGAGCCAACAGGGAAACCCAGACAATTATTTATTGAAAGGAAAAAATGCTATCTTTCAATAGCATAGTATTGAATACAGTCTTCTACCCCTAAAAATTTGATTATGAAACACATTAAAAGGTTTTTTAATCTCTCTTTGTTAGCTTTTGATTATGCATGAATTCTCATTATTCCACTGATAGTTATCTTTCTGTGAAAAATATCTACCTCATCCTGATACTCAGCTTTGTTTATCATTTTTGAAGTGTTTTCCTATTAACCTTTCTCTAACAAGAACCTCTTCTTTTAAAGGTAATTTGAACATGTTATTCCTTGATCTTGCTAAACCAATAGTAATCCAAAATGCGCTCTCCCTTACCCAAAAGTGCATGCAATGTAAAGCTTTGAGGATCTGAATGTGTTCGAGTAGTTTCTGTGTTTAAGTGAACACCTCCGCACCCCTGCCCCTCACTGGAGAGCATACCCCAAATCACAGCTGGCTATGCTATGATTCCGTGGGTATATTCTCTTAGGTAATCCATCTGTCAGCCAACGAACCTCAGAAACAATGCCCTCCTCTCCAGGTGGACAAACCAGTAAATGTGTGTGTCAGGATGGGAGTGTGTCTACAATGATACAACTTAGATTGCTCGCATAGGTTGTTCTGGCATCTTGTCAGTTTCACCCTTTCCCCTACTTGTAATTTTCTTTTTGTTTGTTTTTATAATTAATTTTTATTGGAGTATACTGCTGCTGCTGCTAAGTCACTTCAATCGTGTCTGACTCTGTGTGACCCCATAGATGGCAGCCCACCAGGCTCCTCTGTCCTTGGGATTCTCCAGGCAAGAACACTGGAATGGGTTGCCATTTCCTTCTCCAATGCATGCAAGTGAAAAGAGAAAGGGAAGTCACTCAGTTGTGTCCGACTCTTCATGACCCCATGGACTGCAGCCTACCAGGCTTCTCTGTCCATGGTATTTTCCAGGCAAGAGTATTGGAGTGGGGTGCCATTGCCTTCTCTGTTACTGGAGTATAGTTGCTCCAATAAATATAGTATATATATTTATATATATATATATTACTATAGTATAACATACAATGTTGTTTTAATTTCTGCTGCACAGCAAAGTGAATCAGCTCTGTGTTTACATATAATCCTTCTTTTTAGGTTTTCCTTCCCATTTAGGTCACCACAGAGCACTGAGTAGGGGTCCTTGTGCTATACAGTAGGTCCTCATTAGTTTATTGATATTTTGTACACAGTATTAGTAGAGTATGTATGTCAATCCCAATCTCCCAATTTATTCCCCCATTCCCCTGTGGTATCTTTGTTTTCTGCATCAGTGTCTCTATTTGTGTTTTGTAAATAAGATCATCTAAACCATTTTCTAGATTTCACATATACGTGTTCAGTTCAGTTCAGTCGCTCAGTCATGTCCGACTCTTTGCAACCCCATGGGCTGCAGCATGCCAGGCTTCCCTGTCCATCACCAGCTCCCAGAGCTTGCTTAAACTCTTGTCCATAGAGTCGGTGATGCCATCCAACCATCTCATCCTCTGTCGTCCCCTTCTCCTCCTGATCCCAATCCCTTTCAGCATCATGGTCTTTTCAAATGAGTCAGCTCTTCGCATCAGGTGGCCAGAGTATTGGAACTTCAGCTTCAGCATCAGTCCTTCCAATGAATATTCAGGACTGATTTCCATTAGGATAGACTGGTTGGATCTCCTCGCTGTCCAAGATACTCTCAAGAGTCTCCTCCAACACGACAGTTCACACACATGTATATATGTGTGTTAATATACGATATTTGTTTTTCTCCTTCTGACTTACTTCATTCTGTATGACAGTCTCTAGATCTATTCATGTCTCTGCAAATGGTACAACATCATTTCTATCTATGGCTGAGTAATATTTTCTTAATTTTTCTTATCTTCTCTATTTGGCAGATTTCTTAAGGTGTGCCTTCTTTGGAACCTTCTCCCACCAACATTTTTTATTTCTTTCATCAGTCTTATAGTTTTCCACACATAGATCCTATATATTTTTGGTTAGATTGGTGGTATTATATTGTGTTTTCAGTTTCATATTCCAATAGCCTATTGTTGGCATGTGGGAAAATGCCAACAATAGGCATGCAAGCTGAACTTTCATGTTCAGCTTGCATTCTTCAACTTTTCTATTATTGCTTATTACTAAGAACTTAAATGGATGAATTAATTGAGTATATTCTTTATCTGTCAGATGGAATTTTTGTGCTTCATTCCCAACTATATTATAAATTATTTAAATATAGGTGCTGTGGATCATACATCTGCATTCCCACATCTATTACAGCCATCACAAAGCTCCCATCAAACAATCCCAAAAAGAACAGATGTATTAACTTCACTCTGAATCCTCACTGTACCAGTTACTCATTCAACTTCAATAACTTCGTGTTTAAAATGGAGATAATAATATCTACTCCAACTGCTTGTTTTAAAGATCAAGTGAGAGAATACACACATGGAAGTGCTTAAACACCTGTAATAAGCCACCCAAATTTATTTAATACAGTAACAGTAGTGTAATAATAGTAATAATCATAGCATAGAAATACTCAGTTGAGGCCATAACATGAGATTGAAACCTTAATGATACAAAATGATACAAAAATGATATTACATTCTCTTTTCTAATTATGATCTCTGTAAATTGCTTCCTTTCTTTACTCACATAGGTAGGCTATACACATTAAAATAATACAAGACTAAGGATTGAAAGTTACTAAATGCTTATGTCATGCAATTTTAGAGTTACACTAATGTTTACTAGAAAATCTAGAATGCTTGGGGTCTTCATCCCTAAAACACCAGATTGTAGTTGAGTAAGTCTTTGGTCCACAAATAATGGATTTTCCCCCCAACCTTGGAAAATATGAAAAGCTATGTCATTAGTACATACAGAGGAGTTCCCTTGTGGCTCAGCTGGTAAAGAATCCGCCTGCAATGCAGGAGACCTGGGTTCCATCCCTGGGTTGGGAAGATTCCCTGGAGAAGGGAAAGGCTATCCACTCCAGTATTCTGGCCTGGAGAATTCCATGGGCTGTATAGTCCATGGGGTCACAAATGGTCAGACACGACTGACTTTTACTTCACTTCACTTGAGTACATCCAGAATACATAGTACATACACAAAATTCATATAGTAAATGCATAATGTATCAGTACATAAATGAGTACATAATACTATGTAATTGGTATTAGAATATTTATAATTCTATTTTCATCTTCACAATTGGTCAAAAAAAAATTAGCAGGTAGAAAGAATATACTCCTGGCATAATTATAGGCTTAATATATTATGCAAATTTTGATGACTATTACTATGTCTGTATTCCAAGAAAATTAACTGTTTTAAAATATTTGGAAGACCAATGTCAATATTTTTAAGGCTGTGAACTCTTTGTCATGTCTAATCATAAGTACCAATAAAATCCTGAATGTAATTTTGAAGTTTGGGCTGATGGCCATTACTGGATGCTCTTTATGCTAGCCTGTGCTTGGATGCTGAGTAGCCATTTAGGGAAAAAAATAATAGCTTACTGTCACAATTAATCTTTTATCCATAATGTACATTTTGCCTAACCGAAAAAGCTTACAAAATTGTGCTTACTTATTATGATTTAGTTGGTGATTTGCTAAAATCTGATTTTAAATAAATTTTTATAAATATTGATCTCTTAAATTTCTATAAATCTATAAATTTCTATAAATCTATAAATCTCTTAAATTTCTATAAATATTGATCTCTTTTTAAAATATTGCATGTCAATAAGTCAATTTTTTCTTTTATCTTTTAAATATACATGAATAAAATAATGCTTTTCCAATAATGTGTTTTCATTAATTTAAAATCAATAAAGTAATACAAATATCAAGTTTTACTGTTGCTTTCTCTTTTCTTTCTTTTTCTTTTATCTTAGTTTTGACATGGTCTTTCACAAACTCTTGCTTGCCTTTCCCTATTGGTTTTTCTACACAGAGATTCATGAATACCATCTCTGAAAAAAAAAAAAGGCACTAGCTATTAATTAATAATTCAAAGTTGACAGGAGAGGCTAAGAAGTCAAAGCCCTAGTTTCCAAATTTCCATTGATCGATTCTGTTTAAATAAAACAAACAGGCAAACAAATCTGTATAATATCTGGGTTCTCATAGAAGAATTTAAGGGCCTGCTTGATAGATATTCTTCAAAAACATTATTTACTGTGGCTTTCGAGTTAATTTGTATCTACTGTATTCTTTCCAACTTATGTGTTCAGGATATGCAAAGAATAACCTTACTTTCTGGAATGAGAAACAAGGTGGAGAGCAGAGGCTAGGAGAGCTTGTGTGGGGCTCTGCCTTTCCTGTCTGCGTCACCAAAGAAGCAGTACACTTCTCAAGGACTGCACTAACTCCTCAATGGACTGGGAGTGTTAGACTAGGAGACCCATAGCTCCCCTCTTGTTGGGTCCTTGCAACATCAAAAACCCTGAACTGGTCTGTGTTTGGCTGTAAATTAAGATTTAGGTCTTAATTTTTTTAAAAATAATTTCTTTGGAATCTTTTCATGTGTGCACATGGTGACATTCCTTAATATCACTTTCATGTCTATTTCCATAAAGCAATTATTTTAATTGATATTTTTCTATGAGATTTTCGATAAAGGTATTTAGAGATTCAATAAAATTAGCTAAAAATTTTTAAGTTCCCTTAAAAATGGAAACCAGTACCCCATTTTCATCTGCTCACAACTCCTACTTTACTCATGAAAAAGAAAAATCCTCACACTGGCCTAGAAACAGTTCCCAATATGGCGCCCAGTGACCTGTACTCCTTCATCCCTGGTCACCACTTCCTTGGTCACTATGTTGCAGGCACAATTACCTCCTGGCTCTTCTTCAAAGAACCAAATGTGCTTGCTTCTCGTCTCTGAATGTACCATTCATTCCCTCTGCATTCTGGATGCTTCACACAGATACCACTATGGTTCAGTTCCTTTTCTTTCCTTCAAATATCCCTTCATTGGAAAGGTCTTCTCTGATCAAGGTATTTAAGAAAGTTCTGCTTCTAACAATGTCTTTCCCTTATACAGGCCAACAATTTTCATAGAACTTATCAGCACAGAGTGTGTGGTTAATTGTCTGTCTTCTTCCGCCTAGAATATAACTGTGGAGAAAAGGAAATTTGGCTGTTGGGCTCACTGTTGGGTCCTAGTATCTAGAACTGTGTGCACGAGGAATATATTTGTTGAATGAAAGAGGAAGAAGGAAGGAAAGGAGAGAGAGATGGAGAGAGGGAGAGAAGAACAAGGAAGAGGAGAAAGAGAAGGAGGAGAAGACAGAGAAGAAGGAACGGAGAGGAAGAAGGGAGGCGGAGGAAGAGGAGGGGAGGGGTCAGGGTTGGAGGAGGATTTTATTATAGTTGGTTACCTTGGACTTGCTTCTAGAATCCTGATAGACCCAAATGTTTGCTCACTCTGCTTTGTTTGGTCAAATCTCTACTAAAGTGTTTCATTGATGTTGTTTTGACTCCCTGCCTCCCCCTTTTTTTTAAGATGGTCAAGCTTAATTGTTTAAAATAAAATCCTACAAAAATTGGTTTCTTCACTATTTCCTTTGGAATTAAGTCTCCCTTGTCTTCCTTTCATCTCTCCCTTTCATATATGGTGGCTCAGAGGGTAAAGAATCTGCCTACAGTGCAGGAGATCTGGGTTGATCCCTGGATTTGGAAGATTCCCTGGAGAAGGAAATGGCAGCCCACTCCAGTATCCTTGCCTGGAGAATTCTATGGTTAGAGGAGCCTGGCAGGCTACAGTCCATGGGGTTGCAAAGAGTCAGACACAACTGAGCGACTAACACATACCTTCATATTTATAAAACTGTCAAGACAACAACTTGGCCATCTTTGGCTAGTCCCTGGTTATCCTAAGCCTTGTCTTTCTGATTTTCTTTCCCATTAAACAGAGTAAACTCCCTTTAGTCATGAATGGATCATGAATTTTCAGAGAATTAATAAAATATATATATGCTGCCAAGTCACTTCAGTCGTGTCCGCCTCTGTGTGACCCCATGGACAGGCTTCTGTGTCCATGGGATTCTCCAGGCAAGAACACTGGAGTGGGTTGCCATTTCCTTCTCCAATGCATGAAAGTGGAAAGTGAAAGTGAAATTGAAGTCACTTAGTTGTGTCTGACTCTTAGCGACCCCATGGATTGCAGCCTACCAGGCTCCTCCGTCCATGGGATTTTCTGGGCAACAGTATTGCAGTGGGGTGCCATTGCCTTCTCCCAAATACATATATATATATAATGTAAATTATGTATATATTATATTATATATGCTGTTTGGAGAATATTCATTTAATGATTTTAAAATTATCTCAGTGCATAAATTATTGGTTTTGATATTTTTATAATACAATGTGCAAGGTAAGCAAAGTTCTTGTCCTACATTTAAGTGGAATAGAGCATTTGGCATGTGGCAGAATCAGAGGGATTGGAAAGCTCCCTCACTCCCTTGCCTGGTTCCAGTGTATCTCAGTCCCTTCTACATGATGCTTTAAATATATCATTTTCTACTTAGAAGGACATGAAACAGAGAAAGCAATGGCACCCCACTCCAGTACTTTTGCCTGGAAAATCCCATGGACAGAGGAGCCTGGTAGGCTCCAGTCCATGGTGTCTCGAAGAGTCGAACACGACTGAGCGACTTCCCTTTCACTTTTCACTTTCATGCATTGGAGAAGGAAATGGCAACCCACTCTAGTGTTCTTGCCTGGATAATCCCATGGACAGAGAAGCCTGTCCATGGGGTCGCACAGAGTCGGACACGACTGAAGTGACTTAGCAGCAGCAGCAGTAGCAGGACATGAAAGCAACATCTATGTTAAAAACTTTAAAAGCATCATGTGGGAGGCTGCCACATGAATTCATTTTTAGTCATTAACATCTTAGATAACATGGTAAGGTCATGAGGAAGTGAGAAGGATGGTGTCTAAATTTGATGCTGGTGGAGAGTTGTGTAGATACGGGCATTCAAGTCATGCCAAGGACAGAACCTTAGGAGAACTTCAGAAAGCAAGGCCACCTGAAGACCCTGAGTTAGGGATTAGTAAGGTCACATCTGAATGTGTTATCAGTTCTATATGAAAACTTGACTGTCTTCCCAGTTGGTGCAGTGGTAAAGAATCTGCCTGCCAGTGCAAGAGACACAAAAGAGGCGAGTTCCATCCTTGATTCCGGAAGATCCCATGAAATAGGAAATGGCAACTCACTCCAGTATTCTTGCCTGTCTAATTCTATGGACAGAGGAACCTGGGCAGATGGTTTTGTGATAGTCCATGGTGTCGCAAAGGAGTTGGACATGACAGCATACTGAGCACATAACTGTCTTCTAGCTTTTTCTTTTCTATGATTGAACAGAAATGTATATCCCTTCTGCATCTCCTGTGAGTCTCTGAATCTAAGTTCTCTGCCCTCTAGGAAAGCAGGGTCATTTGCTCAGGGTCAGCTTGGTGAGATGGCCTGTGGAGGTATCATTTTGAGTAAAAAGAACTCTCAACAACATCTAATTTTTGGTTGATATATTTGAATGGTTAAGCTATTCAGGGGACAACTTCTAAAAGAACATATTTTACTCAGATATACTTTTCTAGAGGAAACTTTTTGAGGATCCAGTTTATCTAGACGTGGTCCTGCTGCATTAGCCATATCAGGTAATTACACATTTATATAAAATGAAATCTACCTGAGTCAGGAGTTATTATATTTCCCCCACCACATAATTAGAAAAACCTCATTTTATTAGGTCAGAGAAATGGACAGTGGTGGCATTCTCATTCACATCTTCAAATATTTCATGTTCTCTGAAACATCAGTGTTGGACAACCCAATTTCCCTTTCGAATATTTGGTTTCTTCTCAAGAACTTAAAAAACAGGAACTTCTGTAGTTTTTCAAAATGCATTATACTGGACCTTATTTAATTTTGCAAGTTTGCATGGGTGTATGTGCTTAAAAATAGTATGAGCACTGGCCCAAGTTTTCTATCATTTGTTCTGCTTATTAATGAGGGACAATACTGAAAATATACTTTCAGACAACTTTGAGTTAACATTTTTCAGCATGGGCGAGACCCCCACATTCCATATGGACTCCTCACACAAGTCTGTTTTTGCTGTGTTCTCCTAAATGAGCCTGTTCAATGAGCCCTTCATTTTGTTTAGAAGCTAATATTAATTGTTCTGGAAAAATGTGGCTTAAACTCTTAAATAAAAGTGCAATTGCTGAATTTAACACAAAAGGGTTGCAACATGGTGTGCTTGAGGAACATGTACATTTTCAAAGAAATTGACTGAAATTTGGATCATTTTTGCAACTCGTTTTAAAACTGAAGATTTTTCTGGTTTGACTAAAGATTCATGGTACGCATATGCTTGAAATCTGCTGAAATAGCTCCTTAGACAAAACCAGCCTTCCTAACCAGATGAATCATTTGTTTGCTTCATTTCTTCTTAAGACCTATGAGGGCTTTCCAAGCTGTCCCTCTTGTAGCAGATGGAATACTCACAGGAGTCCATCCCTATGGCAACCACAGCTGCACCGGGCAACCAGCACACTACTCAGTTTTTCCAAATAGCATGTGAGTCCACTGGAGTCTGCAAAACCTCCACCGACTGTGTTCCCTGCTGATTATCCACAGCAGTGTGGATAAAGTCTAGCTTGACCTGTATCTCAGAGATGGTTCTCTGGTATACAACTTAAGAAAATACTCAACCTAGAAATAGAATTATCTCAAGGAAAAACATTTTTTCTAGGTGTTTCTTTTAAGTTATTCTCAAGGACTTGACTTTTGTCCTTTAAGATTATCTGCCATAGATAAATCTATAGCATAAGGTGGCTCATTTGATCAGACCTTTGATAAAGCCATGGGCCATGGTAGCATTTTTGTGAAGATTTAGTAGCTGTCATGTGAAAGTCTTTATGAATTAAGGTTAATGTTGAGAAGAAAGTAGATAGTAAGGAACAATACTGCAAAATTCCTTTTTGGAATGCATTCTTAGTGACTGTTTAGAGGTTCCATTAGTAGTCTTTTTTTTTTTTCTCTCAGCTTTTTATTTTGTATTGGGATATAGCTGATTAACAGTGTTGTGATGGTTTCAGGTGAATATTGAAGGGACTCAGCCATACATCTGTCAGTAATCTTTGCAGCTACAAACAGAATGGGATAAAGTTATAGTTTGGATTGTGCATTATAAAAGTTGTTTGATTATTCAAATGTAATCAGTTTAATGAGTTTTTAGAGTGTTCTTACTTTGGGTGTAGTGACAAGTACCTATGTTGAATTTGCAATATGAAGGGTACACTGATGGGGCTAATTTCAATAAATTAAACCTATATTAGCATAAAGATGTTGTGACTGTGACTGAGGAATCTCAGCTTGACACCATAACCTGATTTCATTTTTGCATGCTATGTTGCTTCAGTGGTGTCTGACTCTTTTGCCATCCCATAGACTAGCCCACCAGGTTCCTCTGTCCATGGGATTCTTCAGGCAAGAACACTGGAGTAGGTTACCATGCCCTCCTCAATTTCATTTTTATTCTTGTCCAAAATTTCCAGGCTTTCCTCCCCATCTTATTCTTCCCCCTGCGAGCTGAGCTAGTCTGGGGATGGAAAAATGGTGGAATGGATTCTGTACAAGGGTCAAACATACTTTCAGCATTGTGCATTCATATATCATGATTGAAATTACTTTATCAAGCTGATGAATGGCAGGAAAAAAAAAAAACAAAAACAGGGACCAGATGAATGCATAATACTTCCCATTTCTTTCATTATAGATTTAATCTTTTTCCCACCCCAAAGAGTAGATCAAGTATTCAGAGGTTTTCTGGGTAGTCTCTTTTGAAAAACAAATTTCTGAGCCTTAATTTATGATTACGTCTATGTCACCGCAATGTACAAAAGTGAAAAGGAGTCTCTAATACAGATAGTCTTTGTGTCATCCCAAATACGCATTGCTTTCCGTCTGAGAGCCCACGTAGCCAGGTGGCAGATGGAATTTTCATTTTCCCTCTGTTGACGGTGTCAGAGCAGCACAGCTTTCATGTCATGTACACAACTGCAATATGATTGCATATGGTTTCATTGAGAATTTCACATTTACAGGGTGGAACTCTACCATAACGTGAAATCCAAAAGGCTGGAATCAAGCGTTGGGCCAATCTTGAATTCCCTCCAAGAAGGTTTTGAGTTTCTGGGAGTGTACGCGAAAGTGTTCATTATAACATGGTTTTGTGTTGTGTGTACCATTAATATGGACCTTGAGGATAACATTACAAGGAAGCTCTGGTTTTCAGGGAAATGTCTCCTTGCCAGAGAATTTTATCTGCTCTCCAAGCGCAGATTTGTTATGCTGCCAGCTGTTCTCTGTTATCATTACTTTCAGCCTGCAGTCTGGGTCCACTCAGGAATGACTCTCTCCAGGGAGAGAGGTAAACAGACAGCTGCCAGGAATCCAGATTTTTTCCCTGCTGCCACTGCTCTTCAGAATCTGTGCTTTTGCTTGTCTTGCCCTGGGCTATCAGCTACTTGGTTCACTTAATTTCTTACAGTTGCTTGACCTCCCAGTCCCTTGCCCTTGCCTGCTGGTGTTCTTTCACGTCCTGACAGTCTGCAATGCGAAGGGTACCTGGATATCTCTGGCTCTCCTCTTTCCCAACACCTGTGGCCTCTGCCTCTCTCTGATTGATTATGTTTCTTACACTATTGCTTCCTGGAACCTGTACAATTCATGTCCTTGTCTCTCAGGCCCACACTCTTCCTCTCTTCCAGTTTCCACTCATAACCTAGAATGTATAGACTTTGAGTAATTAAAACAAGAATGAAAATCCTCCCTTACAGTAGCTTTGAATTGCCATACCTTGAAACTCAATTATCATGACTGAATTGTATCATTAGAGCTTGTTTTTCCTGAAGAGACCTTTGAGAGATGGTGACCAAATTCATCATGGTGACTAAATTCATCATTTAGGCTACCTTTCACTATCATCAAAGCATTAGGCATGTTAGAACTTTGGTTGAATCAGAAGAGAAAAACTAGAAGCTTAGGAGTTCCAATGAAGTTCTTTAAGGAGTCATCTGCAATAAGTAAATAGGGCTTTTTCTTCATGATTAGATATATAAAATCATAATTGTAACCCAGTGAATCAGTTCTCAGTTTTGGAGAGTGTATGATTTTTAGTGTTTAAACTTGGTAGAAACCCAAGCTTTGGGGTTGGTTAGGCACATGTATAAGGCCACATATACATACATATATGATTAAGTTAGGAGCATATTGCAATATTTTCTTTTTCCTTGCTTAAATTGGACAGAATATCAAATCAGAAACTCTCTTTGTCAGGTTTGGAGAATGATATCTGACAAGTATGTGCAATCTTCATAAAGAGAGCAGAAGCAACAACCTACCTTTTTAAACAATACTTAAACAACTTACCTCTTATTGGTATAGTACTTGTATTTTTATTCTATCCCTGGGTACTTGTATGTTTTCTTTTTGATTCTCTGAAGATTGCAATTTGAGATCTGGAGGCTTACATCCTGTTTAAAAAAAAAAAAAGATTCACTTATCCATTTCTCTCAGCTGCTGCACTCTTTATATGAAGGTTGAGTTCCAGCTCAAATGGCCTTGGGTGTTGCAGAGTTGATGTCTCTGTGAAGTCCCTAAATTTTATAGTGGGGAGTCAGCACTCTCCTTCCTCAAGCTGGTCCAAGCTGCAGGCCCCCAGTCTCCATTATCCTTACCTTCTCTTCCTACTGGCCATATGAGCAAGTGTGTTCTCGGCTCTGACATCCACTCGCAGCTATTGACTCAAACAGCAACCTGAACCACTTGATTTTAGCTCCACCATATCTCTCAGTGCCCCTTCCAGAGAACACTAGCATCTAGTTGGAATCAATAGCATCACAGTTCTTTTTTAAATTTATTGACAAAAAATTTTTTTTTGGTTCTGCCATGCAACATGTGGGATCTTAGTTCCGCCATCAGGGATTGAACTAATGTTCCTGCATTGGAAATATGAAGTCTTAACCACTAGACCACCAGAGAAGTCCCTGAAGTTCATAGTTCTTTAATAGGCCTCCAAAATGCCTTGAAGTCATAGTAAGTAACTGCTACCCAGTTTAGCAATTTGGTGCTAGGAATTCCCTGGTGACTCAGATGGTAAAGAATCTGCCTGCAGTATGGGAGACCCAGGTTCGATTCCTGTATTGGGAAGATCCTCTGGAGAAAGGCATGGCAACCCACTTCAGTATTCTTGGCTGGCAGGCTACAGTTCATGGGGACGCAAGGAATCAGACACAGCTGAGTGACTAAGCATGTACAAAGTGAGCTGAGAATCTCTGATCATCTGGAGCTTAATGTCTGGACTATGATAGAAATGTTAATTAAAAACACAGATAAAAGTAGAATAAGAAATCAAATATACACAATGGAGTATTACTCCGCCATTAAAAAGAATACATTTGATCAGTTCTAATGAGGTGGATGAAACTGGAGCCTATTATACAGAGTGAAGTAAGCCAGAAAGAAAAACACTGGAATTTAGAAAGATGGTAACAATAACCCTGTATATGAGACAGCAAAAGAGACACTGATGTATAGAACAGTCTTTTGGACTCTGTGGGAGAGGGAAAGGGAGAGGGTGGAATGATTTGGGAGAAGGCATTGAAACATGTATAATATCATATATAAAACGAGTCGCCAATCCAGGTTTGATGCATGATACTGGATGCTTGGGGCTGGTGCACTGGGACGACCCAGAGAGATGGTATGGGGAGGGAGGAGGGAAGAGGGTTCAGGATGGGGAACACGTGTATACCTGTGGCAGATTCATATTGATATTTGGAAAAACCAATACAATATTGTAAAGTTAAAAAATAAAATAAAGTTAAAAAATTAAAAAAAAAAAAAAAAAGAATAACAACAACAACAACAAAAAGAAATCAAATTAGGTGTCCTAAGGAAAGAGGATTTGGTACTCAAAGATATCTGAGAAGAGAAATGCTCCCCTGAGGATGACACTGAGCTGAGATTTGGAAGATGAGATGGTAATTGGGGAAAAGGGCAGTCTATCAAAAGTAACCCAGAAACCAGAGGAGCAGGTTCTAAGGTCCTGGGGTTGGAAAGAGCACAGTTAGCAAAACAGACATGAAGAACTATTTCTGTAGCATAGAGAATGAGTGAGAGGGAGCACAGAACATTAAAGTTAAATGTAACAGCCCAGAAGCCAGAAACCATTTTAGGTATTCAAGACACACAAAGGCATACGCAACATGGAAGAGACGGGGATTAGCTACCAAAGATGTGGATACCAAATGCCAGGGAAGTTTTATCAAAGTCTCAAGCTTGAAGCACTGTCATAGGTGATTCTCACAAACTCACTGGTATTCCAAGGAATTGAAAGTAGGGACTCAAACAGTTATTTGTACAGCAGTGTTCATAGCAGCATTATTTACAATAGCTGGACCCTGGAAAAAATTGAAGTACCCATTGATGATTGGATAGATAAGCAGAATGTGGAATATATACACAGTGGACTCTTCTCCAGTCTTAAAGAAGTAAGAAACTCTGACATATGCTACATTATGGAATTATGTGAAGTGAAATAAACCAGTTACAAAAAGACAAATATTGTGCAATTCTACTACTATGAGGTACCTAGAGTCACTGGATTTATAGAGAATAGAATGATGATTGCCAGAAGCTGGCAGGAAGGGGAGTTAGTGATTATTGGGAACAGAGTTTCAGCTGGGGAAGAGGAAAAAGAAGGTGGTGATGGTTATACAACAAATAGTAAATATTATATTGTCTCTATTTCACCACATGCACATTTCTATGAGTCTGGAAACAATAAGAGGTGGTAAGGATTCAGTGTAACCCTCCATGCTGATCACTCTGACAGTGATTTTATCGACTTTCGGTAAGGAGAGGCCAAAAATCTTGCTCACAGGAGAGGAGATGCTACTTTTGTTGCTAAGGAAAAGTCAGGGAAATCTGGGGGTAGGTCAAGCTTGTTAGATTCATTGAAATGTGCCCATTCCTATTAATGTTCCAGTCTTTTTCCATCAATGACCACAACTGTAACATAACGCCATTTAGACGGTAATTTGATTCCCATTGTAATTAAACAACTTACAGAATCAGAAGCTTTTAGAAATATCACTTTGTAAATTTAAATTATAAGGAATCGTTTTAAGAAAGTCCTATCGCCTCTATGATCCTCTACTCTGACTTAAACTGAGAATGTAAAATCCCTTTTTAATGTTTCAACATTTATTATTATTTTAAAATGTATTTCATTGAAGTATAGTAGATTTACAATGCTGTACTGATTTCTGCTGTACAGAGAAGTCATTCAATTATACCTATGTATATATACACATTCTTTTTCATATTCTTTTCCATTATGGCTCATCACAGAATAATATATTTTCCTTCACTATAAAGTTGTTTATCCATTATATATGCAATAGTTTGTATCTTTTAATCCCAAACTCTCAATCCATCCTCCCACCCTGCTTGTCAATCACGAGTCTGTTTTCTATGTCTGCGAGTCTGTTTCTGTTTCTTAGATAAGTTCATTTTGTGTCATATTTTAGATTTTACATGGAAGTGATATATGGTATTTGGCTCTGTTTGTCTGACTTACTTCACTTAGTATGATAATCTCTAGGTTTATCCATGTTGCTGCAAATGCCATTATTTTGTTCTTTTTTATGGCTGAGTAGTATTCCATTATATATATGTGTGTATATATATATATATCCCATTATATATATCCCATTATATATATATTCATTATATATATATT
>NW_011494640.1:10246141-10268791 GCF_000754665.1 Bison bison bison | reverse complement strand
AGATATATATGTATATATATATGTACACCACATCTTCTTTATGTGAGATTGTAAAACCTTGAGCTAGTCAGTTTCTTTCTCCAGCTTCTCAAGTACACTTATATAAAGACACATCTATTTCAACTACTACTTTGCCTTCTAAAGCCTTCCTTTGTACAAGCATTCAACTCCATGCAACCAAAGTTTACTTACTGTGAGCGACTGCCCTTGTCTCATTGGACATTGTGGCCCATCCATATTTCCTCTGCATTCTCTACTATATGCTGTAGGCTGTTTACTGTGAATACCTGTGGCTCTCTGCCTGAGGACGTCTCTGTTTTTCTTCCTGATGCAGGAACATACTCAACTTGTATTCAGGATGAGCAAAATAGGCTTGAGAGTCAATATTTTTGGATGTAACATCCAACCAAAGATGAATGGGCATTTGGCGGATAGAGGCCCCAGCATGCTCCTGCAGCTGCATGTCCCTGGGTGACAATATGCCCTGCCTCTAGTAGCACTCCTGTGTAGCACTGTTGAACTCGAGCTGCTCGTGGAAACAAAGCCCTGACTTTTAAAATTTTCTTCCTTCTTGCTCTCTCATTTCCCTACCTTCTTAACAGTGGGAATCTTTGCAATCACCTCTCAGATTAACTACTCATATTTGCATTTTTGTCTCAGGGTCTGATTCTGGGGAAAACCAAAGACATCATGTTCCACTGGCAATTAGGGCAATAGCGCCTTAAATCTAATCAGAACTGCAAACCCATTTTAGAGTCTCATCTTCAAGTTTGTCCCCTGAAACCAACTCCGTGATTAAAAAGTTGGGTGAATCAGGATTTTGTCAGGAAAACAGACATCACTCTATGTTTTTGTGGATCTGAAATATAGGGCTTTAGGCAACCACTGAACGAGGTGAAGGTGTAAGGAACAGGGAGGAGCAAGGGTCAACTGAAGGTCAGGAAGCTGCAACTGAAGGTCAGGGAAGACACCACTGAAGGCAGGGAGAAAAACGGAACTGCTTTCAAGCATTTCAGTAATGCATGTGCTTTTAAAAAACATTTTATATTGGGATACAACTGATTAACAATGTTGTGATAGTTTCAGGTACACAGCTGAATGACTCAGTCTTGTGTATACATGTATCCATTCTCCCCCAAACTCCCCTCCAATCCAGGTTGCCACATACTTTTGAGCAGAGTTCTCTGTACTACAGAGTAGTTAAATAAGGCAATGTGTACACTGCAATACATTGGAGAAGGAAATCGCAGCCCACCCCAGTGTTCTTGCCTGGAGAATCCCAGGGACGAGGGAGCCTGGTGGGCTGCCGTCTATGGGGTCACACAGAGTCGGACACAACTGAAGTGACTTAGCAGCAGCAGCACACTGTGATCTCAATCCACCTAACTGCCCCATGCCCCTACCCTTCCCCTGATAACCTTAAGTTCATTCTCTAAGTCTGTGAGTCTGTTTCTATTTTGTAAATAAGTTCATTGGTATCATTTCTTTTTTAGATTCCACATATGAATGATATACATTTCTCATTCTCTAACTTACTTCACTCAGTGTGACACTCTCTAGGTCTGTTCACACTACTACAACTGACATTATTTCATTCTTCTTAATGGCTGAGTAATATTCCATTGTGTATATGTACCACATGTTCTTTATCTCTTCCTCTGTTGATTGACATTTAGGTTGCTTCCACGTTTGGGCTATTGTAAGCAGTGCTACAGTGAACTTTCAGATGTTCATGTGTATGTGCATGTGTCCTTTCAGATCATGTTTTTCTCTGAATATATGCCAACTGGTAGGATCACAGGTATGGTAGCTCTATTTTTATTTATTTTTTTATTATTTTATTTATTTATTTTTTATTTTTTTAAGAACCTCCATGCTGTTCTCTATGTGTTTGTTAATACATTCTCACTGACAGTGTAGGGGGGTTCCCTTCTATTCACACCTTCTTCAGCATTTATTATTTGTGGACTGCTGCTGTTGCTGCTAAGTCGCTTCAGTTGTGTCCAACTCTGTGTGACCCCATAGACGGCAGCCCACCAGGCTCCTCTGTCCCTGGAATTCTCCAGGCAAGAACACTGGAGTGGGTTGCCATTTCCTCCTCCAAATCATGAAAGTGAAAAGTCAAAGTGAAGTCGCTCAGTCATGTCCGACTCCTAGCCACCCCATGGACTGCAGCCTACCAGGCTCCACCGTCCATGGGATTTTCCAGGCAAGAGTACTGGAGTGGGCACTTTTTTAGAGCTTGCTAGAAGCTGCTGAGACTCTCACAGCTTCCCATGTTCTCTGCCGCCACAATTTCAGGAGAACAATGGATTTTCCTTTCTTCTCCCTTCAGGATCTTGCATGAGTGCCAAGGACTATGGGAAATGTAGTTCTTGGATTCTAGGCTTCATCCCAGGCAACTTCTTAGAAGAAGGGAATGATAATGATGTTGAGTTGTTACCAGCCCATCTGGAATCATAAGCAAAGTCTGGAATATGAAAGGTCTTGTGTAACATTTTTGTTTCTATTCCAAGAGCACTGAGAAGACATTGGCAGGTTTTAAGAAAGGTGTGATATCATTACATTTGCATTTTTAAAATCTTTGGCTATAGTGTAGAGTTTGGGGTGGCAAGAAAACCAGTTAGGAAAAAATACAGCTTTAGTCCAGGAAAGAAGCTGATGGTCATTTATTTGGGTAGAGTAATGAAGATATAGAGAAGGTATATAGACAGGTTGAAGAGTCATTGAGGATATAAGAGTAATTGGATATGGTAGTAAATTGAGTTTGAGAGATATAAATGATCAGACTATGATACTTACTGATTTACATTGTCATTCATTAAGATAGGAAATGCTGATGGACAGCTAGTATGGGGCAGAGTGGCTAACTTTGTAGGTAGGCTATGACTTTAGGTCATGCATGATGAATTTGAGGTGTCTTTGAGATGTTATGTGAGGCTACAGAGCAGGCAGTGTACTAGGTCACACTATATGCTTTAGGAGGGTTTGCAAGGGTGCCCAGTGCTCCTTGGCAGTTTCTCATTTCTCGCAGTCACTAGGGATGATAGCAAAAGCCACCAGTAATTGCTTTGGTGTCCAATTATTAGCTCCTCGGGGCCCTAGAGTCTCTCTTTTGCAATAGTTTCTAAGAGCAGCAGCTCCCAAGAGCCTCTTTTAAGGATAGATGGTCAAAAATTTTTTGACAATGGTTTTATAGATTTCCCACTACTTCTCCCTTCACAGGAGAGATATTGCATAATTATTATTGTCTGCTGGCTTGGTGTTACCCCCTCAGCCACCCTTGCAGGACAATTATGGTGAAGCTTTGACGAGCTGTCTCTAGCAAGCTGTTCATGCAAAGAAGAGTCCCCTCAAAATTCTCAAGTCTCATCGAGGGGAGGAAGTCTGTAGACTCTCATATAACACTATGTATCAGAGCTGTTCTCTGCTGTTTTCGTTTATACCTCGAGGCTGGCAGGCTCAGGTGAGCTGTCATTGTCTCTAGTGGTGCTGTCAGGGCACTGAAGTGACAACTTTTCTTTTCCTCCTGGCTTTATGAAGGTTAGGTAAGGAAGGAGCCTGGAAAATCCACATATCACTCAGTCATCCATGAGCGTGGAGCATGATCTACTCTGGGATTGGGACCTGAGGGACCTAGTTCCTTAGGTAATATGTGCAAAGTCTGAAGATAATAAGTTAAATAAAATTTTGTATTACTTGCAATATTCCTATAAAGAAGTCTTGCTTCTTCATTTACTTGTTTACTCATTTATTTATATCAGTATGGACTTTTATTTATTTTGTATTTTGGCTTATAACCCATTTCTAAATTGTCTTATTGCACAAATTATTCCAAGTTTTAATTCCAATCTGAGCTTTTTTTTTTTCCTTCAGATTAGCTCTTGTGTCCCTGTGAATTCCATTTATTCTCTTGTTTCCCACCCCCCAAAGGGAAAAAATCCCATAATTTTATTAGCTATGTTAACTATATGCATGTGTGCTAAGTCACTTCACTCTTGTCTGACTCTTTAACCCTATGGACCATAGCCTGCCAGGCTCCTCTGTCCATAGGATTCTCCACAGGATTCTAGCAAGAATGCTAGAGTGGGTTGCATGTCCTCCTCCGGGGAATCTTCCCAACCCAGGGACTGAATCCGAGTCTCTCATGTCTCTTGCATTGGCAGGGGGGGTCTTTACCACTAGCGCCATCAGCGAAGCCCCATGTTAACCATGTACTTAACCACACATTAGAGAATGATGTTCTGGGTACCTGTCTTTTCTGATATTCCACCTTTTAAAAAAAAATTCTCTTATTTTTTAAGTACTGATTTCTTCTACAAGATGATTAAGAATTCATAACTTTTCTGTGTCCCAATCTTAGCATAAGCCATTTCTCCAAGGAGCCTGCATTCCTTTTATTGAAAAATCTTATTTTAAAACCAAGGTCTGAGCATTGATACCCCTTTCCTTCTGCCTGAAATACTTCCTTTATCTTATTTTACAGGGCAGGGCTGCCAGATGAATTCTACCAACTTTTGTATGTCTGGGGGCTCTTAGCTTGGCCTCTTGTAGTTTTCCTCATGTGCACATGCTGATCAATATTGTGTGAAAACTAAAGAAACGTTCTGCATTTTTCCAAAGCACTCTCTGTGCAGACTTCTTTCTTCGTTCTGGTCATCTGCCCTACTGACTCCAGCTGCCCTAGTCTTACTCAGTTCTCAAGCTGATTTGCTGATATCAGAGACCATGAGGCTCTGTTTGATTTTCCTTTCTTGCCTATCCATGTATACACACACTGCAGGCAGGAATCTGAGACAGCTGGGGGGCTTTCCACATTTGCTAGTCCTCTTTAGAGGTTACTTAACAGAAGCTGCTCATTCCTCTAAATGTACTTATCTGAAAGTAGTTCTGAAAGCTAGTCTTATTTTGTCTGGCTTTCTGTTTATTTCAGGCAGAAAGATTGCTCCATCTTTGTTGGAAGAAGCATTTCCTCTGCATTTTATTTATATTGTTTTTAATGAAGCTGTGAAATTTTAGAAACATGTCAACAATAAATCTTGAAAGAGAAGATTTAACTTAGATGATAATAACAATATCTTATATTTTATTAAACAAACCCATGAATAGTCCCTATCTTGCCTTTGTGTGAATTAGAAAAACACACCCTGAATAAGAACACTTTATTTATCTTTTGGGAAACTGTCATAATATACAGATTTTGCTAGCACAAGAGCCATCACTACTAGGTGCTGGAAAGTTTCCATGATGTTATAAAAATCTATGTTGTCTTCAGTACAAATGCTTTGCTCCAAATTTTCTTTTTGTATTCAACCTTCACTTTCTTTGAGGTCCTAGAAAAAATTTTAGAAGTGAGAAGTTTAGGGTAGAGGGAATGAAAAACATGCAAAAATGTTTGTAGTTTCACTGGAGGAAGTCAATAAATCGAGCTTCACATTTCCTATACATCACAACATCTAACATAAAGAATCTAAATGTGTCTACTTATTAAAGATAATAAATTAGTTAAAATCCTCTGTAAAAAATAAAAAATATATAGCTTGCTTTCAGTATCTGTGAATTGGCTTTTTAAACAATTTTACTCACTTGTTTGCTGTATTTTTAGATTTACACATAAGTGATATCTCATGATATTTGTCTTTCTCTGTCTCACTTTTTTCACTTAGCATAATGGAAAGTAGATGAGGAAACAGTGGAAACAGTGGCTGACTTTATTTTCTGGCTCCAAAATCACTGTAGATGGTGACTGCACCCATGAAATTAAAAGACGCTTACTCCTTGGAAGGAAAGTTATGACCAACCTAGACAGCATATTAAAAAGCAGAGACATCATTTTGTCAACAAAGGTCCTTCTAGTCAAGGCTATGGTTTTTCCAGTAGCCAGTTACGTATGGATGTGAGAATTGGACTGTGAAGAAAGCTGAGGGCCGAAGAATTGATGCTTTTGAACTGTGGTGTTAGTGTCTTGAACACTGTGACTGACTCAGCCATAAAAAAGAATAAAATTTTGCCATTTTCAACAATATGGATAGGCTTACGAGGTATTCAGTTCCGTTCAGTCTCTTAGTCGTGTCCGACTCTTTGGGACCCTGTGAACCACAGCAAGCCAGGCCTTCCTGTCCCAGAGTCCACCCAAACTTATGTCCATTGAGTTGGTGATGCCATCCAACGATCTCATCCTCTGTTGTCCCCTTCTCCTCCTGCCCTCAATCTTTCCCAGCATCAGGGTCTTTTCAAATGAGTCAGTTTTTCACATCAGGTGGCCAAAGTAGTGGAGTTTTAGCTTCAACGTCAGTCTTTCCAATGAACACCCAAGACTGATCTCCTTTAGGATGGACTGGTTGGATCTCCTTGCAGTCCAAGGGACTCTCAAGAGTCTTCTCCAACACCATAGTTCAAAAGCATCAATCGGCACTCAACTTTCTTTAGTCCAACTCTCACATCCATACATGACTACTGGAAAAAACATAGCTCTGACAAGACATACCTTTGTTGGCTAAGTAATATCTCTGCTTTTTAATATGCTGTCTGGGTTGGTCATAACTTTTCTTCCAAGGAGGAGCAAGCGTTTTTTAATTCCATGGCTGCAGTCACTACCTGCAGTGATTTTGGAGCCCAAAAGGTAAACTCTGTCACTGTTTCCACTGTGTCCCCATCTATTTGCCATGAAGTGATGGGACTGGATGTCATGATCTTAGTTTTCTGAATGTTGAGTTTTAAGCCAACTTTTTCAATCTCCTCTTTCACTTTCATCAAGAGGTTCTTTAGTTTACTTTCTGCCATAAGGGTGGTGTCATCTGCATATATCTGAGGTTATTAATATTTCCCCCAGCAATACTGATTTCAGCTTGTGCTTCATCCAACCCAGCATTTTTCGTGATGTACTCTGCATATAAGTTAAATAAGCAGGGTGACAATATATAGCCTCAACGTACTCCTTTTCCTATTTGGAACCAGTCTGTTGTTCCATGTCCAGTTCTAACTGTTGCTTCTTGACCTGCATACAGATTTCTCAGGAGGCAGGTCAGGTGGTCTGGTATTCCCATCTCTTTTAGAATTTTTCATTTTTTTTGTGATCCACACAGTCAGAGGCTTTTCCATAGTCAATAAAGCAGAAATGGATGTTTTTCTGGAACTGTCTTGCTTTTTTGATGATCCAGCGGATGTTGGCAATTTGATCTCTGGTTCCTCTGCCTTTTCTAATTTCAGCTTGAACATCTGGAAGTTCACGGTTCACGTACTGTTGGCTGAGTAGCATTTCATTATGTGTATGTAGTACATCTTCTTTATCCATTCATCTGATGATGGACATTTAAGTTGTTTTCACATCTGGCTATTGTGAATAGTGCAGCTATGAATGTAGGGGTGTGTGTATCTTTTTGAATTACAGTTTCACATAAAGACTTAAACATAAGACGTGACACTATAAAATTGCTAGAAGAAAACATAGGTGAAACATTTTCTGACACAAATCTTACCAATGTTTTCTGAGGTTGGTCTCCCAAGGCAATAAAAAAATAAATAAATAGAACCAAGTCAAACTTATAAGCTTTTGTATAGCAGGTGACACCATAAACAACATGAAAAGACAACCTACAGACTGGGAGAACATATTTGCAAATGATGTGACCAATAACAGTTTAATTTCCAAAATGTACAAATAGCCCATACAACTCAACAACAACAACAGAAAACAACCCTATCCAAAAATAAGCAGAAGACTAAATAGACTGCAAGGAGATCCAACCAGTCCATTCTGAAGGAGATCAGCCCTGGGATTTCTTTGGAAGGAATGATGCTAAAGCTGAAACTCCAGTACTTTGGCCACCTCATGCAAAGAGTTGACTCATTGGAAAAGACTCTGATGCTGGGAGGGATTGGGGGCAGGAGGAGAAGGGGACGACAGAGGATGAGATGGCTGGATGACGTCACTGACTCGATGGTCTGGGTGAGCTCTGGGAGTTGGTGATGGACAGGGAGGCCTGGCGTGCTACAATTCATGGGGTCGCAGAGAGTCGGACACGACTGAGTGACTGAATTGAACTGACTGAAATAGACATTTGTCCAAAGAAGACATACAAATGGTCAATAGGCACATGACAAGATGCTCAACCTAGCTAATTATTAAAGAAATGGAAATCAGATACAATGTGTTATCACCTCACCAGACAGAAACAGTCCTCATTAAAAAGTCTGCAAAACAAATGCTGGAGAAGATGTAAAGAAAAGGGCTTTCCTGCACTGCTGGTGGGATTGCAAGTTGGTGTAGCCACTGTGAAAAACAGTATGGAGATTCCTCAGAAAACTAAAGATAGAATTGCCACATGATCTGGCAATCCTATTTTTAAGCATACATACAGACAAAATTGTAATGAAAAAAAGATGAGATTTCTAAATGTAAGAAAATACTGTCTGAAATCAGTGATGAGAAATTTGAAAAGATAAGAGTTAATATAAAATAAATGAAATTTTCCCCCTAGAAAATGTGAACAAATTCCTCATCTTGTTTAAAAACAGAAGCTTACTAAGTTGAGAAATTAAAAATGAAATTCTAGAGAACTCCCTGGTGGTACACTGGTTAGTACTCTACACTTTCTCTGCTGTGGGCCTTGGTCTGATCTCTGGTCAGGGAACAAGTCTGCCCTCTTAGCACAGAAGGCAGCCCGTCAGTCTCATAATCTGAAGGTCTTGAGTTCGAACATCAGAGAGGGTAGATCACTCTTTTAGGGCTTCCCTGACAGCTCAGTTGGTAAAGAATCCACCTGCAATGAAGGAGACCCTGGTTTGATTCCTGGGTTGTGAAGATCTGCTGGAGAAAGGATAGGCTACCCACTCCAGTATTCTTGGGCTTCCCATGTGGCTCAGCTGGTAAAGAATCCACTTGTAATGTGGGAGATTTGTGTTCAATCGCTGGGTTGGGAATATTCCCTGGGGAAGGGCAAGGTTACATACTCCAGTATTCTGGCCTGGAGAATTCCATGGACTGTACAGGTCATGGGGTCATGAAGAGTCAGACATGACTGAGGGACTTTCACTTTCACTTTCAGGGAACGAAGATCCCACAAGCATCGGATGCAGCCAAACAAACGTATAAAATACACATATCCCTACAGCAGCTAACAGAAACCTCTAGAAGTGTCTGTTCACAAGACTGAAACTTAACTGAAGGTGATCTGCAATGGAGTGAATGTTTGGGTCCCATCCTAAATTCATGTATTGAAATCATAACTCCCAAGTGAGGCCTTTGGGAGGTAATTAAGCATAATAGTGGTGCCCACATAAATGGGGTTTATTGTTGTTCAATCGCTAAGCTGTGTCTGACTTTTTGCGACCCCATGGACTGCAGCACACCAGGCTCCTCTGTCCTTCATTATCTCCTGGAGTTTGCTCATACTCCTGTCTATTGAGTCTGTGACACTATTTAACCATCCCATCCTCTGCCACTTCTTTCTCCTTTTGCCTCAGTCTTTCCTAGCATCACAGTCTTTTCCAGTGACTCAACTCTGCATCAAGTGGCCAAAGTATTGAAGCTTTAGCTTCAGCATCAGTCCCTCCAATGAATATTCAGTGTTGATTTCCTTTAGGATTGGCTGGTTAGGTCTCTTTGCAGTCCAAGGGAATCTCAAGAGTCTTCTCCAGCACCACAATTCAAAACCTTCAATTCTTTGGTGCTCAGCCTTCTTTATGGTCCAACTTGCACATCCATACATGACTACTGGAAAAATCATAGCTTTGATTATGTGGACCATTGCCAGCAAAGTGATGTCTCTGCTTCTTAATACATTGTCTAGGTTGTCATCGATTTCCTTCCAAGGAGCAAGCATCTTCTAATTTCATGGCTGCAGTCACTCTCCACAGTGATTTTGGAGCCCAGGAAAATAAAATCTGCCACTGCTTCCACTTTTTCCCCTTCTATTTGCCACAAAGTGATGGGACTGGATACCGTGATCTCAGTTTTTTGAATGTTGAGTTTTAAGCCAGCTTTTTCAATCTCCTCTTTCACCTTCATCAAGAGGCTTTTAGTTTCTCTTTGCTTTCTTCTGTTAGAATAGTATCATCTACATATCTGAGGTTGTTGATATTTCTCACAGCAATCTTGATTCCAGCTTGTGAGTCATCCAGTCTGGCATTTCGCTTGATGTACTCTGATTAGAAGTTAAATAAGCAGGGTGACAATATACAGACTTGACGTATTCCTTTCCCAATTTTGAACCAGTCCATTGTTCCATGTCCAGTTCTAACTGTTGCTTCTTGACCCACATAGAGGCTTCTCAGGAGACAAGTAAGTTGGTCCAGTATTCCTGTCCCTTTAAGAATTTCCCACCATTTGCTGTGATCCACACAGTTCAAGTTTTTAGTGTAGTCAATGAAGCAGAAGTAGATGTCGTTCTGGAATTCCCTAGCTTTCTCTATGATCCAATGGATACTGGCAATTTGATTTCTGGTTCTTCTGCCTTAAATAAATCCAGCTCGAACATCTGGAAGTTCTTGGTTCACGTACTGCTGAAACCTAGCTTGAAGGATTTTGAGCTTACCTTGCTATCATGTGGAGTGAGTGAAATTGTAAGGGACCTCAAAGAGCTTTTTTATCTTCTTTATGCCTAGTGAGGGTATAGGAAACAGTCTGAAATTTGTAATTCTATAGAATGTTCTCACCAGATCCCTACCATTCTGGCACCCTGATTTCTGACGTCTATCTTCTAGAAATGTGAGAATTAAAATTCTATTGTTTATATGCCACCCAGTCTATGGTACTTGGTTGTAACAGCCTGGACAGACTAACAGCTATCTGAAGGAGAAAAATCTAGAGTGACAACTTACACAGAAGAGAGAGAGAATGAATAAAGAAGAAAAAGAAGATTCAATAATCCACAATAAGAAGACAAACAATTATTTTCTGAATTAATCCATATTAATATTTATTTTCGTTTTAAATAATAACAGAATTCTAATAACTAATGGGACTTTAACAAGGTAAATCTACAATACATCTAAAAGAATAGTGAAGTGAGAATAACAAAGATAATGCTGAAAAATAAGAAAAATAAGTAGATTATTTTCCATGAGAGAAGCAACCAAGACCAAGACAAGTTAAACATGTTGCTCAGTCATTTATCTCATCACTGGTAGGGACTGTACACAAATTAAGACTTTTTTTAAACTTTAAATCTATTGCTCACCCCTAGTATGCTGTGTACAAATGTAATAGATGCTCTGATGGCTCCAAAATCAGGGCTGAGCCTCTAGCTGGAAGAGCGTTGGCCTGAGAAAGCTGCTTCACAAAGCTTATACCCCTTCCGCAGGGGCAGCCTGCATCCATGACTTATTAAAGCAGAGGTGCAGAGACCCATCCCTGGCCTCAATCTTGGACAACTCTGTAGAGTCATCCTAGCTGGAGTGCCTCTTGTGGGACAAGCTGAGGCCTTTTTGCAAATGCATGGCATTCAACTTCATCTTCTACCCAATTCTTCTTCCATCACTCCTTAATAGGTGCTATTCTTGTAAGTATTCACCAATTTACTTTCTGAATGCAAATCTTTGTCTTAGAGTACATGTATGGGGTACCTGATCTTGCATATTTGATGCCAAGAGTGACTCCAGGGAGCAGATTTAAAAAGAGAAATTCAGAGCTGATTCATCCCTGGCCAGCTGGCAATGCAAATTGCATCTCTGGTAGGTGGAGCACCAATGGCCTCTGACCTGCTCTAACGGAACAGTTGTTAATATCCTCCCTTCAGAAGCAATTCAGAAGGCAATGCATTGACTACTGCAATATCTCACAGGTTTGAGAGGTTTGGGGGAAGTAGCAATTATTCAGACAATAGAATCAGAGTACTATTGATGCATTGGACAAAGGCGATGAAAGGCTGATGGTAATTAATCAACAATTCTAGGTAAAATGTGAAAATCAGAGAGCTTATTTGGCAGGACATAAGAAGAGTCCCATGTTTTGCAGCTGGAGGCCAGAAAAAGCTGAGCATCAGGCCAGGGTATAATTATGAGTAGCAGAGAATCACAGAAGGTTGAATTCTAATTTTCACCTTTAGTAAGTCTTCTATAGTCAAGGTCAGGGTCATGGCTGGTAAGGTCTGAAATCTGAGAATTGGGATGGGGACATGTGAAATGAATATACCAGAATCTTGAAAACCCTAGAACATGTTGGCTTCTCTGTGGTGGCTGTGCCCTGTAGAAGGGAAAATGATAGGAGATGCTGGATAGAACTTTTCCCCCTGATTAAAGTGGAGCTTCTCTGATGGCTCAGCAGATAAAGAAACCACCTGCTATGCAGGAGATACAGGTTCAATTTCTGGGTCAGGAAGATGCCCTGGAGGAGGGAATGACAACCTACTCCTGAAAAATCCCATGGACAGAGGAGCCTGGTGGATTACAGCCCAGAGGGCTGTAAACAATTGAACACGGCTGAGCCTGAGCCTGAGCAATGCAGTCCCTAAATAATAGAGACAGATGGTGGCACTTACCCCTCAGAAGCAAACTGTGCACAATAACCATAATGAGTAGCACAATTGAAGTGGCAGCCAGGCTGGCCTGTCCTGCAGAGACTATTGAGATGGCTAGCAGAATATGGGTTTGCTTGGAGCAAAATAGATAAGCAGACAAGAGTCTTGTTCAACACAGACAGTCCAAGGCAATCAAAGATAGATAACAAGGATGCTGAGGCCAATAAAATATGATAAACCTTTGCCTAGTTTCTAACTTGAGTTGGTTCTCAGACTCAGAACCCGTTAATGGACATGGAAGGTCAGTCCAGTTCATCAGCGTTGATTTAGCTACTGCTTTCACTGGAGGTCCAACAGACAAACAAAAGTAATAGACAACAGCCCCTTGGATGTGGCATCATTCCTCAAAGGGACAGGCCAACCATTGGTCACAAGTGGATCATATCAGACTCCTTTTACCCTGGAAAGGGCAATGATTCATCTTGACTTATTCCTAATATGGGTGTGTCTTTCTTGCCTTCACGGTCATTATTGAAGGTCTACAGTATTTGACCCACTGAGAGTCTTTGACACAAATATCTCATACAGATATTTCAGGTCATGGGACCCAGTCTACAGAAAAGGAGGTGCAGCCATGGACCCATGACCAACATCTTACAACATAACATATCACTCAGAAACTACTGACCTGATGGAGCAATGATGAAACTAAAGTCTGACTTCTAATAATACCATGTACTAAGTGTTCAAGAGGCAGGTCAGGTGGTCTGGTATTCCCATCTCTTTCAGAATTCTCCACAAAGGCTATAGTTTTTCCAGTGATCATGTATGGATGTGACAGTTGGACTGTGAAGAAAGCTGAGCACCGAAGAATTGATGCTTTTGAACTGTGGTGTTGGAGAAGACTCTTGAGAGTCCCTTGGACTGCAAGGAGATCCAACCAGTCCATTCTAAAGGAGATCAGCCCTGGGATTTCTTTGGAAGGAATGATGCTAAAGCTGAAACTCCAGTACTTTGGCCACCTCATGCGAAGAGTTGACTCATTGGAAAAGACTCTGATGCTGGGAGGGATTGGGGGCAAGAGGAGAAGGGGACGACAGAGGATGAGATGGCTGGATGGCATCACTGACTCGATGGACGTGAGTCTGAGTGAACTCCGGGAGTTGGTGATGGACAGGGAGGCCTGGCGTGCTGCGATTCATGGGATCGCAAAGAGTCAGACACGACTGAGCGACTGAACTGGAACTGGAACTAAATGTTCATTGTGTATCACATTGGTTTTCTAAAGACATGACAACTATAAACATTATTTTACTATAAAATTTATAATAGCCTATTTGTATGTTTTTAAAATAATCAGGAGAAGCTATCTCTTTTAAGCATAGAATGAATTTATTAGTAGATATATGAAAACTAATAGGAATGAAGGAAAAACACACTATCATTTTGGAAATAACAGAAACTAGTCATAGTCAACTTAGGGGATCTCAAAATATAAATTATCTGACATTATGGCTCTAAGGCTTTCACTGGAGGAATCATCTCACTCTGTTTTTTTGGTGCTGAATGCATTATGCTCACATCTCAAAGTGCTTAGGAAGAGAGGCCAGTTTCTATCACTTGTGTCGTGTTTCTGCATCATGTCCTATATGAGTCAGGAAAAGGTGTGATTTGTCAAAGTCTCTGGGGTTCTCTTTGGTTTTTATAATGAGAGGACACCATAATTTACCACTCAAATAAGATGACACGCAATGAAAGTGAAAGTGTTAGTCGCTCAGTCGTTCCCGGCTCTTTGCGACCCCAGGGACTGTAGCTTGCCAGGCTCTTCTGTTCATGGAATTCTCCAGGCGGCAATACTCGAGCGTGTTGCCATTTCCTTCTCTAGGGGATCTTCCTGACTCAGGGATCAAACCTGGGTCTCTCGCATTGCAGGCAGATTCTTCACTCTCTGAGCCACCTGGGCTAGCACACAGTGAGAGATATAATTCCCCAGAGGAAATCATGACATTATTTGTTAAGAGAGAAATGGATCCTAGATGACTAGAAACAGGTCAGTTGGCCTCTGATAAACATATAACCACAGTGCTCTGTGAGGACCTATGGGGTGGGATGGGAGGACGGGAGAGGGACTCAAGAGGAAGTGGAGACATGTTTATGTATAGCTGATTCACTTTGTTGTACAGCAGAACTAATGCATTGTAAAACAATTACACGAACAAAAAGGATAAAATAGAAAACCAACAAGGACCTGTTTATAGCAGAGAGTTCTGATCAATACCACGCAGTAACGGAAATGGTTATTTTCAAATGGGAAAGGAATTTGAAACAGAACAGATACATGTATCTGGATATATGTACATGTATATATGTGCATGACACATGTATATGATATACGTGTATATAACATATACATGTATACATATATATATGTATAATATGCCATACACCTGAAACCTACACATTGTTAATTAACTGTACTTCAATATAAAATAAAAATTAAAAGTAAAATAAAATAGCCATCCAATTATTTCTGGTCAATATGTGTGCTGTTGGATATACTGATTAACAAAGGAATCCTGCAAACAGTAGGGGAAGAAGTGCAAGACACCATTTTCTTCCTCTTTCATCAATTGCATAGAAGTTGGACAAAGGCAATGGTACATTACTGCTTCTGCTGGCCACCTCATGTTGCCATCTTGGGCAATGTTGCTTTCTCATGGGGACACCCCACAGTCATTTCCGGTGCTGATGAGTGCTATGGCCTTTGAGTTGTCAGAATGGCAGTTCATTATATGAAGTCTTCATTAAGTCAAAGTTACGTAACAACTTTTTTAAACGTTCTTTCCCCTGAAAAATTTCCATTACTTCTTTATCTTCCTTCTCTTGTAACTGATAGAAAAATGTGTGCCTGAATGTTGAAGAGATACTGTTGTGAATCAGAGAGTGAATAGGACTCTGTTTTGATTCCAGCCTGTAGCCCTCTGAGATCGAATATATATGTTCTCAGGGTTCTCAGGGTTTAATAGGAGCTGGGGTCAGAGTGGGGGAAGGTCTCTTCTTCAGACCTTGCTCTTATATCTCCTTTGGCCATATCCTTTTCTCTTGTCCTTCTCATGCTTTGTGGAAATCCTTAGTCAGTTCCTTTAACCTGTGGCATGAGTTTCTCTAGCTTTCCTGAAGCCCAGCATAAATAAAGCAAGGGTTCCTTATTGGTATGACAAAATAATTCTTTCTAGTACAATAAAATTTAATAAGGTTCTCTTAAAAATTGTTCATTAAGAATTGTGATTCAATTCATAAACATAATATCTGCACTCTAAATTTTGGGTAAAATCAAGTCTACTTTTATGGAATAACCTGAAAAGCAGTAGTAAGAAAATAGCATAGATCTGGCAGGAAATTATTCAAGCTGTTCACGCCTCCCTCCCCAAGCTAGTTTTAAGAGAACAGTGAAATAGAGTTCCCTGATAGGAAATGTGTTTTGCTGAAGGACAATGAAATCATGCTAAACTTAATGAGAATGTTTTTAAATTGCTCCTGTTTCTTCTTTCAGGTGATGCTTGAAACACATTTATTCTATTCTCTTGATACTATGACAGGAAAGGAATTGTAATATTACTTCTACTACCTAGGGAAAAGGAGCTGATTAGCTAGTTTTGACTCTTGGATGATTCTCAAATCATTCTATTGGAGTGCAATTCTCCGCCTTATTTTCAGTGACAGAGAAGTAAGGCCATTGCCTGATTTCTATTATCGTTAATGACTCTTCTAATGATTTGATGCCTGATACTTTTAATTTTTATTTTAGAAAACATATCTACTACTGAGACTAAGTCCGTTTATTGTTCACTGTAAATTTCCCTTGAGGCATTTGTTTTTGGTTAAAGAGACATAAATATATAAATAATAGATAAATGTTCAGGATATAGTTACAAATGGACTGAAGTCAAACTGACATTTGTGTCTCCAAATGAAGAAAGTAGTAAGTAATACATAGTGTTTACTCTATAATGCAGAAACAACAAAAAATATCTGATTAAAGATAGGAAACATAAAATGGGTGAATGATGGAAGAACAAAGTTATTTCAAAAGACATTTGGGAGAACCCACGTCTCTTATGTCTCCTGGATTGGCAGCATCATGTTCAAGCTGAGCCTGGAGGCTGGGGGAGGTGATGGAGCTTCCACTCTCCCCATCAGTGGAGGTAGCCTCACACTTGTTCAGTGAAAGATGAGGTGGCTCAGTGGTAAAGAATCTGCCTGCAATGCAGGAGACATAAGAAATGTGAGTTCGATCCCTGGGTCAGGAAGATCCCCTGCAGAAGGAAATGGCACCCCATTCCAGTATTCTTGCCTGGAGAGTCCCATGGACAGAGGTGGAGAGGGTTCTGAACAAAGGCAGTTTAACAGTCAGGCAGAGGGGCAGGATTCCTGGAGGCAGTCCATTATGTGTGAATGTAATAACAAAAGCAGCTAAAAACAAGTCAAAGAGACAGTTCCAACAAGGAATCAGAATTGGCTTTTCCCTGCAATCTGAGTTGCTTATATGTGGAATCTAAACAAGCCTAACTCATTGAAATAGAGAGTAGATTGGTAGTTACTGGGGTCTGAGGGATGGTGGTGGTGGTGGTGGTGAATTGGGAGATGTTGTTCAAATGGAACAAACTTCCAGTTATCAGATAAATAAGTCTGGGGATGTAAGGTACACCATGGTGGTTAGAGTGAACAATAATCTATTGCTGTAGCAGGGTGGAGAGGAGTCATGAACGACAAAATGTTGCCTGCCTTATCAGTAAACAAAGGATGTAGCAGTCATCAGTCACCAGCTGCCCCAATGGTGAGCCTTGAGGGAACTCAAGGCAAAAAGAGGTTGCCTGCCATCAAGCCATCAGCCACTGAAGCCATCTCCCCCAACCCCTACCCCCAGAGGTCCACTCGGAGCAGACTCAGGATGTAAAAACACAGGGTCCTGGCCCCAGAGAGCTGAGGTGCATATCAAAGGAATGATTTCAGTGAGTCCAGAGTCTGGATCTTCCCATACACAGAAAAATGCTAAATTCATTAACTTGAGCTGTCTTTTGTTTCCTTTAATTAACAGTAATCTTTAACTATCTGGTCTTTGTTGCAAAAACTTCTATGCATCTTGGCTCCTCCTTTACCTCTCTAGGGCAGTCTCTCAGAGCTATCTGAGAAGCTGGGTCCAGGCTTAAGTCCTCAGTTTTGTCTGCCAAGTAAAACATAATTCTCTACTTTTTGGTTGTACATTTTTTTTTTTTTTCAGTTGACAGAGAGTTGCAGGGGTCCTGGTGCATGACCTGAGCTCTCTGATGACATGTTACAGCTTCATCTTTGATCGACAGCTTTTCTTTGCACGTTCACTCTTCACATGTCAGTATTTAGATGTTCCAGACAGATGGAAGACTGCTGTCACTACGCAAAGGTAAAAATAAGTTATTAACATGAATGTGATTCCCCTGCATTGCAGCTGGTCTGGATAGCCAAGTGCTACACATATTTCTCTTCTACCTTCACTCTAACTGCTCTGCTCTCGCAACTCCCAGAGAGAGTCAACAATTTCATTCTTGCCGTGGGCTTCTGCCTTCTAGAAGACCCAGGCTGGCAGTCTATGAAAAGGCTTTAATGTTCCTTTTCCATATGTCATTCAACCTAAAAATGGACTGTATTTCAGTGTGAATTCCTACATAGGCATGTTTATGAAAACCATACCAAAAGTGGGCTTCCCAGGGGGCTCAGTGGTAAAGAATCTGCCTGCTGTTGCAGGAGATGTGGGTTTGCTCCCTGGATTGGGAAGATCCCCTGGAGAAGGAAGTGGCAACCTACTCCAGTATTCTTGCCTGGGGAATCCCATGGACAGAGGAGTCTGGTGGGCTACAGTCCATGGGGTTGCAAAAAGTCAGGCATGACTTAGTGACTAAACAATCTTAAGAGAGGAATACATAATTCTATTAGAATTGAGATGAAAAAATGAATTCCAAATGGTAAATATCAGGGCAAGTGTCAGGGACTTCAGATGGACAGGAAGATGTTCTAGGAGATGAGACAGAGAAGACAAAGTAGAGGATTTGGATATGCTCAGTGTGTTAATGGGAAACCAGAGTCACAGTAACCTCAAGTTCCATGTTAAAGGTAAAATAACAACAACAATTCAACATTCTTATTAATTCCAGCAAATATTTTTAATAGGTAGATATTTATATAACATACTAGAAGAAAATAAGAGCTTACATAGGTTTTAAAGAAACTTTTATTGGAGTATAGTTGATTTACAACATTGTATTAACATTTTTTTTTTAATTCCCAAAATAACTATAATTGACTTGAAAGTCATTCTTGAAGTTTTGGCCCATAGCTGGCTGTTACTCCCAGGAAAATGACTTCCAGGATCATTCTGCTTCTGTTACTTATGCTTTTACTGTGCCCACTCCACTCTCTTCCATAAAAGTGGTGTCATCAATTTTTCAGTTTCCAGGACACTGACTTTCTGATGGGCTGGACCACTGAGACCACCGTACACTTGAACGTGTATGTGGTATGCTTGGCTCTCTTCCCTCTACTTTTGAAACTGCCATAGAAAACTCATCCCAGCCTTTCTCTCTTGGAGTGGTCCCTTTTCATTTTTTTTTTTTGGCAAGAATGTAGAAATTCAAGTCTGGGTTTATGTGGAAATAAGTCCTTAATTTCTAAATATTCCAGGTTATTAAATTCTAAGATTCCAGAGTACATTTAGGTGTGAAAAGAGACCTCATAAACTTCTACCTTCTACCAACTTAAGTGCAGCTTTGGTTTGTCAGTATTCTTCCTTGGAATACAGAGAGAAAAAAAATTTTAAAAAGGTGAAAAGACAGCCTTCAGAATGGGAGAAAATAATAGCAAATGAAGCAACTGACAAACAATTAATCTCAAAAATATACAAGCAACTCCTGCAGCTCAATTCCAGAAAAATAAACGACCCAATCAAAAAATGAGCCAAAATAGACATTTCTCCAAAGAAGACATACAGATGGCTAACAAACACATAAAAAGATGCTCAACGTCACTCATTATCAGAGAAATGCAAATCAAAACCACAATGAGGTACCATTTCACCCCAGTCAGAATGGCTGTGATCCAAAAGTCTACAAGCAATAAATGCTAGAGAGGATGTGGAGAAAAGGGAACCCTCTTACACTGTTGGTGGGAATGCAAACTAGTACAGCCACTATGGAGAACAGTGTGGAGATTCCTTAAAAAACTGGAAATAGAACTGTCATGCTGCTGCTGCTGCTAAGTCACTTCAGTTGTGTCCAACTCTGTGCGACCCCATGGACTGCAGCCTACCAGGCTCCTCCATCCATGGGATTTTCCAGGCAACAGTACTGGAGTGGGGTGCAATTGCCTTCTCCCAGAACTGCCATAATACCCAGCAATCCCACTACTGGGCATACACCCTGAGGAAACCAGAATTGAAAGAGACACATGTAACCCAGTGTTCATCATAGTTCATAATAGCCAGGACGTGGAAGCAACCTAGATGTCCATCAGCAGATGAATGGATAAGAAAGCTGTAGTACATATACACAATGGAGTATTACTCAGCCACTAAAAAGAATACATTTGAATCAGTTCTAATGAGGTGGATGAAACTGGAGCCTATTATACAGAGTGAAGTAAACCAGAAAGCAAAACACCAATACAGTATACTAACACATATATATGGAATTTAGAAAGATGGTAATGATAACCGTGTATGTGAGAGACCAAAAGAGACACAGATGTATAGAACAGTCTTTTGGACTCTGTGGGAGAGGGCGAGAGTGGGATGATTTGGGACAATGGCATTGAAACATGTATAATATCATATAAGAAACGAATCTCCAGTCCAGTTCGATACAGGATGCTTGGGGCTGGTGCACTGGGATGACCCAGAGGGATGGTATGAGGAAGGAGGTGGGAGGGGGGTTCAGGATGGGGAACATGTGTACACCCGTGGTGGATTCATTCATGTTGATGTATGGCAAAACCAATACAATATTGTAAAGTAATTAGCCTCCAATTAAAATAAATACATTTAAATTAAAAAAAAATGCTTGTTCTCATTACTGCCTGTTTATTTTCATCAGGATATTTTAAGATTATGGCTACAGCTGGGATTATTGCTTGATGACCTGGATATGATGATATTTTAGCCTATCATGTCTTGAGAATCCCATGGACAAAGAAGCCTGGCAGGTTATGCCCATGAGGTTGCAAAGAGTTGGACACGACTGAGTGACTGAGCACCTAGCCTATCAAAATCTCACCATGGCTTCCAATATTTGTTATGGTTTCAGTTGTCCTAATGTATTTACCAAGAGGACTAGCAATTGAGGAACAAGTACTACATGAAGAAAGTAAGGATTAACCAACTATCTGTTGGTGAATGACCTTCTGCTTCTTGTAGGCAGATTCTAATATTAATCTAAAGACAAGGATGAATTTTGGAGCCAGAGAAGATTTTTGATCAGATAACAAGAGCAGTGGAATGTCTTTCAGCTTCAACATAAATACTTCTCAGCATATACCAAATTCTAATGTGTGAATCTTTTACTTATTTAGATTATTAGTGCCAAATTGACACCCGTAGTATTTGGTCAGCTGGTTCATTATGTTCCATAGTGTATCTAGGATCTTCTTAGGATTATTGTGGCTATGATATGCCAGAATTTGCCCCACTGTTTGCTCTTGAGCTGGGTCTTGCATATTTATCAGATAAGTCTTCACTCTGGTTATGGATTTCAGATATTCAGACAACAGATTTATTATGCATAGTGAACAAGAGAAGACTCTACACATGGACATCACCAGATGGTCAACACTGAAATCAGATTGATTATATTCTTTGCAGCCAAAGATGGAGAAGCTCTATACAGTCAGCAAAAACAAAACTGGGAGCTGACTGTGGCTCAGATCATGAACTCCTTATTGCCAAATTCAGACTTAAATTGAAGAAAGTGGGGGAAACCACTAGACCATTCAGGTATGACCTAAATCAAATCCCTTCTGATTATACAGGGGAAGTGAGAAATAGATTTACAGGACTAGATCTGATAGACAGAGTGCCTGATGAACTATGGATAGAGGTTCACGACATTGTATGGGAGACAGGGATCAAGATCATCCCCAAGAAAAAAGAATGCAAAAAAGTACAATGGCTGTCTGAGGAGGCCTTACAAAAGCTGTGAAAAGAAGAGAAGTGAAAAGCAAAGAAGAAAAGGAAAGATATACCCATTTGAATGCAGAGTTCCAAAGAATAGCAAGGAGAGATAAGAAAGCCTTCCTCAGCAATCACTGCAAACAGAGGAAAACAATAGAATGGGAAAGACCAGAGATCTCTTCAAGAAAACTTGATACCAAGGGAACATTTTATGCAAAGATGGGCTCAATAAAAGGACAAAAATGGTATGGATCTAACAGAAGCAGGGGATATTAAGAAGAGGTGGCAAGAATACACAGAAGAACTGTACAAAAAAGATCTTCATGACCCAGATAATCACGATGGTGTGATCACTGACCTAGAGCCAGACATCCTGGAATGCAAAGTCAAGTGGGCCTTAGAAAGCATCACTACGAATAAAGCTAGTGGAGGTGATGGAATTCCAGTTGAGCTGTTTCAAATCCTGGAAGATGATGCTATGAAAGTGCTTCACTCAATATGCCAGCAAATTTGGAAAACTCAGCAGTGGCCACAGGACTGGTAAAAGTCAGTTTTCATTCCAGTCCCAAAGAAAGGGAATGCCAAAGAATGCTCAAACTACTGCACAATTGTACTCACCTCACACGCTAGTAAAGTAATGCTCAGAATTCTCCAAGCCAGGCTTCAGCAACACATGAACCGTGAACTTCAGATGTTCAAGCTGGTTTTAGAAAAGGCAGAGGAACCAGGGATCAATTGCCAACAATTGCTGGATCATGGAAAAAGCAAGAGAGTTCCAGAAAAACATCTATTTCTGCTTTATTGATTATGGAAAAGCCTTTGATTGTGTGGATCACAACAAACTGTGGAAAATTCTGAAATAGATGGGAATATCAGACCACCTTGCCTGCCTCTTGAGAAACCTGTATGCAGGTCAGGAAGCAACAGTTAGAACTGGACATGGAATAACAGACTGGTTACAAATAGGAAAAGGAGTATATCAAGGCTGTGTATTGTCAC
>NW_011494640.1:10245821-10246041 GCF_000754665.1 Bison bison bison | reverse complement strand
TGTCACCCTGTTTATTTAACTTATATGCAGAGTACATCATGAGAAACACTGGGCTGGAAGAAGCACAAGTTGGAATCAAGATTGCCAGGATAAATATGAAAAACCTCAGATATGCAGATGACACCACCCTTATGGCAGAAAGTGAAGAGGAACTAAAAAGCTTCTTGATGAAAGTGAAAGAGGAGAGTGAAAAAGTTGGCTTAAAGCTCAATATTCAGAA
>NW_011494640.1:10239951-10245721 GCF_000754665.1 Bison bison bison | reverse complement strand
TTCAGAAAACTAAGGTCATGGCATCCGGTCCCATCAGTTCATGGGAAATAGATGGGGAAACAGTGGAAACAGTGACTGACTTTATTTTTCTGGGCTCCAAAATCAGTGCAGATTGTGATTTCAGCCATGAAATTAAAAGATGCTTACTCCTTGGAAGAAAAGTTATGACCAACCTAGACAGCATATTAAAAAGCAGAGACATTATTTGGTCAACAAAGATCCATCTAGTCAAGGCTATGGTTTTTCCAGTAGTCATGGATGTGAAAGTTGGACTATAAAGAAAGCTGAGTGCCAAAGAATTGATGCTTTTGAACTGTGGTGTTGGAGAAGACTCTTGAGAGTTCCTTGGACTGCAAGGAGATCCAACCAGTCCATCCTAAAGGAGATCAGGCCTGGGTGTTGATTGGAAGGAATGATGCTGAAGCTGAAACTCCAATACTTTGGCCACCTGATGCGAAGAGCTGACTCATTTGAAAAGACCCTGATGCTGGGAGAGATTGAAGGCAGGAGGATAAGGGGACGACAGAGGATGAGATGGCTGGACAGCATCACTGACTCGATGGACCTGAGTCTGAGTGAACTCTGGGAGTTGGTGATGACAGGGAGGCCTGGCGTGCTGCAGTTCATGGGGTCGCAAAGGTCGGACACAACTAAGCGACTGAACAAAACTGAACTGAAGGAGTGAAAACCATCAATGAATAATTAGACAAAATTATTATATTTGTTATGAAAAGAATGCCATTCTCTTGGATTTAGAGAAAGAAAACCTCAAGGAAATCATCACAAGGCAAACATGTACAATCAAAGGCAAACCTATGTCTGCAACACCACACGTGTAGAGCAGTGTTGTCCCATCAAAAGATCACCTTTGCCACATATGAAATTCAAATTTGTTTTCTAGCAGCCACATTAAACAAAAAGTAACAGAAATAATTTCATCATATATTTTATTTAGTTTTATATATCCAGATGTCATTTCAACATATCTTCAATAGAAAATTTGAAGATGCATAATTTTAAATTCCTTATTTTGTACTGTATTTGAAACTCAGTGTTTTTTTTTTTTTACTCACAGCATATTTTAATTCACACTAGCTATATTGCCAGTGTCCAATTATTGCCAGTGTCTTCTGAGATAGAGGAAACGTGAGCATGAATAAAACTGCAAATGTAGAGTATTAGCAAGATTATTAGTGTTTTTCCTGCATCCTATCTATACATTCATGTGTCTATTCATCTATCCCAGGCTCCTCTGAAGTTAGACTGAGATCGTGTGTCTAATTTTTAGCCAATATGATGTGGGGAAAATTATGTACACCACTTACAAGCCTGATCCTTCACAGCATCTCATTGATCATCTGGCCATCTCTTCTGCCACAATGATCAAGAAGTTTTGTGGTCCAGATGGCACTGCTATAACCGAAGATGGTCACTCATCCAAACTCTATCATGTGACCAATCAATGAACATTTAGTTATCATGGTAAGTCATTGAGGTTTCAGGGCTTGTCTGTTGTACTAGCTAGAATTAATTGCCCTGTTGTGAAAGAGAATTACTGCCTAAGCTTTGGAAAGGGTAAGTCTAGAACATAAGTAGTGATATTAGCTCAGTAACCAGTCAAACAGAGAACCATGAAAGTTTGTTTTGCAGTAAAAATAGGAATTATGGGAAAAATAGAGAAGAGAATACTCTGATCTAGTGAGTATTTAACCTGACAAATGAGAAGAGAAATCAGATCTAATTTAAGAAACAGGTTGAACTTTAAAAAAAACTCAGCTAAGATTTTCTTGAAAGGAGATGGTAATAACAGAAGGAAATAGAAATGGAAACCTGGAGGAAATAGAGACATATCCATCTGCTACAGGAAAAATACCATAGGAAAGAATGGTTTTGCTATCATTTTAAAAAGTCATGATTTATCCAAGTCTCAAAAAAATGAAATTTTGATTTGGGGAGAGCAAAGTATGACTGAGGACATACTGACTGTGAACTTTGTATGGAGAGTTTCCTCTCACAAACTTAAGGCAGCCATGTCAGATAACCGTAAATTCAGGGTCCAAAGGAGAATGGACAATGAATTTAATATTATACAGGTTGATGCCAAGGACAAGGAAAGTCAAAGAAAACTTGAGGATTTGGGGTATCCCAACAGCAAATGTTTGTAGTTTGCAAGACTATAGGAGTATTTCTAAGTCAGAGGCAAGAAGATTCCCCATTCCACCTCTCTGCCAGTATCTGGGAAGCAAAAGCTAAAACATTCCCAGTGGAAGACACCTGGAGTATTAGCTTTCAGGAAGGAGCGTTTGAATGAGACTCCCCTTGATGCAGGTAGGACAAAGGAGATGGTTTTGACCTCTTTCCCATCTTCAGAGTGTGATCACTTGTTATTTGTGCAACTCAATCATTTTTGAATGCAGAAATTTTCTCTCTCTGATCCCACATGATTCCAGCAGATCTGACAATCTCAATATACATAACGTGTCTGGCCAGTCATTGAATGCCATGTGTTATTAGCAAGAATAGGTCCAAGAGGTGAGCACAGAAGCAAGCCATGCCTATCAGATTGCTTCCATGGGATTTTATCTAAGGACAATGAAAAAGAGAACAGAGAGAGAGAGACTGGTTTTCGTACTGTTTTGAGACCTCATGTCGTGCTTCACTGAAGTTATATGCACTTTCAGATTTTTCACTTATCTCTCATTGCATGTTAAGTCATTTCAGTCATTTCAGACTTAATATTGCATGTTAAATCATTTCCACCCTATGGACTGTAGCCTGCCAGGCTCTTCTGTCCATGGGGTTCTGCAGGTAAGAATACTGGAGTGGGTTGCCATGCCTTCCTCCAGAAGATCTTCCTGGCCCAGGGATTGAATCCATGTCTCCTGTGGCTCCTGCATCACAAGAGGATTCTTTACCGCTGAGCCACTGGGGAAGCCCATTTATCGATCATTAATCTACTCCAAATTATTTAAGTTGAGTATTTGGTGTTGCTGGATTCATATAATTTTAGTTAAAATGCTAAGCAGTCTGCTGTATATAATCCATCTGGTATTTTAATGTACAGAATATAGCTGGATCAGAAATAGGTAAAAACTAGAAGTGAGTAGGAATTACTGAATGCCCTAACCTCTCACAAGGCATAAATATCTGGAGACATTCACGAGGGGTTGAACTGGCTTTTAATAGGACTCAGCGGGTATATAGGAGCAGGAGTCTGTATTAGGACGTCATCATGTGAGTGTAAAATGGAATATCACGATAAATCACTAATCTTGCTTATAACTAAGAAAGACTTATAGAAGAGGAAAGAGGACAGCATGGGACAGTGGTAATGGACAAAGGTGATTCCCCTTTGACCAGGAAATAGCATATACAAACAGAAAAAGTGCTATCTATAACTCTGATGTGTTAGGTGAGTCTTAAGGGAGAATGCATATACATTTCTATTTCCTTAATTGTTGTATGTCCTAAATTTACCTTTTCATTTTGCAAACCCTGTATTTCCCCCAAGTCAATGATTTTCAAGTCTAGCTGGACATTTGGGGGTGCTTGGGTTTTATACCCAAAGACCCAGATTTAATGGATTGAGAAATGAAACTCAACACATTTTATAAAAGCTGATTTGGAGACAAGGGTGAGAACCCTGCCCCATCTCCTGGAGCCCCTCTACTCAATGGGGCTGAAGCACCAGTGCTGATGTTTAAGAGGCTGATTAGGGAGAGATGGTAAGATACTAAATGTTAGGCAAGCTGAAATGGAACATCCGTACTTTCCTTGGAATTCTCATATTCCCTCAAATGTCCTACTCAAATGGAATGGCATTCTCCCATGTTCCTTAATATAATTTTTACTATACTTTATGTTTTCAAGTCCCCTTTGTTTTCTTCATGTTTTCTTATATGACCAAATGTTTGTGTATTCACTAGAACAAATAGTTCATTTGTGAGCAAAGAAAGACTCTAAGATTTGCCCAAGACTTTGGCAGAATGCCTGAGGCATAGGTACTATTTAGAAAATTCCTTTATAGGAAAATAAATTGTTTTTCCTTATTTGGTCCCCAAGAGATGATAACAAGGATAGCCCTTTGGCCTTTGGTAAATAAACCGGGTAGATTTATTGACACTATGTGAATTATCTTTTTCTCTCAATTCACAGAGCTTAAGTGGTATCCCCCAAACCCACCCAAGGTTTTTAGAGGAACAGATCCCACGGATGATTCTTTATGTTCATTGGCTGTTGCTAATAAAATAAAATAAAATGCATCCTTTTTGGACAAAACTTGCCAATTGCCTTATCCTTAGACTGTTTTTTGGATAAGACTATTAATAAACTGATCGACAAAATTTTCAAAATGGAATTTGTAAAGCACGGTGTGAGCCTTCTTTAAGCATGAAATAAGTAGTATAGATTGTCTGGATCAAATGTCCTTGTCATTTGAATAAAAGAACATCTTTTGTGTCCACTTGAGCAAATTGAATTGAATTGAAAATACCTCCCTTTTGATCTTGGCATTTTTGAAGTCATGAATAAAGCATTTGCTGGGGCAAAGTGAGGTTTCTGCTTTCCAGACTTGACCTCTGAAAGGTCAGAAGACAACATGCCAGAATTAACATTGCATTAAAAAAAATAAATCTACTTATTGCTATTTGCATTTCCTGTGACTGTGGCTTTTGCAATTGGTGTGAAAGGAAGTGAACCTGAACTTACAGAATTCATGAAAATGTGATGGTTTAGGATATTCAAAACTTCTTAAAAGATCTTATCTTACTTACTGAATACCTGTATGATTGAAACAGAAACATAAGGAATATATTTATATTAAAATATAAATTTCATGTAAGAATTCAATATGATCATTCATGTTATATTTTAATTTATAAAATAATGTCACAGTTAAATTATAAGTATATGGACTTTAGCCAAATTATTGTACTTTATTTTCATTATAACCCAGAAAGAATTCAGGACATGTTATTTTTACTGAGGTACTCATCATGCTTAGGAGATTTTAGTTATAAACATAGTGTAAGATTACTTTGAGAAGTAGTAGGCATATAGGGCCAAAAAATGTTATTTTGCTCCTAGTCCTGAAATAATTTTTAATGTATGATTTTAGAGATAACTCATTCTTCCCTGATGGTTTCAAATATAATTTGTTTAATGAAAACACACCATCTTTTCTTGTAATATTGAAAAGAGGTAGGTATTATTTTCTCATCCATAGAAAATACTAAAGTTCGGTTCAGTTCAGTTCAGTTGCTCAGTTGTGTCCGACTCTTTGTGATCCCATGGACTGCAGCACGCCAGGCCTCCCTGTCCATCACCAACTCCTGGAGTTTACCCAAATTCATGTCCATCAAGTCAGTGATGCCATCCAACCATCTCATCCTCTGTCATCCCCTTCTACTCCTGCCTTCAATCTTTCCCAGCATCAGGGTCTTTTCAAATGAGTCATTCTTTGCATCATTTGGCCAAAGTATTGGAGTTTCAGCTTCAACATCAGTCCTTTCAATGAATATTCAGGACTGATTTCCTTTAGGATGGACTGGTTGGATCTCCTTGCAGTCCAAGGGACTCTCAAGAGTCTTCTCCAACACCTCAGTTCATAAGCATCAATTCTTAGGTGCTCAGCCTTCAGTCCAGCTCTCACATCCATATATGACTACTGGAAAAACCATAGCCTTGACTAGATGGACCTTTGTTGGCTAAGTAATGTCTCTGCTTTTTAATATGCTGTCTAGGTTGGTCATAGCCTTCCTCCCAAGGAGTA
>NW_011494640.1:10232737-10239851 GCF_000754665.1 Bison bison bison | reverse complement strand
GCCAAGAGAGTTCCAGAAAAACATCTATTTCTGCTTTATTGACTATGCCATAGCCTTGACTAGATGGACCTTTGTTGGCTAAGTAATGTCTCTGCTTTTTAATATGCTGTCTAGGTTGGTCATAGCCTTCCTCCCAAGGAGTAAGTGTCTTTTAATTTTATGGCTGCAATCACCATCTGCAGTGATTTTGGAGCCCCCAAAAATAAAGTTTGACACTGTTCCACCATCTATTTGCTATGAAGTGATGGGACCAGATGCCATGATCTTAGTTTTCTGAATGTTGAGCTTTAAACCAACTTTTCACTCTTCTCTTTCATTTTCATCAAGAGGCTCTTTAGTTCTTCTTCACTTTCTGCCATAAGGGTGTGTCATCTGCATCTCTGAGGTTATTGATATTTCTCCTGGCAATCTTGATTCCAGCTTGTGCTTCATCCAGCCCCACATTTCTTATGATGTACTCTGCATATAAGTTAAATAAGCAGGGTGATAATATACTAAAATTCATCACATTTAAGTGCCTTTTTTTGTTCTTTTAAAAATTTGTCTTTTATTTTTAATTGTGGGATAATTACCATAAAATATTGTGATGGTTTTTGCCATACATCCACATGAATTTGCCATAGATATACATATATCCCCTCTGTTTTGTACCTCCCTTCCCACCTCCCTTCCCATCCCACCTCTCTAGGTTGTCACAAAGCACTGCCTTTGGGTTTCCCGCATCATACAGCAAACTCCCACTGGCTATCTATTTTATATATGGTAATGTGTATGCTTCAATGCTATACTCTCAAATTATCCCACCCTTCCCTTCCCCCACTGTGTCCAAAAGTCCAGTGCCTAAAGCATGTTAGAGAAAAGTTCAAATGAATGAAGAAATGTCCAAATGAGGTTAGTGACCTGAAACCACAGAGTGAGCTAGTGGAAGCAGTGTAGGCTCCTGGCATTTACCTTAGTACCGAGTTCATAGATTTAGGACTTTCTGTACCCAAGGCTGACTGGAGTAACCCTCCTTCTATCTCTTGTAGTATTTCTCCACATAGATCACTGTTGCCTGTAAAAGTTCCCCTCATGGTTAAGAATCTTTAATTGGCAGCAAGCTTGCATAATTTATAATTAGAGTGTGATAAACCAAGCTTTGTTTTTAAGATCATTTTATAATGCAATGAAAAGTCCACATTATCTCATTAGTGTCTCATCAAAAATAGGGATTTCTTTCCCTCGTCCTCTCTCTGACTCTTTTATTGGTAGTTAATAAGGAGGAGTTGTTGAGTCTGATTTATCCATAGAGTCTTTTGACCAATCCAAGTGGTCCAAAATTAGAGATCATTGGTGTACACTCATCAGAATGCAGAGGATTAATCTGCCTTTCAGAAATACTGTATGCAATTACTGGTCATTTGGGAAATACTGAATTTTATGCTGGTTAAACACTAGTTTTCCAGAAGGTTTTCGTTTTACTTCTATTTACATAATTGCATGTCAGAAACTTGGCATAAGGGTACAAATCTGTATTAAATCTTTCCAGTTCTCCAATAGCTGGAGAAACGTATGGCAAAGCTCTCCACTTTGCTTTGAAGCCTGATTCTGCCATGCAGGTTTCTCTTTTCATGTGAGTAGGAGGACCTAATTAAGTTGTTTCTTGGAATAAAGTAATGGCAGGAAAGAAAAGTCAGATACTGACTATAAAACAGGCAATTCAATGTGTTTAATAAATTTTCACAGATAAAGTGACATTCAAATATTTTAGGATGAAAGTATTTTAATATTTTATATATGTAAAGAAAGATGTGAGATTTTGCCTATTTATGAGGAAGATTATTTTGAATTGTGGGATATTGTTATAAAAAGTCACTGAAGTATGTTTGCTGTATACCAGGATCTCAGATTAAAAATAGATATTTTAAATATGTAAAGAATTACCTGTCCTATCTTTAAAGACTTTGCAATATTTTACTTCCTTTAGTAAATAAAACATTGATATTTTGAACTATTTCATAATAAATACACTCAGTAAATCATTTTCTGAAGTGAAAAGAAACATAAAGATAAATGCCAATGTAATCTTTTGCTGCCTAAATTATTAAGAGTTTTAGATTACTGAGCTCTAACTTCCTGGTTTTATTGTATTGGTATTTTTAAATGTAGGGTGATACCAAAAGGAAAAATAAAGGACTCTGTGAAAGGAAAACATGTTTAAACATTCCTAAAGTTTCAGTTATGAATTGCATATGAAATAAAATAAATACCATTTTTAAGATGCTAGAATGAGATGCCATCATATAATGGATCAGAAATCCAATATGGTGGTTCAGTGGGTTTTGAGATTGCCTGTGGAAAAAGAGTGGGATGGGAACAACTGATGATTTAGTGTTCCCAGTTCCAGAATTATAACATTGGACACAACACCCAGAGAACCAACTTAAATTACACTGAGAGTAGAAGAGAGAAAAATTTTTAGATTTTTGTAGATAACATTTTATGTAAGTAGTTCTGTCAAGAAATGAGAATTTCTATTTAAGTAAATATTCGGACTAACTAAGCCTAAAGTAAAAATATTTAAACACTGTCAATTAAAAACTAATTTAAGGGACTTCATTGGTGGTTTAGTGGTTGAGATTCTTTGTTTCCAATGCTGGAGGCATGGGTTTGATCCCCGGTCAGGGAAAATAAGAATACACATGCCATGTGACCAAAAAATAAAATTTTTTAAAACTAAAAAGCAAATTTAAAAACTGCTCTATGCACTTCCTTACCTTTTCCAGTAGTGAACAGTCTAATCTGATTGCCTTTAGTTTAATAACTCAAACTAATGTCATTAATATGATTTTCCAGGATTTACTGAGGATTTCCTGTACAGTCTCCAATAAGCTTTGCCACCCGGTCCTGCCATATTCCAAAATCACATTAATTCTCCTCATAGTGTGTTTTCCTCTTTCATTAATGTTACATTTCTTTGCCATAATAATAATAGAGTTAAAAGATAATTTTTAAAAATGCTAAAATCACAATGCTTGTATAAATATAAAATGAACAGCCATCGTGGATTTTATAATTTATTAATGATTAAAGGATCCAGAAAGGCATTCCAATCTGCTCAAAGGAAAGTTCAAAGAATGGGTACTTATATAGGTAGTCAGAAATGCTGAAATTAATTTACACAGTTGTAAAATCAGTCAATATCCACAGGGCAATAATTTTTTTTTCTCCCCTACAAGAATCTTTTGCATTACCATTAGCTTTCTATGATTTCTAACATTGTAAAATAAGCTCAAAGACTGGCATAACCTAAAGAGTGGACTGACAAGAGAGGTGGTAAATTTCTTTTTGCCCATTTCAAAGTCTTTCACAGTTAAAAAAAATGAAATTAAAACATTTATTATTTACTATTCCAGGCACTGTTCTGAGAACCTTACAAATATTCGTACAAATATACTTCATTTTGTCTTTCAAAATTTTTTTTTGATTATAATAATTATTTCAATTAATATGAGGAAGTATTGGGTTGGCCAAAAAGTTCATTCGGATTTTTCTGCGTGCTCTTACAGGAAAACTCGAATGAACTTTTTGGCCAACCCATTTGTATTACTATCCCCACTTCACAGATGCTCAGAGTTTCATGTGGCAATTGGTGGGACTTAACCCAGCTTATTTGGCTCCATCTTTGAGCTTTATGCTATATCTCAGACTATATTTGAAACTGGCAGCAGGCACATTTAATTGGAGTTGATTCTAAAGGTTTCTTTATTTTCCTATTTGTAACAGACAAAATGAAATAATTTCCACATTGGCATGGAAAATCACATGTGTATGACTCCTAAGCCAATTATCTTAGTTACATACAATTCACTCTATACGCTTTGGAATGCTGTTTCATTGGGCAGCTCTAAGCATTTATTCTAAATGGACCGGTTTGATGTGTCAGGGCTTCCCTGGTAGCTCAGCTGGTAAAGAAACTGCCTGCAACGCAGGAGACACTGATTGGATTCCTGGGTCAGGAAAATCCCCTGGAGAAGGGATAGGCTACCCACTCCAGTATTCATGGGCTTCCCTGGTTGCTCAGATGGTAAACAATCTGCCTGCAACGTGGGAGACCTGGGTTTGATCCCCGGTTGGGAAGATCCCTTGGAGGAGGCCATGGCAACCCCACTCTACTGTTCTTTCCTGGAGAATCCCCATGGACAGTGGAGCCTGGTGGGCTACAGTCCATGGGGTCACAAAGAGTAGGATACAGCTGAGAGACTAAACACACTCACACACAGATGTGTTAACTGTTATTTTGAATTTTCATAGCATCACGGTGTTCCAAGTAGGATGAAATCCAACTTTTGTGTAAATGGTACCTGTAACTAAGTGTATATTTCATACAATGTAACTACATTTAGTAACTAACATAGACTAAATAAAGTGTGCTGTTTAAAGTTTAAACCCGATGAGTATGTGCTCAGTCGTGTCTGATTCTTTGCGGCCAGGTTCCTCTATCCATGGAGTTTTCCAGGCAAGAATACTAGAGTGGGTTGCCATTTCCTTCTCCAGGGGATCTTTCCTATCCAGGGATGGAACCTTTTTCTCCTGTAATAACAGGCAGATTCTTTACCACTGTACCACCTGGGAAACTTAAAATCTTAGATATATGTTTAATGGATAATAAAAAGATTAGAATGAATAATATACCAACCTTAACATAAATTCAATCTGCTCAGATTGTTCTTATGAAATTAACAAAATAGAATAATTATCTGCACTAATAGTTCTCAAAATGTGGTCTGTGAAACCCTGGGGGCATTTGAAATTCCTTTAGGAGATCGAACCCGGGTCTCCCGTATTGCAGGCAGATGCTTTACTGTCTGAGCCACCAGGGAAGCCTTCTTAATACTAGTAAGATATTTGTCTTTTTCTCTGTGATGACATTTGTAGATGGTGTAAAATGAATGGTAAGAAAAATTGACTAACTTAGCATGAAGCAAGGTAATACTAGCAAAGAAGAAAAGGCAGTTTTTCACTTAAGAATGTCCTTAATGAAGCAATACAAATTTTATTAAATCTCTGCTCTTAATCACACGTCCTTTTAATGTTTAGTGTGTGAAATAAGAAATAGGCATAAGGTGTCTGCTCCATGCTAAAATTGTGATGTTTGTTTCAAGGGAAAGCACTTGTGCAACTGAATTGTTAGCCCAGTTGAACCTTTCTTTCTTTCTTTTTTTTTTTTTTTCATGGAAAACCATTTTTACTTGAAAGAATGACTAGCAGACAAACTATGCACACTAGATTTGAATATTTGGTAGTTTTTTTTTTTTTTTTTTTCTGAAGTGAAAAAATGAGCAGACACTAAGGAAAACAATTGACCACATAGTGTTATGATAAAGTTCAGGCTTTAACGTAAGAAATAAAATTTGGAAAACTTATATCTGTTATCACAAACTTTGTCAGTGAGTCTGATGATGGTATTATGTAATATGCTTCTAAACATAGTACTATATAATAAAATGTGTCAACATTTGGAAGATCCATTTAGTTCATGCATATCTCACCAGAAACTATAATGTGGAATAACTTAAAATCTTTAGAAAGCAAACCTATGAAAATTGAAATTTTATTGTACTCTGACAAAAAATGCTAAGGAAAATTTAGATACTTTGAATGAGTAGGAGAAGCATGTTAATCCTTCTTTTAGTTAATATTTGTGTTAGGGATGCTGTTTGGGTGTATGCATGGAATTAAGTTCTACTTCAAAGAAAGTGAATTAGGGCTCAGAGAGAGCTGTGTGGGGAGGTAAATCCCAGTGGGTTCTTTATCCTCCCTTTGAACCATAGGGTTTAAATATGTTATTAAAAATAAATTAAGAAAGGCTGTGAAGTTTGAGGGAAGATAGGTCTGTGTACTTTTTTTTTCCTATATAAAATAAATGTAAAAAGTTGTAGTTTCCTTAATTGTCAATAGTGAAGATCAATCACCAAAAAATAAATACATATTATTACACATATGCATGCATTTAAGTATTTATAACTGGTTATTTTTAAAATCTTTAAATCGTTCACTTCAAATAATTTGTACTACATATCTAATTTTTAAAAGACATAAAAGAATTAGAAGTGACTTAAAAATAATAAGTTAAAGCTAGATATATCCATGGAAACATAATACCTTAGAAAGAATAAAATAGTAAAATTATATTCTTTAAATAAGTTTCTTAAAATTATACTATTAACCTGCAAATTGGTTTTAAGAGAAAAAATTATACAGATTTGTACATAGAAAGACTGGTTACTAGTCACAATTCTATATATTAAAGGAAGAAATTAACATTGACTGGATCTAGTTGTAGTTTTACTTTAGGTGAGTATGAATGGCAAGACATTTCTTTTGTTTTATTTTGTAGTATCTTACTCTGTATTACTATTAATAAGACTTACAAAATGATAGCCAATAGTCCACTTATGGCCTTTAGACATGTTTATTTGACTTGTGCTTTTTTAATTGAATTATAGTAACATTTAAAGTTCATAAAAGTTTATTGAAAGCTTTAAGATTTCTGAAAATTAAAAAATCTGTTTCTGAAAGCCTGACATGTTCACTTAGAAACTTTCAGATGGAACTGATGTCTGTGAGCTACTACCTTTGATGTGCATGCATTCCCTAGTTCCCTTGGGTCAACTAGGGTAATCCACTTATTTCTATCCCTTGCCTGGATTCTGAAGGCATTTGGTTTTGTAAGCACTGTCAGGATATTGGTGTTCATTGGCTGCAGTTCCTTCTTTGGTTTATAATGACACACATAATGAATATGCTCAAAGTTGGAACATCATTTCATAGCATAAGGACTAAGGCAGTGCTCTGCTACTTCCTTGGAGAGGACCTGCTTTAGGGAACATCTCTGACAGCATCTAATGGCCAATTCTCTGAATTCACCATATTTCTTTGGACTAGCAGTCCACCCTTCTGCTATGGTTTTTCCAGTAGTCATGTATGGATGTGAGAGTTGGACTATAAAGAAAGCTGAGCAGCAAAGAATTGATGCTTTTGAACTGTGGTGTTGGAGAAGACTCTTGAGAGTCCCTTGGACTGCAATAAGATCCAACCAGTCCATCCTAAAGGAGATCAAGCCTGGGTGTTC
>NW_011494640.1:10209883-10232585 GCF_000754665.1 Bison bison bison | reverse complement strand
GCGAAGAGCTGACTCATTGGAAAAGACCCTGATGCTGGGAAAGATTAAGGGCAGGAGGAGAAGGGGATGACAGAGGATGAGATGGTTGGATGGCATCACCAACTCAATGGACATGGGTTTGGGTAGACTCCAGGAGTTGGTGATGGACAGGGAGGCCTGGCATGCTGCAGTTCACGGGGTCACAAAGAGTCGGACACAAATGAGCAAATGAACTGAACTGAACTGAACCCTTCTGCCAAGCTAGTTGCAACCAGTAACTGAGCACAACAGGCTATCAGAATCTAGTCATCCTTCTCACCGTAGGAGTTCCCAGTGTCAGCTTAGCCCTGAGCTCTCTGCTTCAGTCTGGATAAGATCTTAGCACTGCTCAGTGCTTTGAGACTCTCCTTACTCTATTCTATTCTTCATTCTCTCTGTTCTTAAGTGCTAAATCTGTATCTGAAGATCCTTCGTACCTGCTCCTAGTCCTGATTCTCACCTCCTTTTTCTTTTTTTTCCCTTTAAAGTCTTTATATAGTCTTTATCAAATTTCTTACAATATTTTTTCTGTTAATGCTTTTTTTTTTTTTTTTTGGCCATGGGGCATGTGGAATCTTAGCTCCCTGACCAAGGACTGAAACTGCACCCCCTGAGTTGGAAGGCAAAGGAAGTCTTAACCACCAGACCACTAGGGAAGTCCCTTTTATGTCCTTTTTCTTCACATATGGTGACAGCCATCTCTTGGATGATGGTTCTCAGTGAGCCCCCTGCACCTGATATTCATACCTTTGTGTAGTCACATTCAAGATTAGTTTGTAAAAGGGTGTACTTTCTGCTTTGAGTGCACTCTTTTTCTCGCTTTTGCAATTTTTCTGTCTGTCTTTCTCTGCTTGCTCATTCTGAGGAAAACACATACCATCTATGAGCAACCTATGGAGAGGCCAACATAATGGGGATAATGTTTCTCAGCAATATTTAGTAAGATGTTGAGACCACCAACATTACCATGTGAGTGAGGCTGGAAGAAAACTTTCCAGCCCCAGTCAAGCATGACGTGACTGTCTTCAGCCAATAACTGCACTTTCTGAGAGCTCCTGAGCCAGAACCACCCAGTTAAGTCACTTTGGGTTTTGTATAATAAATATTTGATTTATTTATTGATATAATAAAGACTTTGATATAATGAATACTTGTTGTGAAAAGCTGTAAGGTAAGGTACAGAGATAATTTGTTACACACCAGTGTATAACTAATACACACATTTTCACCAAAAAATTTCTTGAATGTCAAAATCTGTGTTTGTATCTGCTTCTTGGGGAATCCAAACTGATATGTGTGGGGCTTCCTCAGATTTTGAGAAGACATTCATTTTCTTTCCCAGGAATATCAAGCATTGCAATCATTTTGAGTCACAACAACCATGAATCGTGTATCAGTGAAGACTTCTCATGGTACAATACATAGATGAGATAGGCTGAGAGGCATGTAATTCCTTATGTGCTAACTCTAACAGCATTTGTTCCTCTCTCACTGTAGAAAGTATATGGGAATGTAAATGACTGAGTGTGTCATGACTGCCTGGTTAATATTAAATAATTCACAGAAGTTAATGCTCATATATATTAGCACATGTATGTGGACTCTAGAAAATGGTACCTATTTCCAAGGCAGGAATAGAGAGAGACACAGACATGGAGAATGAATGTGTGGACACAGGGTAGAAAGCAGGGGTTGGAATTAAATGGAAGATTATGTTTGACCTAAATACACTACAAATTGTGAAATAGATAGCTAATGGCAAGCTGCTGTATAACATAGGGAATTCAGGTTGGTGTTCTGTGATGACTTAGAGGGGTGGGGTGGTGGGGATTGGGAGGGAGGTTTAAGAGGGAAGCGGTATGTATACATATAGCTGATTCACTTTGCTGTACAGCAGAAACTAATACAACATTGTAAAGCAATTGTATTCCAATTAAAAAGAAAACAACTGGCAGCGACACTGCAGTTGAAAAAAAAAAAGTCAGAGAAGTAGTGTCAGTTTTTGGCCAACTATTATTGTGAGCATTGAGGGAACACTAAAAAAATATGCCTGAATTACAAAAAAAGCATCCCATACAGTTACTGCAAAACAATTTTTGAAAAGAGATTGGTCTGTCAAAACATGTAGTTTGGCTGCAAGAGGAGCCTGAAACTTGGAGGTGAGCTTCTGTAGAGATTCAGCTGTAGTTTAGTTCAGTTACTCAGTCGTGTCTGACTCTTTGCAACCCTATGGACTGCAACATGCTAGGCCTCCCTGTCCATCACCAACTCCTGGAGCTTACTCAAACTCATGTCCATTGAGTCTGTGATGCCATCCAACCATCTTAACCTCTGTCATCTCCTTCCCCTCCTGCCTTCAATCTTTCCCAGCATCAGGGTCTTTTCAAATGAGTCATTCTTTGCGTCAGGTGGCCAAAGTATTGGAGCTTCAGCATCAGTCCTTCCAATCAGGACCGATTTCCTTTAGGAAATCTGTAGAGATTGGGAGATGGCTAAGTTTAGGGCAGAGCTTGGGGAACCAACTGGAGTGAAGTGTGATCATAAGTGGTCTAAATTGGGGCAGCACATTGTACTGGAGAAGAGTATGGAGGTTCCTTGAAAGACTAAGAATAGAGTTACTACATGATCCTGCAACCCCATTCCTGAACATATATCTAGAGAAAACTCTAATTTGAAAAGATACATGCACCCCAATGTTCATAGCACCACTATTTACAATAGCCAAGACATGGAAGCAAACTAACTGTCCATTGACAGATGAAAGGATAAAGAAGATGTGATACATAAATACAAAGGAATATTACTCAGCCATGAGTCAGAATGAAATAATTCCATTTGCAGAAACATGGACGGATCTACAGATTTTCATACTAAGTGAAGCAAATCATACAAAGACAAATATTGTATGATATCACTTATGTGTGGAATCTGAAAAGAAAAGATATAAATGAACTTATTCACAGATAGACTCAGACAAAGAAAGCAAACTTATGGTTTCCAAAGTGAAGGCTGGCGGGGGTGGGGGAAGGATAAATTAAGAGTTTGGGATTAACATATACAGTTCAGTTCAATTCAGTTCAATAGCTCAGTCATGTCTGACTCTGCCACACAATGAACTGCAGCACGCCAGGCCTTCCTGTCCATCACCAACTCCCAGAGATTTTAGTTATAAATATAATGTAAGGTTACTTTGAGAAGTAATAGGCATATGGGGCCAAAAAATGTTATTTTGCTCCTAGTCTTGAAATAATTTTTAATGTATGATTTTAGAGACAGCTCATTATTCCCTGATGGTTTCAAATATAATTTGTTTAATGAAAACACACCACCTTTTCTTGTAATATTGAAAAGAATTAGGTATTATTTTTTCACCCATAGAAAATACTAAAGTTCAGTTCACTTCAGTTGCTCAGTTGTGTCCGACTCTTTACGACCCCATGGACTGCAGGACGCCAGGCCTCCCCGTCCATCACCAACTCCCGGAATTTACCCAAACTCATAAGTCGGTGATGCCATCCAACCATCTCATCCTCTGTTGTCCCCTTCTCCTCCTGCCTTTGATCTTCCCCAGCATCAGGGTCTTTTCCAATGAGTCAGCTCTTCACATCAGGTGGCCAAAGTATTGGAGTTTCAGCTTCAACATCAGTCCTTCCAATGAACACCCAGGCCTGATCTCCTTTAGGATGAACTGGTTGGATCTTATTGCAGTCCAAGGGACTCTCAAGAGTCTTCTCCAACACCACAGTTCAAAAGCATCAATTCTTCAGCACTCAGCTTTCTTCATAGTCCAACTTTCACATCCATACACGACTACTGGAAAAACCATAGCCTTGACTAGACGGACCCTTATTGACAAGGTAATGTCTCTGCTTTTTAATATGCTGTCTAGGTTGGTCATAACTTTCCTTCTAAGGAGTAAGCATCTTTTAATTTCATGGATGCAATCACCATCTGCAGTGATTAGCAGTATATACATACAACTATATACAAAAGAATCAATAAGGACCTACTATATAGCACAGGGAAATCTACTCAATATTTTGTAATAACCTATAAGAGAAGACAATCTGAAAATGAAATATATATGTATATTATATATTTATAATTGAATCACTGTGTTGTATACTTGAAACTAATATGACATTGTAAATCAATGACACTTCAATTTTCAAAAACAGAAGAAAAAAAGGCATGTGAACTCAGATTTGAATCTGGGTCTCAGTGATGGCCAAGAGGGCTCTTTCAGTTGAATGTTAATGGTAAAAACAAAATTCAGATTGGCTTATGGAATAAAAAGCTATTTTTAGGTGGAAAGTTCTGTCCTTAGGTATGGTGTGATCAGGAACCACGTATTACCTGAATCCCTTGCTGGGCTCTGCCTTCCACTGACTGACCCTATTTTCTGAGTCCACGTGGTGGGCCATGGCCACGTGCTCACTACTTCATGGTACATAGTACAGCTGTGGATTCCTACTCCACTTTCCAACCATTGTGGCTGGGCAGATTGTTTGAGTTACTACTCTTGGCTCACCAGGTCTCCTCCTGCTCTCAGTGGCAGGAGGTTAATCTGCATGGAAGATGTCAGCAGGGTCCCATCCGTCCAGCTTATGTTTGAGCTCAGCTGGAAACCATGGGCATGGAGAAGACTGGGTCAGAAGTGTCCTCTGTAGGGTTCTTTTGGACTTTGTCAAAAGCTCACAGGTCCTAGCTCTCCATGTTCTCTCTGCATCCAAGTTCCTGTCATTTCTTCCTCTCCAAATACAATCCTTTAAGTCTATAGGTGGTAGCAGCACCAGTGAACTTACGGTTGCTCTATATCCTGTGTACCCTTTGCAGTCAGTCTGTTTGTGTATAAGTCCTTCTTAATTTATCCTGACTGGAGTGAGCCATCTGCTTCTACTGGGTGTCTGACTGTTACAGAGATAGAAAACACTTATTGCCTCTGATCAAGCTTGTCTCCTGCCCTGGGACTTAGAGTGCTCTACTTAGTCAGCATGTATAGAGACCGAGAAACTGGAGACAGTCATGTGGAGAAGCAGGAATGAATGCTAAAGAGATAGACAAAATTGGTGAACTACAAAGAGGTTTGCTCTTGTGGCAGGAAAATTTGGTGGGTGTTTCTAAGGCAGTTGTTTCTCGGGTATCTAAGGTGTGTAATGATTTCCAGATGAACTATCTTGCTGAAGAATGTCTACTTACATTTTCAGTTCAGTTCAGTTGCTCAGTCGTGTCCGACTCTTTGGGACCCCATGAATCACAGCACGCCAGGCCTCCCCGTCCATCACCAACTACCGGAGTTTACCCAAACTCATGTCCATTGAGTTGGTGATGCCATTCAGCCATCTCATTTAGGGTATGAATATTGGATCCTACTGCTGAATATGTGACTGGACAAGGCTAGAGACAGCTAGGTAAGAATGTTGAAAACTCTGATTTATGTAACTCAGTGTTAGTTTGTGAAAATGAACACGTTTTGCACAGCTGTGCATCCATATTACTGGGTTTGGAGACTGCCTACTGCATCTTTTATTTCATGTTATTTGGTCACATCTGCAAACCTGTAGTTGAGAGACCAGAATATACTTATATTTTAATTAAGAAATATAGGAGTTCTACCAAAAAAGTGTGCATCAGCTTGGAGAAATTATATGTATGCATGCACGCTCCATCGTGTCCAAGTCTTTGCGATCCCATGAACTGAAGCCAGCCAGACTCCTTTGTTCATGGAATTTTCCAGGCAAGCATACAAGAGTGGGTTGCTATTTCCTAGTCCAGGGGATCTGCCCGGCTCAAGGACTGAGCCAGCATCTCCTGTGTATCCTGCACTGGGAGGCGAATTTTTGCCACTGTATCATCTAGGCAAAATTACACCGAGAAAATTCCAGCCAGAGCTGATTTATGTCTTATCTTTTCTGAAGGTGATAGATTAGGCCCAAAACTGTGTTCTTGTCACCTGGAAACTTGCAAAACCATCCCTCCCCAATATTTAGCTTTTGTTCACATTTTAATCTTTTACCCCAGTTATTTCCAATGCATTGGATGAAGCTCACTTGGATACTGGAGAACTAACTCTGTTCTTATATTTTTCTGGAGATTGTTTTATAAGTGATTACAGCTAATAGATACCGTAGGAAAAATGACTCAGGATGTTGAGGGCAATAAATAATATTTTAATAATAGATATTTTGATTATTATTTTATTAAGTTTTTAAATTATGTTATCAAGTACTTTTTATTATGATGGTATTATGTTTTACAAAAGGAATGTAAACTGAAGATTTGTTTTTTGTTGAGGTTACTGGAGGGGAAAGAAGCTAAAAATTATGCTCCAGCCAGATTGAAGACAGGTTTAATCCCAGTCAAATTTTCAGATATTAGAGAAGAAAATTCTATTCAGTTGTCTTTCTTACTCTGTGCAACCTAGACACAATTATTTACCCCAGGGCCACGGGCATTCTTGAGAGTTATTTGATTAGGTTGCCAGTAAATATACTTTGGCAAAAATATAAGAGAGATCAGACATTACTATAAACTAATTTATATTTCTCTGTTCCTGGGGTCTGTATCAATAGTTTATACTATCTTTAGGGGAAATTATTCCATATTGCTAGTCTAATAGCTGAAACCAAAACAACCTCTCATGAAGTAGGATAGGGTAGTTTATTACAGGGAATGAAACAGTTATTAGATTCCTTTCCACAAGATTTTCTCCTTCTTGTTATTTTTTTTTTAATAAGCTAGAAACAGCTAATAACCATTTACAAAATTTCCGTTAAGTTGGTATGAGCTTAAATTTTTGACGTATTAAACTTGCAAAGTGTCAATGAGGAAACCCACCTCCTGCTACCCACCTCCAGGCTTCATAATTGCACAGACCATCGACTTTCTACTAGTGCAGAGTTCTTTGATTTTTTTTTTGTGATATGATCTGCTTATTGGTAAATGCTAGATGATCCCACAAATCTGGCATTTGAATCAAGTAATATGTTCCTTTTTTCCTAGGGGCTGAGGTAGAAACAAATAATGACAGTGAACATACAAAAGTCATCTTCCTGTTTTCCAATCCCCAGAATAATGTACACACACATACACACACACACCAATATATATATGGGAGCCAAGAGAACAAAAGCTATGACTGACAGGTGGCAAAAGGGATAGAACTTAAAAGCTATCATCAGGAAAAGAGTTTGCTCAGCTAAAGAATAACTTGAATTCTGTGAGGATACCATGGGTCTATGCCAACCCCCATGGTAAAATACCATGCCACAAAAGGGGAAATTGTGTATCTTCATTTGTATATCAGTCTTGTTGATCTTTCAAATGAAACACCTGTGGTTTTGGTGATTTTTTGGTTTTGTATTTTATTAGAATCCTTTCTCGGAGAAGGCAATGGCACCCCACTCCAGTACTCTTGCCTGGAAAATCCCATGGATGGAGGAGCCTGGCAGGCTGCAGTCCATGGGGTTGCTAAGAGTTGGACATGACTGAGCGACTTCACTTTCCCTTTTCACTTTCCTGCATTGGAGAAGGAAATGGCAACCCACTCCAGTGTTCTTGCCTGGAGAATCCCAGAGATGGGGGAGGCTTGTGGGCTGCCGTCTATGGGATCGCACAGAGTCAGACACGACTGAAGTGACTTAGCAGCAGAATCCTTTCTGATTTTTAATATTTTAGTTATTCCACTTAACTCTGAGTTTCATTTGCTCTTCTCTTTCTAGTTTTTTCTTAAAGTGGAAATTGAGTTTATTGTTTGAGACTGTTCTTTTCTTATATAAACATTCAGAGCTATAAACTTTCTTTTAAGCACTGCTATAGCAGCATACCATAAACTTTGACCTATTGTGTTTTTATTTTATTTTCAATTCAAAATAATTCAATAATTTAATTCAAAACAAGTTGTGATTTCTCTTTTGATTTCTTCCTTAACTCTTTACCTCTAAAGGTTAGCTTATTTGTTTTCCCCATATTTGAGATTATCTTCATATTTCATGAAATTGATTTGTACTTTAAAACTTTTTGGCCACACACCTTACTTTAATGATTTAAATCCTTTTAAGTTTTACTATGTTTTATGTGTCAGAACATAACCTCTTTTGGCAAATGTGCCATGTGGTCTCGAAAAGAATATATCTTTTAATTGTGGAGTATTCCATAAATATGAGTTAGGTCAAGCTATTGATGCTGTTGTTTTTGCTCAGTTGCCAAGGTGTGTCTGACTCTTCGCAGTCCCGTGGACTGGAGCACACCAGGATTCCCTGTCCCTTGCCATCTCCTGGACTTTGCCCAGGTGATAAGCTATTGATAGTGCTATTCAATTTTTACAAACTCCATATTGTTTTTTGCCTTCTTGTTCTATTATTTTGTGAAAGAATAATATTGAAATCTCTAAGCAAATTTTGGATTTGTGTATTTCTCTTTGCATCTCATTTTTTTCATGTATTTTTATAATAGTTCTATTGAGACATTATTAATATGCATAAAATTAACTTTTTTAGGTGTACAATTCTAATTGTAATTTTTAATTATGTACAGAGAGTGTGATTATCACCACTATTAACTTTAAAACATTTTCATCACCCCCTGGAGAAAACCTGTTCCAATTAGCAGTCACTCCCAATTCCCTCATCCTTCCACCTCTTGGCAATAATTTATATACTCTCTGTCTCTATGGATTTGCTTATTCTGGACATTTCATGTGAATATTTTCAAACAACATGTGGTTATTTCAAAGTATGAAGTGTAGATCCATTTCTTGTTATTCCACCTTGTCTAGGAGTGAAAGTATAAAAATCAAATTTATGATTTAATATATTTGAAAAACTGGGCATCTTTTAAATTTATAAAATTCATGTCATATCTAACTATATTTAGTGACATATAATGTCTCTGCACTATATTTTTGGCTGCAGAGACCACAGCTTTAAAAATGTTTAGAAGACTATATATTAGAACACAAACTTCCTTTTTACCATAAGTAATACAAAGAAATGTTCCAGTTATCTGGCAACTGAACTATTGAATTAAAAAGAGAAAAATTGATTTAATGACAATTCACCTTCAACAAATTTAAACAGTTTTTCAAAATCTCTCAATTCCACTATCTGTTTTCCAATATTCTTAAAGAAACCCATTCAGTTTGGTTCAGTCACTCAGTTGTGTCTGACTCTTTGTGACCCCATGGACTGCAGCACGCCAGACTTCCCTGTCCATCACCAACACCCGGGGCTTGCTCAAACTCATGTCCATCCCGTCGGTGATGCCACCAACCATCTCATCCTCTGTCATCCCCTTCTCCTCCTGCTTTCAATCTTTCCCAGCATCAGGGTCTTTTTTAATGGGTAAGTTCTTTTTTTCAGGTGGCCAAAGTATTGGAGTCTCAGCATCAGCATCAGTCCTTCCACTGAATTTTCAGGACTTTAGGATTGACTGGTTGGATCTCCTTGCAGGCCCAGGGACTCTTAACAGTCTTAGTAGGAGTAGGTAGACATTCCCTTCTCCAGGGGAATCTTCCCAACCCAGGTCTCCTGCATTGCAGGCAGATTCTTTACCATCTGAGACACCAGGGAAGCCCAAGTTTAAAGACGGCATCAATTCAAAAGCATCAATTCTTCAGCGCTCAGCTTTCTTTATGGTCCACCATTCACATCCATACATGACTACTGGAAAAAATCATAGCTTTACTAGACAGACCTTTGTCAGCAAAGTAATGTTTCTGCTTTTTAATATGCTGTCTAGGTTGGTCATAAGTTTTCTCCGAAGGAGCAAGTGTCTTCATTTCATGGCTGCAGTCACCATCTGCAGTGATTTTGAAGTCCAAGGAAATAAAGTCTCTCACTGTTTCCATTGTTTCCCCATCTATTTGCCATGAAGTGATGGGACCAGATGCCAGGTTCTTCATTTTTTGAATGTTGAATTTTAAGCCAAATTTTTCACTTTCCTGTTTTACTTTCATCAAGAGGCTGATAGTTCCTCTTCACTTTCTTCCCTAAGGGTGGTATCATTTGCATATCTGAGGCTATTGATATTTCTCTGGGCAATCTTTTCTCTCTTTTTTTGGTGGTATAGCTAGTTTTATTAGGAAAAACAAAGGATAGTACATCTTCGAGGAGTGAGGGCAGGCCGACCCAAAAAACAAAGAGAGAAGAGGCCTCAATCCTTCTAGTTTCCTCCTTTTATACATTTGTCTCCTCCCCGCTGAGCCTGCCCTTTGTAAATTGGCCTAGCCAGGAGGGCTGTTTGATTTACCTGAGGTCCTCACTTTGGTCCTCCGGCCTTCCTTTGTTCTATTTTTGGGGGCTTTTCCCTTCTTTGTCTTTTAGCCACCACCATTCTGGGCTCCTGTTTCCTATTCTAACTGTCTAACATTCCCCTCTCAAGAGATGGGAGGCCCGATTCCTTGGGAATAGGGACGTCGAGGTCTCTCTGGTTACTTCCTGCTGAACTGGGATGGTGAAGGGCATTGGGCCTCCTCCTCTTGCTAGTCTCAAGCCTCAGAGTCCTTATAGCGGTGTCCATCTAAGGGTGAGTGATATTTTCTGTGGTCAGCTGTAGTTTTATATATCCTTGTTGAACTTGCACTGCATGTTGTAGCTTGTTGACCTGGGCAGAGACGAAATGGGTTTGACAATTGATAATACATGGAGCAGTCATAAGCAGCATCAATATGGTGATTACAGGGACTAGTAGGGACATTAGCTAACTCCAAATTTCCCATGGCCATCTCTTGGCAGTCCTAATTCCAGCTGTGCTTCATCCAGCCTGGTATTTCATGTGATGTACTCTGCATGTAAGCTAAATAAGCAGGGTGATGATATATAGTCTTAACATACTCCTTTTCCAATTTGGAACCAGTCCATTGTTCCATGTCCAGTTCTAACTGTTGCTTCTTGGCCTGCATATAGATTTCTCAGGAGGCAGGTATGGTGGTCTGGTATTACCATCTCTTTAAGAATTTTTCACAGTTTGTTGCGATCTACACAGTCAAAGGCTTTGGTGTAGTCAATAAAGCAGAAGTAGATGTTTTATTGGAGCTCTCTTACTTTTTCTATGATCAAACGGATGTGACGATTTGATGTCTGCTTCCTCTGCCTTTTCTAAATCCAGCTTGAACATCTGGAAGTTCTCAGTTCATGTACTGTTGAAGACTCAACATGAAATGATCCTTTGGTATTTCTAATTTTCTTGAAGAGATCTCTAGTTTTTCCCATTCTTTTGTTTTCCTCTATTTCTTTGCATTGATCACTTAAGAAGGCTTTCTTATCTCTCCTTGCTATTCTTTGCAAGTCTGCATTCAGATGGGTATATCTTTCCTTTTCTCCTTTCCCTTTCACTTCTCTTCTTTTCTCAGCTATTAGTAAGGCCTCCTCAGACAACCATTTTGCCTTTTTGCGCTTCTTTTCCTTGAGGATGGTCTTGATCACTGCCTCCTATACAGTGTCACAAACCTCCGTCCTTAGTTCTTCAGGCATTCTGCCTGTCAGATCTAATCTCTTGAATCTATTTGTCACTTCCACTGTATAATCATAAGGGATTTGATATAGGTCATGCCTGAATCGCCTAGTGGTTTTCTCTACTTTCTTTAAGTCTGAATTTTCCAATTAAGAGTTCATGATCTGAGCCACAGTCAACTCCCAGCCTTGTTTTTACTGACTGTTTGGAGCTTCTCCATCTTTGGCTGCAAAGAATGTAATCAATCTGATTTCAGTATTGAACATCTGGTGACGCCCATGTGTAGAGTCATCTTTTATCTTGTTGGAAGAGGATGTTTGCTATGACCAGTGCTTTCTCTTGGCAAAACTCTGTTAGCCTTTTCTCTGGTTCATTTTGTACTCCAAGGCCAAACTTGCCTGTTACTTCCTACTTTTGCATTCCAGTCCCCTTTAATGAAAGGACGTCTTTTTGGGGAGTTAGTTCTAGAAGGTCTTGTAGCTCATCATAGAACCATTCAAATTCAGCTTCTTCAGCATTAGTGGTTGGGGTATAGACTTGGATTACTGTGATATTGAATGGTTTGCCTTGGAAACGGACAGAGATCATTCTGTAATTTTTGAGATTGCACCAAAGTACTGCATTTTGGACTCTTTTGTTGACTATGAGGGTTATTCCATTCCTTCTAAGGGATTCTTGCCCGCAGTAGTAGATATAATGGTCATCTGAATTAAATTCACCCATTCCGGTCCATTTTAGTTCGCTGATTCCTAAAATGTCGATGTTCCCTCTTGCCATCTCCTGTTTGGCCACTTTCAATTTGCCTTGATTCATGGACCTAATATTCCAGGTTCCTATTCAATATTGCTCTTTACAGCATCGGACCTTGCTTCCATCACCCTCACATCCACAACTGGGTGTTGTTTTCGCTTTGGCTCTGTCTCTTTATTCTTTCTGGAGCTATTTCTCTGCTCCTTTCTAGTAGCTTATGGGGTACGTACTGACCTGGGGAGTTTGTCTTTCATTGTCATATCTTTTTGCCTTTCATACTGTTTATGGGGTTTTCAAGGCAAGAATACTGAAGTGGCTTGCCATTCCCTTCTCCAGTGGACCTTGTTTTGTCAGAACTCTCCAACATGACCCATCCATCTTGGGTGGCCCTACACTGCATGGCTCATAGTTGCATTGAATTAGACAAGGCTGTGATCCATGCGATCAGTTTGGTTAGTTTGCTGTGATTGTGGTTTTGTTCTCTCTGCCCTCTGATGGATAAGGATAAGAGGCTTGTGGAAGCTTCCTGATGGGAAGTGCGTAGCCATTATAACAACCCATTAACTTGTTTTAATTTTCACTTTTCAGCCAGATACTTTGGCATCATGTAGCCAAAACTCTAGGCTGATCATAATTATGGAGGAAGATGTACTCTTCTATAATGCTGAGCACAAGGATTCTTTTGCTTTAGAATATTCTGTCAAAGGGGCTTCCCTGGTGGCTCAGATGGTAAAGAATCTGCTTGCAATTCAGGGGACCTGGGTGTAATCCCTGGCTCAGGAAGTGCCCCTGGAGAAGCAAATGAATACCCACTCCAGTATTCTTGCTTGGAGAATTCCATGGACAAAGGAGCCTGGTGAGCTACAGTCCACGGGGTTGCAAAGAATCAGACATGACTAACACTTTGACTTTTCATTCTGTCAAAGGCAATTCTGGTAAAGGATAAAACAGTAAAAATATTTGCCCAAATTACAACAGAAAAAAGATGCACGCTTTGCAGAAGAGATTTCACCATTAAATACATCTATGAGAAAAATATTTAACTTCATTACTGAAAAATGTAAACTAAATGTAAACTAAACTAAAACTGCTAATAAGGTATTTTTTCTTAATTAGTTGGTATTTAACTTCTTAGTTATAACTTTTACTCTATTTTCACTGTTTCTCTCATAAAATTTCAATATAAATTTTGCTTAGTTATTTTAAATAATAAAAACCAACTGTTGTTCAGCTTTTCAGTCATGTCTAACTCTTTGTGATCCCGTGAACTAGAACATGCCAGTCTTCCCTGTCCTTCCTCATCACCTGGAGCTTGCTCAAACTCATGTCCATTGAGTCAGTGATGACATCCAAACATCTCATCCTCTGTTGTCCCCTTCTCCTTCTCCTCTTGTTTTCAATCTTTCCCAGCATCAGGGTCTTTTCTAATAAAAAACAATACTTCTAATCTATAAAAATTAAACAATGAATCTGAAACTGCATCTCAAATGGATTCTTTTGAAGTCCAGATATTAAATCTAATTTAAAATTTATCAAAGAAAATAAGAATTAGAAAGCATCAGAAGTATTCTTTTAAAATCTATGTTAAAAATATTCCATAATTATCTTTGTTGTGTTTGTAGGTAATTATGTTATATGCTAATGACAATATCTGTTCTTTTCCTAAATTGTTTTCTAATATGTGTTTTATTTATAATATACTAAAATGATATTCTGATCTAAATTCTACTCCAAATGGTTTTTAATGGCATGTTTTGTGGTTTTAACCTGCATTTCCCTGATGGTTATGATGCTGAGCATCTTTTCATGTGCTTATTTACAATCCATTTACCGTTTTTGTGGAAGAAACTGTGCAAATATTTTTCCAGTTTTATTGATTTATTTGTCTTATTATTGAGATGTAACATTTCTTTACACATTCTATACCCAAGTTTTTGTCATATATGTGTTTTGGAAATATTTTCTTCCAATTTGTGTTTGTCTTCACATTGTCTTAACTGTATCTTTTGAAGGACTGATAATTTTATTTGTTCATGCAATCCAAACTATCTTTTTCTTTCGTTTATGTTTCATGCTTTTTGTATTGCATTTAAGAAGTCTCTGTATAGCCTAAGGGCACAAAGTTTTTTTTTTTAATTAATTAATTTATTTTAATTGGAGGATAATTACTTTACAATATTGTGATGGTTTTTGCCATACATCAATATGAACTGGCGATGGGTATACATGTGCCCCCTCATCTGAACCCCCCATCCTCTCCCCTCCCCACCTTATCCCTCTGGATTGTCCCAGATCACTGGCTTTTGGTGCCTTGCTTCATGCATCGAACTTGTGCTGGTCGTCTGTTTTACACATGGTAATGTACATGTTTCAATGCTATTCTTTCAAATAACCCTACCCTTGCCTTCTTGTATATTTTCTTTCAGAAGATTTTAATAATCTTAGCTCTTATGTTTAGCTCTCTGACCCATATCAAGGTAATCAATATATGGTTTGAGGTAAAAATTGTGTTTTTAAAATAATACTATTTCAGGACCATATAATGAAAGGCTACCCTTTCCTCAATAAAATCCTTTAGCATCTCTGTCAATGATTAATTAAACATAGTTCTGAAGTCTGTTTCTTGACAATCTGTTATGTCCCATTGCTCTGTATAGTTGTTCTTGTGCCAAAACTGCAAAATATTGATTTCTGTAATCTTGAAATCAGAAAAAATGACTCCTCCAAATTTGTTCTTTTTCAAAACTGTTTCGACATTTCTAGGGTTTTGCACTTCTATAACATTCAGAATAAACTTGCCAATACCTAAGGAAAAAAAAAAAAAAAACCTGGGATTTTGATTGGTATCATGCATCTGGTAGAATGGCTAACATTTAAAAACAGTGAGAATATCCAGTGCCGATGAGGGTGTGGGAGTAACTGAAACATTCAGGAATTTCACGTGAGAATACAAAATGGTACAGCTACAGTGGGAAAGAATTTGGCAGTTCCTTGTGTTATATGTACGCTTAGCATATAATACAGTTATCCTGCCTTTTGGTTTATTATGACCAAAGACTTGTCTACATATGTTTATGGCAACTAGTCACCCCAAACTAGAAACTATCCAAATGTCCATCAAGAGGCAAATGAATACACAATTTGTGGTGTGTCTAATTTGGGCAATGGTACACAGAAATAAAAGTAAGCTACTAATTCATATGACAACATGGATGAATCTTAAAGGCATCATGATAACTGAAGAAGCTCAGTACAAGGGGCTACCTATTGAATGTTCTCATTTATATAACATTCTAGAAGAGGCAGAATGTAGGGGGCATAAGCACAAAGTCAAATGGCTAGAGAGCAGATGGAGCAAAAATTGACTGAAAGGGGGAGAAGCTAACTTTACATATTGATGAAACTGATATGTTGATCATTGTAGTTATTACACAACCCTATATATCTGTCAAAACCATCCAACTGTATACCTCAAAAGAAAGAATTTTATCCTAGGAAAATTGAACCTCCTTACACCCCACAAAACAACAAATAAACCATAGTTTTTAGAAAGCCCAGTCAGTTAGTGTAACCTACACAATTTATTCCAGACTTTATTATTCTAATATAGACATAAACTACAAGTGTTAGAGCTTCTTCATCAGTACAGGAGTTAAGATCTGATACTGGAAACATGGTAGCAAGACCTTAACTCTTTTCCCTTCCTCTTTTTTTTGCCAGTAGCTGCATATTCTTGTATTTAAATATGTCTACTTTTTAATATTATATTTGATATAAGATTTAACCAGTAGCTAGTTTCTATATAAGCAATTTTAATAAATCATTTACTAAAGCCTCTACATTTCTTATTAATTCAGGTTAACTTGTTTTAAAAGAGTGTTCTTTACAAACTGTGAGATGTATTTTCAAAGTTCTCGTACAGTATTCCCTATAGATTTCTTGGCTTAGATTTAATTTGAAAGTGGCTATATAATTTATTCTCAATGAAAAGCTTGTATATTTAGTTGGTAAGTCTTTTGAACACATTCACACTTATATGTGGATCATGACCTTTGCAAAACAAACTATTGTCCTCAAGAGCTTTTGATCAAATGGTATACTGTAGCCATAACAGCTGCCATTTAAACATCTTATGGAAAAAAGGTCAGGTACTTATCGTAATTCATGTGACTGATGGAAAAAACAGCCCAAGAAAATGCATCCTTCCTCCCTGCTTTTCAACTTTTTCTTTTTCTTTTTTTTTGGACTACTTCCAAAATGATTTTAGTTTTATTTGTATTTATGTTGCAACTAATTATTTTCTTTCTTTCTTCTTTTCTTTTCTTTAAAAACCACGACTATAATCACTCACCAAGTATTAGTTCTCTGTGGATGCAGAATCCAGATGGCCTGGCAGATGGAGCCTGAAAGATTGGTTAAAATGTCCCAGACACATCCATTACTTAAATACTCCATAGGAAATTTGAATAAAACTAAAGATCTGAAACTCTATGAACTGGAGAGGGTAGTCAGCTGTAAAGTTCATGTGCAAAAACATGGTTGATTATCATTTCTTAAAGGAAACTTCTTGTACCATTATTTTGCTATTTGTGCATTATTTAATGATTTGATACTAAAGAAAAACTACCAAATCTTACCTTGATGACAAGAAAATGTAAACTCAAATCTCCCACTTCTTCTTTTTTTTAACCTCATTTGTAGAAACAGGGCTTGGAAATGTGGGAAGTTATTCTTCTCCCAAATCAATTCAAGGAGTCTGACGTATTCTTTTCTTGGATAGAAAGGGGGAAATATTTTGTTTTTCATGTGGTGAATGTTAATCAGTCATATCAGTTTATAAATATGCTTTTCTGTAGAGAGAAATTTTCTCAAATAGTAATAAAAAAACAATAACTTAATTAGCCACACCACTTACTGAATGGCAATTATGTACTCATATCAAAAGATGAACTACTGCTACTATGTTTTCACATAATAGACGCTCCTTCAATGTTTACTCATTCTCCTGCGCTTATTATTTTCATACATGTTGAAATCCAGCAGAAGAGTAGCGAATACATAAAGATTTCACTGGCTCCATGAGATGTACCAACATGGATTTAGATTTAAATTTGGAACAAACAAGTGAACAGACAACAAAGTTTTCCTTAAAAATATCACACAGGAATGAGGTATTAGCAATTTAAAAAAATTGCCCAATACTCATGCCTGTATTCTCAAACAGGGTGAAGAGTAGAAAGAGTGAATAGTGTTAAAGAAATGTGTAATATATATTATACATAAATGAACTGAGCATTAATTTAGGATATTTACAAGCAAACACCTGATGGTTTTTTATTTGTCTCTTACATCATTTTGAGGCTCACTTTTGGAGATTTCTGGTTCTGATTCACATTTCTTATGTTCCAGCTCAATGCATCTGCAATGTGGCACTGCTTGTGAGGCAGAAGACACTTTTGAGCAACTCACTGCATTGTAGGAGAAGATGCGTGAGGGGAGAAGGCTTAGTTTTAAGTAGTGTTACTAGCAAGAAATAGCACTTGACCTGAAATATAATTTCAAATGCTATTTTTCAGTTCTTGTAAAACAGAGAAGTAAGGTGAGAGGCAGAAGAAGGTGTGACCTTAACCATCATCAGAGACTAGGAGATGGAACTTCTTGGAAATCATTTCATCACATAAAAATTTTATTGGATTTATTTTTGTAATGGCTTCCAGTTGTCCCCCACTTCATGAGAATGAAATAGTCTTGCTTCTCTGCTCAGTTAAACTTCTGGTCTATTTTGAAAACTAATTTCCATGTCTTTGGAGTCCATTTTGAAGACCTTTACATATGGGTTGGTTTGCTAACTTCCTCCTCTCTACTAACATACAGGTCATTTTTCCTTTAAAGATTCTGACACCAATGAACAATTGGTGTTTCCCAGGCACTAGCAAGTAACTCCTGGACACCCAATGGGTGTCCTCCCATTCAACACAATTCTGACACTATGAACTTGGAGGTAGCATCATATCCATGCGTCAAGGGCTCAATCTCACAGGACTGCCTCTCCTCCACATCAGATGCCAATCAAAAGTCTAGGTTATTACCTGTGCTTCTGACCAATTAACTATAAATCAGAAGTTCTCAGGACCCGCTCCTTGTGTTTGATTAGTCTGCTAGAGTTGCTCACTCTAGAATTTAGAGAAACATTTTACTTACTAGATTGCCAGTTTATAAAGGGTATGACTAAGGAAAAGCCAGGTGGAAGAGATACATAGGGCAAGGTGTGAGGAAAGGGCAGAAACTGCCGTGCTCTCTCTAGGAACACCAGTCACCCCAAATCTCCTAGTGTTCAGCAACTGGGAAGTTCTTAGAACTGTATTTATTTGAATTTTTGTGGAAGCTTCATTACATAGTCATGTTTCATTAAATGGTTGACCCTTAGCAATTGCTTCAATCTCCAGTCCTTCTCTATGGAGGAGGAAGGTGGGGAGCATTTTAAATTCCAAACCTTGAGTTTATACATAGTATTAATTGTGTGTATGTGTCAATTCATTAACTAATGAGGACCTACTGTGTGGCATAGCGAACTCTACTTAATGCTCTATGGTGACCTAACTAGGAAGGAAATCCAGAAAGAGATTTAGAAAAGGCAGTGGAACCAGATATCAAATTGCCAAAATCTGTTGGATGATAGAAAAAGCAAGGACATTCCTGTAAAACATCTACTTCTGCTTCATTAACTATGTAAAATCTTTGACTGTGTAGATCACAACAAACTGTGGAAAATTCTTAAATAATGGGAATACCAGACCTCCTTACCTGTCTCCTGAGAAACCTGTATGTAGGACAAGAAGCAACAGTTAGAACCAGACATGGAACAATGGACTGGTTCAAAATCGGGGAAGGAGTATGTCAAGGCTGTATATTGTCATCTGCTTATTTAACTTATATGCAGAGTACATCATGAGAAATGCTGGGCTAGATGAAGTACAAGCTGGAATCAAGATTACCTGAAGAAATATCAACAACCTCAGATATACAGATGATATCACTCTAATGGCAGAAAGTGAGGAGGAACTAAAGGGTATCTTGATGAGGGTGAAAGAGAAGACTGAAAAAGTTGGCTTAAAACTCAACATTTAAAAATCTAAGATCATGGCATCTGGTCCCATCACTTCATGGCAAATATATGGGGAAACAATGGAAACAGTGGCAAATTTTCTTTTTGCTTGGGCTCCAAAATCACTGCAGATGGTGACTGCAGCCATGTAATTTAAAGACGCTTGCTCCTTGGAAGAAGCTAGACAGTGTATTAAAAAGAAGAGACATGACTTTACTGACAAAGGTCCATCTTATCAAAGCTATGGTTTTTCCAGTAGTCAGGTACAGATGTGAGAGTTGGACCATAAAGAAGGCTGTAAGAAAGTAAGTGAAGTCAGTCATGTCTGACTCTTTGCAACCCCATGGACTGTAGCCCACCAGGCTCCTCTGTCCATGGGATTTTCCAGGCAAGAATACTGGAGTGGGTTGCCATTTCCTTCTCCAAGAAGGCTGAGCACTGAAGAATTGATGCTTTTGGATTGTGGTGTTTGAGAAGCCTCTGGAGAGTTCCTTGGACAGCAAGGCGATCAAACCAGTCAATCCTAAAGGAAACCAACCCTGAATATTCATTGGAAAGATTAATGCTGAAGCTCCAATACTTTGGTCACCTTATGGGAAGAGCCACCTCGTTGGAAATGACCTGATGCTGGGAAAGATTGAAGGCAGGAAGAGAAGGAAACAACAGAGGATGAGATGGCTAGATATCATCACTGACTCAATGAGCATGAGTTTGGGCAAACTTAGGGAGATAGTGAAGGACATGCAAGCCTGGCTTGCTGCAGTCCATTGGGTCACAAAGAGTTGGACATGACTTAGCAACTGAACAACAAACAACAAAATGTATTCATATAGCTGATTCACTTTTTTATACAACAGGAAGTAACAAAATTGTAAAGCAACTATATGCCAATAAAAAATAATGAAAAAAAAAAAAAAAGAAAGTTCCAGACCTCTAATTCAGTGGTTGGTTCTCCAGGCAACCAGCTCTCTTCCTTAAGAAACCAGGGACCTTTCCAAAAGTCACCTCATTAACATAACAAAAGACACCAGAGCTTCTCTGGCTGCACAGAAGGTAAAGAATCAGCCTGTGATGCAGGAGACCTGGGATTGATCCCTGGGTTGGGGAAGATCCCCTGGAGGAGGGCATGGGAACCCACTCTAGGGTTCTTGCCTGGAGAATCCCATAGATAGAGGAGCCTGCCAGGCTGCAGTTCATGGGATTGCAAAGTCAGACACGACTGAGTGACTAAGCACATAGCACAACCCTCTTGTCACTTAGGGGAAATTCCAGTGGATTTAAGAGTTCTGTGCCAGAAACTAGGACAAAGCCCACAAATATGCGTTTCTTATAACAAATCACAATATCACATCTTTATAATTATTTTTCTTTAAAAGAAAACTGAGCAGTAGGAGTTTAAAGTACAAGCCCACACACATTCTTACAATCCTGATAAAACTATGTTAATTTTCAGACCCTTTCACACTCCTCCTTTTGTCTGAGTCTGACTTGTATGATACCCAGTAGAAATTTCTGTCCTGTCAGTACTATGAGATTGTGACCTTGTTTGGTGCCTACTATGATCCTCAACACATGACCAGCTCCATATTTCATATTCTGATTTGAATAGAAAGATCTGAGACAAAACCTTTATGTTAGCATCTGTCCTAATTTTTCTTCCTCTCTCTGTATCTTGTCCTTTTAAACCTGTCTCTTTAAAAAGAAAACTATCTACACACTTTTGATCTCAATGTCTGGAATCTGATTGAAGGTTGAGATATTATTAGCTTGAGTGGTAAAGAGAGCTTGAATTTTATGCCACATTTTTTTTTTCCTCCCAGGAATTTAAATAATGCTTGATTGTACTGAGTATTCATTGTTGAGTGCTGCAAGAAAATCGCTGACTGTTGGTCCATGATTGTAAGAAAAGAATTCACAAATGTGAGTAAAAGGAAAAGGCTGAGAAATGACATGATGATGCCACAGAGGAAGATTAGAAGGCCAGTGGCACCTGCTTTAAGGATAGCGGTGGGATGAGAGAATGGAATTTTTTCTGAATTATCAGTCATGTACATTATTCTGTATTGCTTGAAGTATTTTATGATAAAAATAAGTTAGACTCTGTGGCAGATCAATATGAGATCATTTTAGTCTTTAGATACTAATCACACGGCAAATGTTATGGGCAGTCATGAACATCTATGAGCTTTGGTTTCCTCTTTTGTAAAGGAGAAAAAAAAAATTGGGGGCTCTTACAATAAAAGTGTAAAACATCAAACAGGCAGATGGCTCAATAAACGCCATCTATGTCATCAAAATATCACACCGAGTTTTATTGTCTGAATGATTTGCTGTAGCAACAACTCCAGCTTTGTGTGTCAGAGTATTATTGTGGTCAAGTCCAGCTGTGGTATGAAAAATATTTTTGTCTTCTAAATCATTCGTTCAAATTTATTTGGACTTGAGAATCATGGCATTCATACTTCAAGATGTTCCTCTGATAATATAGCTGTTTCATCAAGAAATAGAGTTAATTAAGAAGAAAAAGAAAACTAACAGCCCTTCTGGAAACTATTGGAACTCAAATGGTGTCCCTTCAACCCCTGACTCACTCAATAATTGTTGCTGTTGTTCAGGGTGCTAAGTCATGTCCAATTCTTTGCATCCCCATGGACTGAAGCATGCTCGGCTTCTATGTCCTTCACTATCTCCTGGAGCTTGCTCAAACTCACGTCCATTGAGTCAGTGATGCCATCCAATCATCTCATCCTCTGTTGTCCTCTTCTCTTCCTGCCTTCAATCTTTCCCAGCATGAGGGTCTTTTCCAATAAGTCAGCTCTTTGCATTAGGTAGCCAAAATACTGGAGCTTCAGCTTCAGCATGGGTCCTTCCAATGAATATTCATGATCAATATAGGAGTAATTAAAAATACATATGCTTAAGATTTTAATAAAAGCTCTCATTTTCCTTTTTTCTCTTTTTCATTAATACAAGGTTGATTTTACACATAAGACCTTAAATTTATTTACAAAAGCACCATGTGTAATGAATTCTCCTCTTGAGGGATCTGAGAGGACCATCTGGAAGACATAGAGTGGGTATGAGTCAGTAGGTCTAACAGCTGACATTAACATGCAAACATTCTGCCACTAGCCTTTGGATTTTCACTGCTAAGTTATTATAATTCTAAATACACTATTGCTGCTTCCCCCCACCACCCAATTTTTAAACTAAACAAAAGAAGTTCACTCATTTCTTCCACCTGCTATCCCCACTCTGGCAGCCACCATCTTGCTCTCTGTATCTATGAGCTTAGTTTTGTTTCTTTAAATATATATATATATATATACACACATATATACACACAAATATATATGTATATATATGCATTATTTATAT
>NW_011494640.1:10188396-10209783 GCF_000754665.1 Bison bison bison | reverse complement strand
ATATGGTCTGTAATGGTCTTCCAGAATGCTAAAGGCTCTCACATTCCTGACTTCCCCTCATGTCATCTGCCGCAACCTATTCCAGCCCCTCTTATGCTGTAACCAGGAGGAGGAATAAGAACCTGGATAGCTATATTTGAGAACAAAGATTGGGCTACACTTTCTATGACTGAAACTTTTTGAAAAGTAATAGATTAGCTTAATTTGATGTTGCCCATAATCGCCTTCAATGAATGGGGCTGATGACACCATGGCCATTATACTGGAAATGAATTTTTAAAAAGTAGATATGGAGAAGGGGGCAGCAGAGGATGAGATCATTAGATGGCATCACCAACTCAATGAACATGAGTTTGAGAAAACTCCAGGAGATAGTAGAGTACAGAGGAGCCTGGGGTGCCTAGTCCAGGGGGTTGTAAGGAGTCAGACACAGTTTAGAAACTGAATAACAATATGTATATGCATAACTGATTCACTTTGATGTACCCTTGAAACTAACACAACATTGTTAATCAACAAAACTCCAGCAAAAATTTTAAAAACAAACAAATTATACCATGGCCAGCTCTCTCTTTCTCTCTTTGCTTACACTTTTATTTTCATCTACTTTGCCTGAACACTAAGAGATCTAGAATTATTCCTAATCTAAGATTATTTTCTTCATGCCACCTTTCAAGGGCATCTCTTGTCCCATGTGACCACTATGCTTGGGGTGATGGATTATTCTGTGAATGTCTGGATTCCTGGGCCAGGTGTGGTATGGACATTGAGACCAACATGCTCTTCTTCTATAATATAAGACACCATTGAACAATCACCATGTGGCAGACATTAGGAATCCAGGCTAAATGTTTTGCTTGCATCTTCTCATTGAGTCTTCACGACAGTGACTTGAAAGTTCAGGGTCTAATTATTCTCATGGAGGGACGGATGGTGCTTGGTTTGAAGCTACTTGAGCTTGCTTAGGAGTGGGAAATGTTAACCTGTGTGTGCTTCATCCTGCTCCTTTTTTTTTTTTTTTCCAGTTTACTGTTTCTAGCAAGTGGCACTCTCATGCTGAAAGGAGCTGGGTTTTGAGCTAGAGATATAACTCCATGCCTGCCAGATAAGCTAATGGCCTCTCTGTTCTTCCAATGCTCTGACTCTTCACGTAATGATGATGTTTTACCAAGGAACCTAGGACAGCTTAGTATCTGATACCTATTTAAATGTATATCTTTAAACATGCTGTATTTACATGGAAATACTCTGTATCCTTCTGAATGTGCTAGCAATTTTTCTTCACGGGATGGATGTATGTCTATTTTAAGAATGGATTGACTTTCGTTATCACTGTGAAGTTGTTGTAAAACAAACCCCATGATACAATGGTGGAGATGGCTTCTTGTATATGTACAGACATAACCTCTGACATTATTCATCAGTTTGATAAGAAAATTGTTAAAAACTGAATACTTCACCTCAACTTACTGGTACACTAGCCCTTTCAGCCTAAATTCTCTCCTTAATGTATCTTCTCTCCTTTTGGGAAGAGTGGGTTGTTTCCGCAGACTTTCAGGGTGCCATAAGCTCCTCTCCAGAACATCTGTGTACTTGATAGTCTACCAGCTGTGGGGAAAAAAGAAAGGAAAATATTACTACCCGGGTGGTATGCTAAAGATGGTTCCTACAGATTTAGGAGAGTCAATTATCAAATTTCAGAAACTTTGCAAACTATTTGTTGAGACCGTAATCATTAAAAATTAAATTACATACATTTAAAATTTAATGTTTTATTAAAAGCAAAGATACTCCAAAATAATCAGTTACTAATTATTTAGTGCATGTTACTGATATTTATGCTCTTGAAGTTATCTATATCTATTAACCTACATGGAAATAAACTCTATAATGGTGTACTAATGTACATTTCTTCCCAAACTAGTCACAACCAGTGGTTCTCAAGCTTTAATGGGCATCAAAAATATCTGACAGTTTTGTTTTGGTTTTTCACACACAGGTTGCTGGGCCTTACAATCACTGATCTGAGAGAGGCTGAGAATTTGCACTTAACAAGTTCACAGGTACTACTGGTACTGCTCCTGAGATGACACTCTGAGAATTACTAGTTTACTAAACAAGCCCCATGAACTAATCCTTGTTGTCTCAATTTAAAGACGAAGAAAGATTTAGATAGTTCAAGTATCACATTCATTTACATCTAATAGATACATGTACTTATTTGTCTCAAATATTTATTTTCTGAAGGTTCTTGAAAAAATTAAAAATAGAACTACCATATGATCCTGCAATTCCACTGCTGTGCATTTTTTCAAAGAAAAAAGCCACACTAATTAAAAAAGATATCTGTGTGCCCATGTTCGCTGCAGCAGTATTTACAGTAGCCATGGTACAGAAAGAGCTTAAGTGTTCACTGATGAATGAATGCATAAAGAAATGGTGGCATATACATATATATATATACGGGTGGAATAAGTTGTGGCAGATGACATGAGGGGAAGTCAGGAACGTGAGAGCCTTTAGCATTCTGGAAGACCATTACCTTGATTGGTGACGCTCTCTTGAAGAGTTTAATATGAGAGGTATTTACATCAGAGCCAGTGACTGGGTCATCATCATGGCAGAACGTTCCAATGGGCAGCAGGGATGCCTGCTTCTGGGGATGCCTGCTACTGTGTTGAGAACATTAGAGTGCTTATTGGGAGCTCTCTGGCAGTCCAGTGGTTAGGACTTTGTGTTTCCATTGCATGGATTTGATTCTTGGTCGGGGAACTGATAACAGGCATGCCATGGTACAGCAAAATAATAATAATAAATAAAAGTAGAGTGCCTTTAACATAACATAAAAGTTATGTTGCATGAGTGTATGTGTGCTAAGTTGCTTCAGTAGTGTCTGACTCTTAGCGAACCTATGGGCTGCAATCTTCCAGGCTCCTCTGTGCATGGAATTCTCCAGGTAAGAATACTGGAATGGGTTCCCGTTCCCTCCTCCAGGGGATCTTCACAACCCAGGGATAGAACTCACGTCTCACATCTACCTGCATTGACAGGTGGTTTCTTTATCATCAGCGCCACCTGAGGAGCTCCGTGTTGCATACAGAGAGCATTTCCAACTTTCTCTGAGACTGTCCATGTCTCAGTTGCTTTCTGTTCTTTCTTGCTTCTTGCTGTCTTTACATTAAACCCATGTTTACCCAGGCACTCGCTGAAAGTCCTGTACACAGATGGAACTTCTTTTGGTGGAAACCTCAGTTCTGCTCCTGGGCTTTCTAGGTGGCGCTAGTGGTGAAGAACTTGTCTGCCAGTGCAGCAGACACAGGAGATGTGGGTTTCATCTGTGGGTCGGGAAGATCCCCTGGAGGAGGACATGGCAACCCACTCCAGTATTCTTGCCTGGAGAATCCCACGGACAGAGAAGACTAGCGGGGTATGTTCCATAGGGTTGCAAAGAGTCAGACTCGACTGAAGCAATTTAGCATGCACGCAGAGTTCTGCTCCTAATGCATTTCAAAGGATTGAAGCTGGATTACGTGGGCTAATCTTTCCTATTTAAAATAAACTGGTATAGCCTTTAATAACATGGACAAAATATCTTCATAGCAACACCTAGATTAATGTTTGAGTGAATAACTGGCAATTATAGACCAGTTAAATTGACACATAAACTGACCATCATACCCATCTAGTAGATTTAATGTTTCCTCTTTGGCCTGAGGATATGATAGCAAAATTCTTGATAAGATTATGAGAAGGCTCTTCTTAACATAACCAGTGTTGCCTCTTGCATGTGCACTAGGTTGCTTCAATCGTGCCTGACTTTTTGTGACCCTATGGACTTTAAGTCACCAGGCTCCTCTGTCCACAGGATTCTCCAGGCAAGAATACTTGAGTCAGCTGCTGTGCCCTCCTCTAGGGGATCTTGTCTCTTGACCTTCCATCAAAGCTGCACCCCAGTCATAATTGAACTTCTACTTCCATGTATCTTTTTTCCATTTTTTAAAATTTAAATACAGGCCACTTCATTCTCCTGGAATCTCTTTCCTCTTATCTACTTCCACTGTTTATCTCCTTGATGTACTTCTAGATTTAACTGTCACCTCTCTGAGGATACCTCTGTGGGTCTTGTCCCTTCTGCACCCCCACTACATTCTGTGCTAAACCCTGTAAGAATGTTGAACACATTGCATTGTAATGACTGTTTTCTTATTTGTCTCACCATCAATAGTAAATTTTTAAGAATAGGGACTAGGTCTTAAGTGTATTTCTAGTGACACACACTGATTAGCTATTTATTTATTGATGAAATAAAGGAGTCATGAAAGCAAATATCCAGAATCAGAAGTGTAAACGCTATATCAAATGATTATATTTTCTAGTTTCAGCTGATGTTTTATACTTGTGTCAGGGTAAACTCTCCTGCCTTCCCCTCAATACTATAAGCAAATCTTGAGCATACTTAGCATTGGAGACTTAATTCTGATCCATTACTAAAGAAAGCTAAAAAACAATTTTCTCACTTATCTGGAGTTAATCTCATGCTCCATTAGAAGGCAGTGAATAGTAGATACATAAACATTACTGCTGAAATTAAGATGATGTTTGTAAATAATTCTAAATACTCACTCATGCTATAGTTATCTGGCAACATGAATTGACAGTTTAAATATCTGAACTATATACAATGCAGATAGAATATATATTCCAATATTACTATGGAGTAATTCTAAAGTTAGAAGAGAAGATCATATGTCAATTTTGAATATTTTGTGAAGAATCGTATTCAAAACTCTTCCAACCAAATTGAATTAAACCTTACTTTGACATAATTTAACAACTGTTTTTTTAACCTACAAGTGTGTGCATACTCAGTCCTGTCTGACTCTGTGATCCCACAGATTGTAGCCAGTCAGACTCCTCTGTCCATGGGATTGTCTCAACAAGAATCCTGGAATGGGTTGCTATTTTCTTCTCTAGGGAATCTTCTGATCCAGGTATTGAACCCACATCTCCTGTTTCTCCTGCATTCCAGGTGGATTCTTTACCACTGAGCCACCAAGGAAGCCCTTATTGAATCTACTAAAAGTAAAAATATCACATATTAATAACAAACACTGTTAGCAGCTTTGGGCCTAAGAAGACATAGACTTTTGCTTTTATATGGATCATATTCTATTATTGTCCTTAGATTTCTCTCACATTTTCAAAAATTGAGTTAAAATGTCTTCATCTTTTCTTTCTTGGAAACTGCTACATAAAAAATATACTCAGGGATTCTTTTTCTTTTTAATGAAAGAATCAAGCTATTTTTCTTTAAAATAGCTGAGGTGATGAAGTACTACTTCACTTTATTCTGTAAAATGATATCTTTTTTGAACATAAAATATAAAATGCTTTCTTATCACATGCATACAAAGAGCCATTAAACTGAGAGATAATCAGCAAATTGTATGTTCAGCATACTACTTTATTCTTTAGTAATAAGGAAGAAATCTACCTTTAATTAAAGCTATCTCTTAACATTTGCATCTCAACCTCATGTCTCTAAAAGGCTGTGAGGCAGGTTGGTGATGTAACACAGGAGATTGGTAGAATTTATAAAATTTAGTCCTAAACACCAGACAGTTTTAGAGCCTCTGAAACTTGCTGGAAACCTCTTGGGAACCTCTCTCTGGGTATGCCCAGAGAAATTGATTGATTCATTGATTGGCTGATAGTTTTTGTTGGTTCCTGCAAGAGAAATAGAAAAGAATCAGGGGTTAATAAACTGAGGGTTGACATATCATAGTTCTAGGTCAAATATCTGCCTCTGTTGTCTACTGCGACCTGGGATATACACTTGTTTTGCTTGTCTCACGATTTTATTATATAATCTGAATTTGTCTATCATGCAAAGTTGTAGGGTTTAGTTACTACTGGGTAAATGAATGTAGAGAACAATGTGCACAGTGAACACCCATTATATTGGAAATGCTTTATTTGTCACTATTCAGAAAAGAGTCACCAAACAGTTATTTAAAAAAAGACAAAAGAAAAAACAAAACAACACTTTTTGAGTGGCTAGTGGGTGCCAAGCTATGCATTTTGTGGTTTACACATATTTCACTTAATCTTAAAAAAAAAACACTATAGTCGATACATTATTATTTTAAATTCTTGTCAAAGGAAACTGAAAGACAGATTGTGACTTTTTTAAAGTCAAAGGTCATGAGTAGTGAAGTCAAGATTCAAGTTCATATCTGCTTTTCTCTGAATCCTCTGTTACCTTCTACACCTTTCCAAGTTTCATTGGAAAGAAATCTGAGGTTTTTACTGTCTGCCTTCAATTCATTAATTATCTCTTCAGCTATGTCTAATTAACCTTTTGATCCTCTGTTAATTTTTCAAAATGTTCCACAGTTTTGTTTTGTATTTTTTATAGGAGGATTTATACTTTTTTTATAGGAGGATTTATACTTTTTATAGGAGGATTTATACTCCCCCCCCCCAAATCTGATTATAATCTCCTTTTATTTTGTGTTTGGCATTATTTTATCTTGCTGAGCAGTTAACATTTATAAAGATTGTTTCAAATTCATCATCTGAGTTTCTAAGTTCAATTAACTTTTTTATTGAGTTTCTAATCGATCTTTCTTGGTATTGCACTTGCTCATTTTTTTTTTTTTTATATTTGTCTAGGACCTCAATTTCTTTGAAAACTTATCCTCTGAAAATGACACTTACAAATGTCCTTTGGGCTGTGGCAATCTCCTTACGTGGGTAATTTCCGAGTTACCTCTGTCTGGGTGCATGAGGCATTAGACACAAGGTCGGACATTTATGTCCTGAGCTTTCTTTTCCACTTGAGCTTTGAGAATGTGGTGCTGTTGCCTGCATCCACAAAGCGCTGTATCACGCTTGCTTTCACACGTGGCTTGTGCATCACCTAATAGAAATTATCAGGCAATTATCAATTATGGGCAATTATCATTTATGGGCAATTTTTTTCCAGATTTCATTTTAATGAAAGAACCCCATCCTGGCTCTCTGGTACAAAAACCCACCCCATTGCAGGCATCAGTATACTAGTTCTTAGGTTTATATTTGGCTTTGGGACATTGGCAGCCAGTTGTGAATTTTAAATTCTTGCCTTTAAGGCTGTGGCTTTTCTTTTCTCTTTTTGGCCCTGGGACATTTTGCTTTGTTACTTTGAACTCAGATAAGCATTTTAATTCTTTAAATACTTTTTATTGAGTATTTCTCTATGTATAGATTGAATAGAGGTGGTTCCCACATTTTTCAAACCATCATCTTGCAGAAATCTCCCCTTACTATTTTTGAGAATCTTTTACAGGTAAGATGACGTAATTTATTCTCCAAATTTTTTAGTGACACTGGGCCCTAATAATAATTATCCTGGGGCAATTGAACTGTGTTGGTCAGGGTAAATGGTCCCTCTATTTCTATGGAAACGAGTGTATCAGAACACGCTAAGAGAATGGGTTTCAGAAAAACTCTTAATTAGTCTGTTCACTGGAATTGCAGGAAATTATGGAAACAGAGAAACTTGAACAACAGGGTTCCTTTGAGGGCATTTAAGGATTGAGGTTGCCTGGTAATTCTCAGCATCTGTATGTAGTCTGTGTTCCCTGACAACTCTATACTATATATAGTAGCTTCTGTTCATTAAACTCCTTAATACAAATCTGTGCTAGGGTAATTGGGAAGAATGGTCTACAGAGTAAGACGAGTACTATTTGCTTTAATGGAGCCACTATTCCCCAGTCTGCCATTTAGCAAATAAAGTGTGAACTTCATAAAAAAAAAAATCAAATGGATTCTTTATCACAGCTTCAGGCTTCTTGCAAGATACCAACTCACATAAAAGTCAAAGAGATAGAAAAACAGTAAGATTTTAGAATTTTTATACCGGTGCTCTTAATCAGTTGTTCTAATAATTTCCTTTTTCTTTAGAAGAAATAGATACAATGAATATTTAAAAAACCCAATCTACTTATAAGCTTGCCTATCTATATATCTATTTCTATGTACTAATGTTATTTCTTAGAAGAGTTTGAGGTGGAAGTAATTATACTAGCCAGAATTATAGTGGGGAAACCATTAGATGATATTATTACCACACAGAATTTTAGAGTTGGTGAGACCTTAAAAATTATATCATTTTTTGTGACCTCAATTAGACAATCTTATTCATCATTATTTGAGGCCATGGAAAAAATTCTTTCCTTCTATCACAAACAGTACTCTTTTATGTATCTGTATTACTGCAACTGGTCTTATAGGTCATTTTTAGCAGCTTCAATTACTAATAGCTATCAGTAATTACAGTGGTATTGTCTCTACAAAATGCAGATGTTCCCAAAACTTGTAATGTGATCTTGCTGCTGCTGCTGCTGCTGCTAAGTCGCTTCAGTCGTGTCTGACTCTGTGCGACCTCAGAGACGGCAGCCCACCAGGCTCCTCCGTCCCTGGGATTCTCCAGGCAAGAACACTGGAGTGGGTTTCCATTTCCTTCTCCACCTGTAATGAGTGAAACAACTTTTGATGTTGAAAGAGGTCTCATTCTGAGAGCATCAGTCAAAGATGGAGCTGTACACTAGCCCAATCAGTCTTTGGAAGATAGAGATCAGCATCTCTATCATTTAGGCATGCTCTTTCCTTTCCCTGGAATGCATATGTTCCTCTTCTCATCCCTATTTCCCTATTCAATCATTGTTCTATTTATCCTGCATGAGCTAGTTTCCCTGTGGCCCAGAATTTCTACACTTTAGAATATATTCTTGAGAAATTATCCAAAATGTGAAAAATGATTCTGAACAAAAATGTTCCCTCTAAATTATTTGAAATGGCCAGCTATCTGGAAAAGATGAAACTCTAATTTGAAAAGATATATGCACCTCAGTATTCATAGAGGCAATATCTACAATAGTCAATAGTTGATTTACAATAAATAGTTTACAATAGTCAAGACATGGAAGCAACCTGGGTATTCATTATCAGATGAATGGATAAAGAAGATATATAAAAATATAAATGTATACATATACACATACCCACAAAATGAACAGTTACTCAGTAATAAAAAAGAATGAAATCGTGCCATTTATACAATAGGGATAGATTTAGAGATTATTACACTAAGTGAAGTCAGATAGAGAAAGACAAACATTATACAGTATCACTTATATGTAGCATCTAAAAAATAGTACAAATTAACTTAGCAGCAAAACAGAAACAGACTCACAATCATAGAGAACAAACTTATGGTTACCAACCAGGAAGGGGATGAGGAGTGGTAAATTGGGAATAGGGGGATAACAGATGAACACTAACATAATAAAATAAACAACAAGGGTTTACTGTATAGCACAGGGAAATATGTTCAATATCTTATAATAAACTATAGTAGAAAAAATATAGATATGCATATCTATCTATCTATATCTATATGTGTAACCAAATCATCTGAAACTAACATAGTATTGTAAATCAACTATACCTCAATTAAAAAGTTAAAAAAATAAAATAGTCAAATATTGAAAACTTGGTAATTAGGAGGGGATTTATCTAAATTACAGTGTAACATGCCATTTTCAAGGTAGAAAACAAAAATAAGAAAGAAAAGATCATTGTAACATTGGAAAGACTTTAGATTTTAATTTTACCAGTATGCTTTTTGGCATTTTTACATCAAGGCTGTATACTGTCACCCTGCTTATTTAGCTTATATGCAGAGTACATTATGTGAAATGCCCAGCTGGATGAAGCACAAGCTGGAATCAAAATTGCTGGGAGAAATATCAATAACTTCAGATATGCAGATGACACCAGCCTTATGGCAGAAAGAGAAGAAAAACTAAAGAGCCTCTTGATGAAAGTGAAAGAGGAGAGTGAAAACGTTGGCTTAAAACTCAACATTCAGAAAAGATGGCATCCAGTCCTATCACTTCATGAGAAATAAACGGGAAAACAATGGAAACAGTGAGAGACTTTAATTTATTGCACTCCAAAATCACTGCAGATGGTGGCTGCAGCCATGAAATTAAAAGACGCTTACTCCTTGAAAGGAGAATTATGATCAACCTAGGCAGCATATTAAAAAGCAGAGACATTACTTTGTCAACAAAGGTCCTCTGTCCATGGGCTTCTCCAGGCAGGAGTACTGGAGTGGGTTGCCATGCCCTCCTCCAGGGAATATTCCTGACCCAGGGGTCGAACTTTCATCTCTTAAGTCTCCTTCATTGGCAGTTGGATTCTTTACCACTGAGCTACCTTGGAAGCCTGGAAGACATTTTAGTATAAAATAAATGAATGAATGTGTGAATGTTGAATATCATCTAACAAAAATCTTGTTGTCCAGCCCTTCCATTCTCCAATGATTGGCCTCATGCAGAAATCTTAATCAAGTATGTTTTCTTGTTCTATAATTATCCTTTTTTTACTCAGAGAAATAACATGAAAAATGAAGAATTTATAGCTCAAAAGGCACAGATATCCCAGATCCTGAAACAATTACTCAAAGGCTGTAATATTTAAAATGTATTTTTAAATATGTGAACACTAAATCATTCTGGAAAATATAATTTTTAATGGCTTAGGTAAAAGCAATAGCAGAAATCATTTAGTGTTTTTTTTGCAAAAATTTAAAAATTAGATAATAATTTTTCAATATTGCTCAATGTCAGCAATTATTTCAAAATTGTTCAAATATATCTCTGCCTTAATGGAAAATAGATGTGAATTCTTAATTGGAGGAAAATAATGTTTTTATAGGCATATATTATTGATTTTTAAGGCCTACAATAGTGAACAATTTTAATTTAAAAATATTTTATTTGTTTTGTGAAAAGAATTTATAATTAATGAGGACATTTCTTTATTAACTTTTTGTTTCCATTGTCTTTTTTTGTGTGTTTGAAAATATATAAGTTTTCAAGCATAAAAGTTACTGATATATAGTCCTTAATCTCATCTGCTTCTCTACTTGTCATTGATGTTGGATACTGGACACCAGGTAAGCTATCACAAAACAAAGAGCATTATGGACTGCTATGCAGAAACTAGTGTCATTTCCCTTAAAGACAAGTATATGTATCACTTAGATATAGGAGGTAGGTTTTAAGATAAATGCTCTGGGCAGAAAAAATCATCAGACCAACAACAACAAAAAAAAAAAAAAAAAGAGGAAGAGAAATCTAGACCACTATAATTCAAATTCTTGAAAATCTTTAAAAGTAACTAAGACTGTTCCAGGACCAATACCTAGTTTTCTATTGTGTAGGGGACTTGTCTTCCAATACATCATTCATTTTAGGCTACAGGATTATGGAAGGAGCTTATCCAAGAGTTTTAGAAAGGAAGCTTATGTTTCTAGTTTATTAGGTAGCACTGAGAATTACTTATTTAATAAAACTGAATCCCTAATTCCCTGCTACCTTTTAGAAACTACAGGCGCCAGGAATCACCCTAACCATCTTGGATTAATTCAAAACAGTATTTGATGTTTCATACAAATAATTGTGCAATTTTGTTGTTGTTGTTGTTCCATCACTAAGTTGTGTCCAGCTCAGGCTTCTCTGTCCATGGAATTCCCAGGCAAGAATACTGGAGTGGGGTGCCATTTCCTTTTCCATGGGATCTTCCCCACCCAGGGATTGAACCCACATCTCCTGCATTGACGGGTGAATTCTTTACCACAGCCACCAGGGAAGCACTCGTGTGATTTTTAGACAGCTTAAATAGAAGACTAAAATACCACTGTAATATTTCAATTTCCTGAAGGATGACAGAAAAGGAAATATCGATGTGAAATATGCCTCTGAAAATAATTTACTGCATTGAACCACAAGCAATATTCATATTGAGATGGAGTACCTTAAGCCAGCAATCATTGTCAATGAACACACAGATGTTCTCTAAACAGGATAACTTGGTTTCTCTGTATAACTCTACAATTTCAAACCTAGTGATACAATTAGGACTATAAACTGTGTATTATATAGATTAATCTGAACATGTAATGACATAGAATAAATCAGATCATTTAGATACTGCTGCTGCTGCTAAGTTGCTTCAAGCGTGTCAGATTCTGTGCGACCCGGTAGACGGCAGCCTACCAGGCTTCCCCTTCCCTGGGATTCTCCAGGCAAGAACACTGGAGTGGGTTGCCATTTCTTTCTCCAATGCATGAAAGTGAAAAGTGAAAGTCGCTCAGTCGTATCTGACTCGTAGCAACCCCATGAACTGCAGCCTACCAGGCTCCTCCATCCACGGGATTTTCCAGGCAAGAGTACTGGAGTGGGGTGCCATTGCCTTCTCTGCATTCAGATACTACTGTAGGCCAATAAGAAGGTTTGAGTCTCAAAGGCACCTGATTGTCTGACCTTTTTTTTTTTTTTAAGATTAATTAATTAATGTATTTTGGCTGTGCAGGGTCTTCCTTGCTGTGTGGGCTTTTCTCTAGTTGCGGTGAGTGGGGGTGGGGGACACCTACTCTCTAATTGTGGTGTGCCGGCTTCCCATTGCTGTGGCTTCTCTTGCCGTGGAACACAATCTCTAGGACGCATGGGCTTCAGCAGTTGCTGCTCCTGGGCTCTAGAGCATAGACTCAATAGTTGTGGCACACTGGCTTAATTTGCTCTGCAGCATGTGGGACCTTCCAGGACTTGGGGATCGAACCCACATCTCCTACATTGGTAGGTGGATTCTTTACCATTGTGCCACCAGGGAAGACATTTTCTTGTTGTCATAATATTCATTGCATTCCTCCTTCTCTAGAAGATTGATGAAATTTACTGTGATTGTGGGAATATGATTAACCTAGCTGAAGAGACCATGGTCACATAAGAAATTTGATATAAACATATCAAAAATTGAATGAAAAACCAGCATATTTAAAGCTGTTCTGAGGTGGAAATATTAAATCCCTCCATCTTTTATAATTGTTAATTTGAAAATGACATTTCTTATAAGACAAAGTCATCTGAACACTCATAATGAAAACATGTCAGAGATAAATCTTGCCTTTCTGAATAATTTAAAATGAAAAAAATGTTATTTCAAAGTAAATATGATGTTTCATTTGGTGAAGAATCAAATTCATTTTTTAAAGTCAAATAAAACAGTTTTTCAAATCTTAATATATTGTGCAGAGATTTTAACGTAATAGACAATTTCACCTTTTTAGTCACAATGTCAGTCATTGTTTGCAAAATGAATTATTTACCTTTTTCTAAGTTTTGATCAGGCTTTTGCTTCAACTATAGCTTTGAAACTTTATTTATATTTATCTAATTGACCCACTGGGGCTTCCCAGGTGGCACAGTAGTAAAAGAATCTACCTGTCAATGCAGGAGATGCAGGTTTGATCCCTGGGGCAGGAAGATCCCCTGGAGGAGGAGATAGCAACCCACTTCAGTATTCTTGCCTGGGAAATCCCATGGAGAGAGGAGCCTGACAGGCTACAATCCATGCAGTTGCAAAGAGTTGGACATGATTGAACCACTGAGCAGAGCAGAGCACAGGAACTGACCCAATATTTGGTGTAAAATGGGGAATCTCAGAAATAAACAAGTTGTCTTGATGTTTTCTTTATACCTCTTAGAAAATGAGACACACAATGAATGGTGAGATTTTCAGGTAGGTTTAATTTTATTTCTCCTTCTCTTAAACACTACTTATCTTTCTTACTCAACTTTTTTTGTTGTTGTTGTTGCTATTGTTTGTTTATTCAGTAAACAAACTATTGACTATCTTTGAGCAGAGCAATTTAATAAAGATTACTGAAGAAACCATAAAATTCAGAAAAGGTGCCTTCTGAGTTGAAGCAGCTTTGCCTCCTAGAGGCAAAGTAAAGAAAATCAGATGAACTGAATAACCACTGCTGCTGCTGCTAAGTCGCTTCAGTCGTGTCTGACTCTGTGTGACCCCATAGACGGCAGCCCACCAGGCCCCCCCATCCCTGGGATTCTCCAGGCAAGAACACTGGAGTGGGTTGCCATTTCCTTCTCCAGTAACCACTACATGTTAGCTATAATGCCCAGCATTTTATATCCATGACCAATTTGCAGCCCGAGTTGCGGTAGAACAGATCTATGCTCGGGTGGGGTTGAGATTCAGATTCATCTTCATTTAGTTTATGGAGATGAGTAATCTTCTGTCCCAGCCCCTCCCCAAACACCTAGTTGAATCTGTTCATTTACATGAATAGATATATCACTGGAGGAAGAACACAAAACTAAACAAAAAACTCTGAAGGGGTGTTGTTAATCGGAATTCTGGCATATGCAGATATGTTTGGTAAAGTTGAGTGATTGTAGTAGTGACGGTGGGGGGCAAGGTACACACAGAAACTGTATTAAATGTGGAATCCCAGATTTCCCTGCTTGAAAGTTTTCTTTAACTCAATGAAGAACTGGTTCATGGCAAACTTGATTCAACATGAAGACTTGCATATATGTGGGAGGAAAATTCATTTCTTAGCAATGATGGGGTCAAATGACTCCACACTGAGACCCCCACAGATTCATGTTCGTAGGCATTAAGAGCCATTCAGCTTCTTACTTTTTAGGACCTCAGAGCTCTCAGGTACCATGAGGACTGAACTTAAACTCTAGGGTGGCAGAGGACCATGGTGATAGAGGGGCAGAGCTGAAGGCAACATTTATCCATGATTTGGGAAAGATTGCCTTGCAGAATTCATGGAGTTGTTGGAGAAAATATGAGATCTTTGGAGCTAGAGGTCTAGAAGTTACCACTGGACCAGAACTTGATGAAATTTGCTTTTAACTCTTCACCTGAGACCATATATCCAAAAGCTCCTGAGGCAAAGGGAAATTCAGGCTACCTAAATGCATGTAAATGTGCATTTTTTCACTCTTCATCTTGTCTCAAAATGGTAGACTAGAAATTACTAATGGTAATGTTTACTTTTTTAAGTACTAAAAGTGAGGAAAGAGAAAAGTTGAGGCAGGGATGGGATTTAAAAAGACAAAGTACATTTAAAAATTATGAAAAAATAAAACAAAATAAAGGCAGAGCTAGGATTTAAACTAAAAGTTTTTTTTTTACTGTGTGTGTTTTTTACTATGAGTTCCCTTAACATGGTACTTTGTAATTCAAGCCAGTATATTGTGTCATTAAAATGCTGGGGTGTTAGACCACTTTAATATATGTGTGCAATACCTTAATATGTTGTTCTCTTGCTGATAGAATCAAAGTAGATACAAGACAAATAAGGGAAAGAGCTCTGGACAATTTATGATTTATATTGTAAACAGACAGCAGATCTTTTAATAACAAGAATATTTTTAGACTGAACAAAAAATATTAGGCCATTTAGTATAGAGGAAAATAGAATAGAACAGAATTAAAAAATTATAACCTATAAGTTTTTACAATAATTATAGTAGGAAAAAAGCAGTTTCTGTATGATGATTACAGGTTGGAGACAGTGCTATGTGGCTTTAAAAACAGGAAATACTTTAAGAGTTGCTTCAAGTTATACTCTAAACTGAAGTCAGATTGGACCTGTAGTATCATCAGAAGTGCATAAAACTTGCATTTGAACAGTCCTGGATCTGAATTGTACCAAGCAAACTACTTAAATGATCTGATCCTCAGTTTTATCACCTGTAAAATGAGCATAATTATATTGTGCTCATTGATGGATTGTAGTAAGAGTGAAATGAGATGATAAATGATAAACATACAGCTTTCCGTAAATCATAGGGATTCGATATTAAGTGAAATAAATGTATTAAATTTAATCTTTATATTATACATCTAATTCACTCTTTTTCCTACTAATCCTCATTGTCCACATACATGAATTTCATCTCAGGTGGCATTCGTGGTAAAGAACCTGCCTGCCAATGCAGGAGATCTAAGAGACAAGAATTCAATCAGTGGGCTGGGAAGATCTCCTGGAGTAGGAAATGGCAACCCACTCCAGTATTCTTGTCTGGAGAATCCCATGGACAGAGGAGTCTGGCGGGCTATGCTCAATAGGGTAGCACAGAGTCGGACATGACTGAAAAGACTTAGCATGCACATAAAAGAGGACAGACAGAAAGGTTACGTATCATGTGATTCCATTTACACAACATTCTAGAAAAGCCAAAACCATACAGACAGAGAAAGAGAAATAAATGGTTACCAGGAACTGACAGTAGGGGAAGGTTTAACAACAGTTTCACAATGCGATTTTGCAGGGGTATGAAACTCTTCTTTATCTTGACTATGGTGGAATTTACATGCCCTTCTTTGTGTGTCAAAACTTACAGAGCTGTACTTTTAAAAGACTGATTTATTGTATATCATTATACTGTAATACAATTTTTGAAATTAAAAAATATAAAAATACCCAATTACTATATATTTGACAGTTGATGAAATCACCCACTAGAAGAGACTCACAGGTGTATTCAGCAAAAGAACATAATTAGTGCAGGTTTTGTTTGCAGACTTGGCACTTGAAACTACTCTTTGTAGTTGAAAAGCTCAGAGAAAGGAGCATAAAGCATATTCATATATGAACCCTCCAAATGGGATCAAGATGACATGAAAGGGATGAAAGTAACAGCAATCATGAATTATACAAGATGAGAGATTAAAATCATATTGGAAAAGGATGACAGTAAAGTACTGTTAAGGACTGGAGGAGGAATGTGTCTACTGGTTGTGCACAAGACTTCGAGAAATTAGATCGACCTAAAACAACAGTGAGTCAGCACTGTGAGTGTGCCCAAGATGGAGAGGTGCTGCTGAATTCAGCACTAAATGGCGATAATGGAAGCTGGGGTCACAAGTTCTGTGCAAACCTATTACAGGCACTTGTGCTGCTCATCAGAGAGAACAGATGGCCAAAGTATACTTTTTAGGCATTTGAAGGGTTAGACTGAACTGTTCTCTCCCTTTCCATCACAATGAAAAGCAAGCAGAAATAGCTCTAAATTATAGCCTAGATTATTCACTTTGGATATTTTTAAAGTGTAATCAGGGCAGTGAGGCAGAAAGAGAGGTAGTTGGGTGTATGTGGTGGTGAGGGGGGGTGGGGTGGGTCAAGAGCTTAGGCTGGTGAGTCAGAGAGGTGGATTGACATCCACTCTGCCATTTCATCACTGTTGTTATTGGACAAGTTTTGTAAAGATCCAACAAGATCTTAGAGTACTTAACACAGTGTGAGGCACAAGACAGGACACGAGAAGCTTTAGCTTTGGTGGACATGGGAATGTGGCTCCCAAATCTTAGACTACAGATAGGGAAACAATTTAGGGCCTTAGCTGGTGGCTATGAAATCTCTTGCCATGTGAATGCCAATAACTGATTGTGAAGCATTTCTGGGAGATGGAGCAGAATGGGGTTGGGGGAGGGGTGGCACCCTTGGACAAGTTATTTAGGCTTAAGCACTCCTTACTTGTTCTCAGAGAAGGCAATGGCACCCCACTCCAGTACTCTTGCCTGGAAAATCCCATGGACAGAGGAGCCTGGTAGGCTGCAGTCCATGGGGTCGCTAAGAGTCGGAAACAACTGAGCAACTTCACTTTCACTTTTCACTTTCATGCATTGGAGAAGGAAATGGCAACCCACTCCAGTGTTCTTGCCTGGTGAATCCCAGGGACGGGGGAGCCTGGTGGGCTGCCGTCTATGGGGCCGCACAGAGTCGGACACGACTGAAGTGACTTAGTAGTAGCAGCACTCCTTACCAAAGAGCCTATTGATGAAAGTAAAAAAGGAGAGTGAAAAACTTAGCTTAAAACTCAACATTCATAAAACTAAGATCATGGCATCTGGTCCCATCTCTTCATGGCAAATAGATGGGGAAACAATGGAAACGGTGAGAGACTTTATTTCTTGGGCTCCAAAATCACTGTAGATGGTGACTGTAGCCATGAAATTAAGAGATGCTTGCTCCTTGGAAGAAAAGTTATGACCAACCTGGACAGCATATTAAAAAGCAGAGACATTACTTAACCAACAAAGGTCCGTCTAGTCAGGGCTATGGTTTTTCTAGTAGTCATGTATGGATGTGAGAGTTGGACCATGAAGAAAACTGAGCGCCAAAGAATTGATGCTTGAACTGTGGTGTTGGAGAAGACTCTTGAGAGTCCCTCGGATAGCAAGGAGATCCAACCACTTCATCCTAAAGTAAATTAGTCCTGAATACTCATTGGAAGAACTGATGCTGAAGCTGAAACTCCAATACTTTGGCCACCTGATATGAGGAACCAACTCATTTGAAAAGATCCTGATTCTATGAAAGATTGAAGGCAGGAGGATAAGGGGACAACAGAGGATGAGATGCTTGGATGGCATCACCAATTCGATGGACATGAGTTTGAGTAAGCTCTGGGAACTCGTGATGGACAGAGAAGCCTGGTGTGCTGCAGCCCATGGGGTTGCAAAGAGTCGGACATGACTGAGCAACTGAACTGAACTGAACTCCTTACAGACTTGCTGAATTTTCCTTGCTGAATTTTCCTTAAAGCTTCACTGCATTCTAAGATGCTTATGCCCAAGCCTCCTTTCTTCCTTAACTTGGAATCAGAAATTCACTGTGATCTAATACTGTCTCAGCCTTTTTTCCTTTCACAGGTATTAATATTTCCCCTAAGATTTTTTTGTGCATTAGATTCAATCTTGACCTCTGCTTTGCAGAAGATCTTGACTAACACAGAAGCTATTTGCTACTATCATTGATATTAATATGTTATTTCTGCTGGCAGTAATTGTTGAACACAGGAATGTATGCCATGTTAATTCTGTAGAGATCTTTAATGATAGTTTTTTTAGAAAAAAAAAAAAACACAAAAAAAACAGTGAATGGATTAAACCAGGGTGTCTTTGAATAAGGTGGTCCCAAGAATCGGTCGACATACCCCCAAAAGTGATTAGTAGAAAAAAAAAGAGTTCAATTTGTTATCTGTCTTCCATTTTCTTTTCTTGGCTATATTCCTTCTTTCTAGGCTAATCTTGAGCAACAATTTTTATCACACTTTTGATGCTTTTTATTTTCTTCTCAGTTCTTTTTAGCTTTAGTAAGTAAGATTTTATTTGAGATAGAGAGAGAGAGAATAGGAGAGAAGAACATGGATACTTATAGAATCACCAAAGTGGAAAGACCTGAGAAATTCCTGGATAATTGCTCCTTGAAGATTCTTTCCAGTCTTGTGATCTTAAGTCAAGTTTAGTTGTTGAACCAGGAATTAAAGATTAGCAGAAGTGGAAGGGGTCACAGTGGGAGTTGTTTAAATCCCATGTGGTCTGATTCCAAAAGCTGAAGTCATTCCTAAGTCATCATTTTCTCTTCTTCTGTTTGTCACAAATGTCCACCACTTACTTGACCATGTATTTCACTATCATGTCTTTTAGATGGTAAAGAAATTATGCTTAAAATCTTAAGAGGCCTTTTTCTAGGGCCTCTTAAAATCTCAACAGATGCAAAGAACAACTTCATTTGATCTCTAAAGATTGTAATCAGGTCACATTTTAGTATTTGTGTTGCAGTGTAAAGAGCCAGTTTCATTCATTAATTTGTGTATTCATTTAGCAAGTAATTTTAGTGCCTTATTATACTAGATTTCTTTCCCATTTCATTACTTCTGTTTGTATTTCTTGGATCTGCTCCAGTTTTTTTAGAATCTTTTAAAGTCTGATGATGACCAATATTAGGCTATTATAATAAGGATCTGACTTGCCAAAAGGATTAGATTGTTAGTCTTATTTTAATATTTTATTACCACCTAAAATATTGTATCACTTTCATTCCTCATATGCTACCCACTGACACTGACTCTATCCCAATCACTGAAAAAGTAGGTTCTCAGGTAACTTATCCAAACTGTTCTGCAATTTGTAGTACCAGCAGCTGACTAATTTATTCACATTATTTATTTCCTTTAATTTCTCATTTTAATTTCATTAAAATCATAAAATGATATAAAGTTAAAGTAAAAATACAGACTATAGCACTTGTTAGCTGTGTGCCTTGACAAATTATTTAACTCCTCTATTTCTTCATCTGGTACTGCTGCTGCTACTGATGCTATGTTGCTTCAGTCGTGTCCGACTCTTTGTGATCCCATAGACGGCAGTCCACCAGGCTCCCCCATCCCTGGGATTCTCCAGGCAAGAACACTGGAGTGGGTTGCCATTTCCTTCTCCAATGCAGGAAAGTGAAAGTGAAGTCGCTCAGTTGTGTCTGACTCTTAGCGACCCCATGGACTGCAGCCCACCAGGCTCCTCCGTCCATGGGATTTTCCAGGCAAGAGTACTGGAGTGGGGTGCCATTGCCTTCTCCATCATCTGCTACAATTTTACTTAAATGATAAGTACAACAGGAGGGAGTCAAAGACATACTAACACACAGGTGATATAAAGTAAGTCCTGAAAATGTGAGTATTTCTTGTATATGTGGAGTTATATACTTTATATACATTAAATTGCAAAGAAAGAAAGCTTAATTTGAGAGAGAATTTAGCTAAAGAAAATCTTCAGTAAAACTCAGAAAGGGAACATAATGTTAGCTCTCTTGGAGACAGTACATTTGATGGACTTAGAAGCATCAGATATCATATTCTTTTCATATTTGCCTTAATTTAGAGCAGGGCCACAAAGAAAATGTTTTCCTCCCATTTAGACAACTGAGAAAATATTCCAATACAGAAAAAACATGCATCTAATTTTCTCGAAAAGAGATATGTTTTTCATTAGATCAAGGGAGAAAAGACCAGTGGAGAAAAACTCAAGAGAAGTTCTCAAATATATGAGAACTGAAAAACTTGTCGCAAGGAAGAACTCATTTGTTCTGAGTGCGCCAAGAATGATGATTTGCACAAGGAAGGGAAACAAAGAAAGAAACTTTCTCACCCTGAAATCCATTCAAAGTTGGAATTGAGTATCTCAGGATGGGTTAGTTTCACATTTCAGAGGCTGAAAAATCACTTTGCTTTATACAGAATTCAAGCATTAAATAATGGCCTTCAGTTCAGTTCAGTTCAGTTCAGTCGCTCAGTCATGTCCAACTCTGTGACCCATGAAGTGCAGCACGCCAGGCCTCCCTGTTCATCACCATCTCCCGGAGTTCACTCAAACTCACGTCCATCAAGTCAGCGATGCCATCCAGCCATCTCATCCTCTGTCGTCCCCTTTTCCTCTGTCCCCAATCCCTCCCAGCATCAGAGTCTTTTCCAATGAGTCAACTCTTTGCATGAGGTGGACAAAGTACTGGAGTTTCAGCTTTAGCATTATTCCTTCCAAAGAACACCCAGGTCTGATCTCCTTTAGAATGGACTGGTTGGATCTCCTTGCAGTCCAAGGGACTCTCAAGAGTCTTCTCCAACACCACAATTCAAAAGCATCAATTCTTCAGCACTCAGCTTTCTTCACAGT
>NW_011494640.1:10187980-10188227 GCF_000754665.1 Bison bison bison | reverse complement strand
AAGCCAACTTTTTCACTCTCCACTTTCACTTTCATCAAGAGGCTTTTGAGTTCCTCTTCACTTTCTGCTATAAGGGTGGTGTCATCTGCATATCTGAGGTTATTGATATTTCTCTTGGCAATCTTGATTCCAGCTTGTGCTTCTTCCAGCCCAGCGTTTCTCATGATATACTCTACACATAAGTTAAATAAGCAGGGTGACAATATACAGCCTTGACGTACTACTTTTCCTATTTGGAACCAGTCTG
>NW_011494640.1:10184417-10187880 GCF_000754665.1 Bison bison bison | reverse complement strand
GTTGTTCCATGTCTAGTTCTAACTGTTGCTTCCTGACCTGCATATAGGTTTCTCAAGAGGCAAGTCAGGTGGTCTGGTATTCCCATCTCTTTCAGAATTCTCCACAGTTTATTGTGATCCACACAGTCAAAGGCTTTGGCATTGTCAATAAAGCAGAAATAGATGTTTTTTTGGAACTCTCTTGCTTTTTCAATGATCCAGTGGATGTTGGCAATTTGATCTCTGGCTCCTCTGCCTTCTCTAAAACCAGCTTGAACACCTGGAAGTTTACGGTTCACGTATTGCTGAAACCTGGCTTGGAGAATTTTGAGCATTACTTTATGAGCATGTGAGATGAGTGCAATTGTGCGATAGTTTGAGCATTCTTTGGCATTGCCTTTCTTTGGGATTGGAATGAAAACTGACCTTTTGCAGTCCTGTGGCCACTGCTGAGTTTTCCAAATTTGTTGGCATATTGAGTGCAGCCCTTTCACAGCATCATCTTTCAGGATTTGAAATAGCTCAACCGGAATTCCATCACCTCCACTAGTTTTGTTCATAGTGATGCTTTCTAAGGCCCACTTGACTTCACATTCCAGGATGTCTGGCTCTAGGTGGAGACAGGGATCAAGACCATCCCCATGGAAAAGAAATGCAAAAAAGCAAAATGGCTGTCTGGGGAGGCTTTATAAATAGCTGTGAAAAAAAGACAAGTGAAAAGCAAAGGAGAAAAGGAAAGATATAAGCATCTGAATGCAGAGTTCCAAAGAATAGCAAGAAGAGATAAGAAAGCCTTCCTCAGTGATCAATGCAAAGAAATAGAGGAAAATAACAGAATGGGAAAGACGAGATCTCTTCAAGAAAATTAGAGATACCAAGGGAACATTTCATGCAAAGATGGGCTAGATAAAGGACAGAAATGGTATGGACCTAACAGAAGCAGAAGATATTAAGAAGAAGTGGCAAGAATACACAGAAAAACTGTACAAAAAAAAAATGATGGCCTTATTAACCTGTATTTCTCAAGGCAACCTATAATGCAAAGCAGGAAACTCCCTGAATGACCTTCTGGAGACCATTAAAACAAGGGCATGGAGGACTGGAGGAAGAGAGAATTCCTCTTATTAACTACTGAGCTTTCAAAGAGATGAGATAGAAAGGAATAGATGGTAAGTCATGTATTTCTGCCTTGCCAGTTTCTTTCCCCAGTTATCTGAATGCATCATTCTTTCAGGTGGTTGAACTCTATTGAAGAAGCTGGGATAGGAAAAGGGACTAGAACAAGGTGATCATGGTTTCTGACATTTTGAAGCAAAACAGTAAATTCAAATGGACATGACTGACACACCAGTAATGAGACGAATAAACAGAGTAACTGTCAGTTTTGATAGTGCTTTGAATAGATTAGAATTTCTGATAGAGAAAACAGGATGAGCCCAGAGGAGTCAGAGGAAACCTCTCTAAGGAGTGACATTTATTAACCTGGCAGCTTTATAAAGTAGACAAAGGAAAGCAAAACAGATATAGAGGTAGGTGATAGATAGATAGACAAACAGATAGAAACCCAGTAATACAAGTAGAATAAGAGCATCTGTGAGGCATGAAAGACCTTAATGTTTTCTTGAAAATGAAAGAAAACCAATGTGATCACAAGATTTATTCTAGGCAAGGCTGGAATGGTGGTCAGGGTCTTTTAGGAAATTAAGTTTAGTCTAACAGAAACGGAAACTATTGTAGGGGGTTAAGAGAAACAATCATAAAAACCATATTATAACAAGATCCATTTAAAAATTTTCACTTTTTATTTTAAAAAAATCAAACAAGCAAATTACCAGAATAGTACACTGAATTTATTTATGCTTTTGACCTCGATTTGTGATTTATCATATTTGTTCTCTCTTTATATAGATTATTATTACTGTATTACTAAAAATCACCTAGACATAAGGTATAAATTGCATGATGCTTGATTCCTGGTTTGGGAAGATCCCCTGGAGAAGGAAATGGCAATCCACTCCAGTACTATTGCCTGGAAAATCCCATGGACAGAGGAGCCTGGTAGGCTACAGTCCATGGGGTCACAAAGAGTTGGACATGACTGAGTGACTTCACTTTCACTTTACCTCTAAATAGTTCAGTATCTCCAAAGAAAAAAAAAGTTTTTCTTACATAATCCAAAATGCAATTAAACCAAATTCAATAAATATAACCTTGGCATGCTACTATTATCTAAGACATACAGCATATTTAAATTTCTCCAGCAGTTTCTTTAATGTTCTTTATAGCAATTAATCATATTTTTGGATTCAGGAGGAGCTATTTCAGAAGCACAGACTGCCTTGAGTTGTTGTGTATCCTTCATTTCTTTTGTTCTGGAACAGGTCACTCAGCCTTTATCCTCATGACATTGACGTTTTGAAAAGTACAGGCCAGTTGAGGTGAAATCCTAGAGCCCTTCAATATTGGATAGTCTGATACTTTGTCATGATTAGATCCAGGTGATGCCTTTTCGGCAGGAATACCACAGAAGTGGTGTCCTTTTACAGGAAGGATGCAGGAATTATGACCTTCTCACTGCAGCACAGCAGGAGAGCTATGACATCACTTTGACGTATTCATTGCTGATGCTAACTTTGACTATTTGGTTGTGGTAATCTTAGTTGTGTTTCTCCACTGGAAAGTTATTATTTTTCCTTTTCCTTGGAGACACTTTGAGAATCTGTATATATCCTCAGTTCAGTTCAGTTGCTCAGTCATGTCCGACCCTTCGCAAGCCCATGGATCACAGCATGCCAGGCTTCCCTTTCCATCACCAACTCCCGGAGTTCACTCAAACTCATGTCCATCGAGTCGGTGATGCCATCCAACCATCTCATCCTCTGTTGTCCCCTTTTCCTTCTGTCCCCAATCCCTCCCAGGATTAGAGTCTTTTCCAATGAGTCAACTCTTCGCATGAGGTGGCCAAAGTATTGGAGTTTCAGCTTTAGCATCATTCCTTCCAATGAACACCCAGGACTGGTCTCCTTTAGGATGGACTGGTTGGATCTCCTTGCAGTCCAAGGGACTTTCAAGAGTTTTCTCTGACACCACAATTCAAAAGCATCAATTCTTCAGCACTCAGCCTTCTTCACAGTCCAACTCACATCCATACATGACCACTGGAAAACCATAGCCTTGACTAGATGGACCTTTGTTGGCAAAGTAATGTCTCTGCTTTTCAATATGTTATCTACGTTGGTCATAACTTTCCTTCCAAGGAGTAAGCGTCTTTTAATTTTGTGGCTGCAATCACCATCTGCAGTGATTTTGGAGCCCCTCAAAATAAAGTCTGACATTGTTTCCACTGTTTCTCCATCTATTTCCCATGAAGTGATGGGACCAGATGCCATGATCTTCGTTTTCTGAATTTTGAGCTTTAAGCCAACATTTTCCACTCTCCTCTTTCACTTTCATCAAGAGGCCTTTTAGTTCCTCTTCACTTTCT
>NW_011494640.1:10175600-10184317 GCF_000754665.1 Bison bison bison | reverse complement strand
ATAGTCAATAAAGCAGAAATAGATGTTTTTCTGGAACTCTCTTGCTTTTTCCATGATCCAGCAGATGTTGGCAATTTGATCTCTGGTTCCTCTGCCTTTTCTAAAACCAGCTTGAACATCTGGAAGTTCACGGTTCACGTATTGCTGAAGCCTGGCTTGGAGAATTTTGAGCATTACTTTACTAGTGTGTGAGATGAGTGCAATTGTGTGGTAGTTTGAGCATTCTTTGGCATTGCCTTTCTTTGGGATTGGAATGAAAACTGACCTTTTGCAGTCCTGTGGTCACTGCTGAGTTTTCCAAATTTGCTGGCATATTGAGTGCAGCCCTTTCACAGCATCATCTTTCAGGATTTGAAATAGCTCAACCGGAATTCCATCATCTCCACTAGTTTTGTTCGTAGTGATGCTTTCTAAGGCCCACTTGACTTCATATTCCAGGATGTCTCGCTCTAGGTGAACTTCCTATTAAACTTCAATTAAGTAATATTCAACATTAATGAGAATTCTCACTTGAATCAATTATCATGATATTTGATTTTTATAATTATTCCATATATTAGTTGTCATTCTCCTTTACTTGTTATTGTTCAGTTGCTAAGTTATGTCTGACTCTTTGCAACCCCATGGACTGCAACATGCTAGGCTTCTTATTTTTAAAAAATGTTTACTTATTTGTGTATTTTCTCACTTATTCTCAGCATGACCTTATGGATTCTGGTTTTATCAATGTTTTCTAGTCTATGCTGTTATTCATTTTGAAACACAAACTATCCTATATTTGGCCAGTAGGGCCTCTTTCAACTTGGTTTGTTTGTTCTTTTAACCTGTCTCCATCAGTTTTTTAGCACTTTCTTAATGTTTGGTGCAAATGGTTGAGATTTGTCTTGGTTTTCCTGCCCAAATACTTGGTTCTTTTAGTGGAGTGTGGTGTTTTGAAATCAATACCTGGAGGAAGAAGGTCTTCTTAGAGCTGTGTGAGGAGCACAGAATTCTGCAAAATAGAAGGCTACTGACCGGAGGCTGCTGTGATTATCTGGGTGAAAGATCACAATGGCCTGGATCCAATGTGATGGGAATGTAGAGATAGAGATGAAGGAAATATATTTTGTATATGAGTAGATATGAAAATTGCTGATATTTGGACATTTGGATATTGAGATAATTAGATATTGAGGTGAGAATAAAGGGATTCAAGAGAACCTCAGGCTACTGGAACCCACAGTTGGTGAGACTGTGTATATTGTTCACCTTTGACGTTGCCCATTAACTCACATGTTGATGTTTCTACACACTGGCAGCTGGGTGTTGTGTGCTGCCTTTTTGTTGATGGTGTAGGTGTGACCAAACTTACACCTGCGTCTGTGGGGTCTTGCTTACAGGTTGCCATGGCAACCTCCCAGGGGACAGCTGCCTGATGGCTTTTATGAATAGAAGCCTCTAGAATCAACTGCCTGAAGGTACTTGGCAGTGAGTCAGCTCATGCCGAATAATACTGGGAGCTTTAGTCTTTCCTTTAGAAATAGAGAAGGCAATGGCACCCCACTCCAGTACTCTTGCCTGGAAAATCTTATGGAGGGAGGAGCCTGGTAGGCTGCAGTCCATGGGGTTGCTAAGAGTTGGACATGACTGAGCGACTTCACTTTCACTTTTCACTTTCATGCATTGGAGAAGGAAATGGCAACCAACTCCAGTGTTCTTGCCTGGAGAATTCCAGGGACGGGGGAGCTTGGTGGGCTGCCAGAGTCTCTGGAGTCACACAGAGTCGGACATAACTGAAGCAACAGCAGCAGCAGCAGAAATAGAGAATTAATAAAGGGAGTATTCTTAGAGCTTCTTGAATAGTGTAAAGGTAATAAAAGTTTGAAATTTGATGAATAAATTTTTTGGTTTAAAATTTGTTTAAATAGGAACTGGTCTTCCTACTGTAAATAAATAATTCAGAATGGGAACATGAGGATTAAGGAAAGCAGTAAGGAGATATTTATATGATTTATAGACATTTATCTTCATTTCATACTTTTAAGAATTAAAATTTGATTGGTATCTTTTAAGAACATTTATTTTGTCTCATCTTTTTTAGCTTGCAGATAAATAAAAAACAATCTTTGAAATCTATAATCAAAACACCATAATACTCCAAAACTTCTCTTTTGATGTTTTATGTCTAGATCCATTATGTGTTATTTTGACTTTTATAAAAATAAGATCATCCGTGTGTAGAAGTTCAGAGAGAGTTTCCTTGAGGGGAGAAATCATCCAGTATGTTTGGGAAAATGAACGATGGTTCACCGAAGTGAGCCTGCAGCTCTTCAGACAATTGATGTATTTTTGAATCCAGGTTTCTTTGTTTGGGGGGCACTGAAGCCTTGTCTTTCCCTTCTGGATGTCTGGTTTCTTGATTCTGTATCTCAAAGCAGTCTTTTCCTTCATCCTCAGTCTCTGCAAAGTCCTGAAGTCCTAGAGGCAAATTTGAACCTGTCATTTAGATGTTCTGTCTCTGGGTTACTGATCTTCACTTAGCATGTGGTTTTAGGGTCTGAAATTGTCCTCTTGTGAAGGTGCTTGGGAGCAGATGGTACGCTCGGTTATAGTCTATGAGAATCTTTCTGTAAACTTAGGTGTTTAGTACACTAAGTTCTGCTGCCAGATCTTATGGGTTGAGTCCTTTTGAGACTTTAAGGAAATCACCTGCAAAAGAACTTGGCATAGTATCTGGTCCTTTAGCCGAAACTGAGTAAATGTTCATCTTATAATATTTGAATAATGATACAACCACCATTCTTTAAATAATTGCTTCTTATGTACAAGGTCCATATGAAATGCTTTACTAACTTCCTATTTTTTAATATTCACAGTGACCCTGTGAGGTGGTTGCCATTCATAATTCTATTTAATGTATGAAGATACTGGTACTTACAAAAATGTAAGGAACTAGTCCAAGACAGAACCAGTCAAGCTATATTCAATTAGTGCTATCTGATTCTGGAACGTATGCTTTTATTCAGAATGCTTTGCAGTCTCTGTCACTATCTATGTCTGGCCAAACACTTTATGTTTGTTAATGGAGTAGCTGATATTCACAGAGCACTTACTAACTATTACCAATAACTAGTATTCACAGAACATTCACAATCTTCAGAATTAGTCTTTATTTGGATTATCTCCTTTAATCCCCTTAGACAAAGTATGACTTATGAATGAATGGCTCCATTTCACAGATGAAGAGATCAAGGCTTAGGGCAATGCCCTGCTTAGTGTCCCTGAGATGGGTCTGTTTGACTCCATGCTCCAGAACATCTCCTTGCCACACCTGCAAGAGAATACGTTTCTGCTGTTTTAAACCACCAAGTTTGTATTAATTTGTTATAAAAGTAATGAACACCAAGTACCCCCCATCTCTTCCTGTTACCTGGCAGGTCTTGTAAAAAGAAAAGGCAAAGATGGGTTATGTATATTTTGAAATCTAACTTTAAAGGAATCAGCCAATAATATTTGCATTTTTTATTATGCTAAAAGAGACAATGTTATAGAATAGAAGTCATTATTCTATCATCTTGGCCTTGACAGATATCAGGATCAATCATCTCTCAGCTATTGGGATAATGACTGTCTGATCATATATGACTGTGAAAAAACAAACAAAAAACCCCAAAAACCCTGCTTAGAATTAAGAGAGAACCTGAAAACAGGAAGCATATTGCAGTTGTGCAGTTGCTGGCCAAAGATAATTAATCCCTAATCCTAGAAACCCCATGAACAGTATGAAACTCCATAAGAACCTCATGAACAGTATGAAAACACAAAAAGATATGACACTGAAAGATGAACTCCCTAGGTTGATAGGTGCACAATACGCTACTGGAAAAGAGCGGAGAGATAACACCAGAAATAATGAAACCAAAGTGAAAACAACACCCTGTGGTGGATGTGACTGATGATAGAAGTAAAGTCTGCTGCTGTAAAGAACAATATTGCATAGGAGCCTGGAATGTTAGTTCTATGAATCAAGGTAAATTGGAAGTGGTCAAAAAAGAGATGACAAGAGTGAACAACGACATTTTAGGAATCAGTAAACTAAAATGGATTGGAATGGGAGAATTTAATTCAGATGACCATTAGATCTACTACTGTGGGCAAGAATCCCTTAGAAGAAATGGAGTAGCCCTAATAGTCAACAAACAAGTCTGAAATGCAGTACTTGGGTGCAATCTCAAAAATGACAGAAAGATCTCTGTTCATTTCCAAGGCAAACCATTCAGTATCACAGTAATCCAAGTCTGTGCCCCAACCACTAATGCTGAAGAAGCTGAAGCTGAACAATTCTATGAAGACCTACAAGACCTTTTAGACTAACACCCAAAAAAGATGTCCTTTTTATCATAGGGGACTGGAATGCAAAAGTAGGAAGTCAAGAGATACCTGGAGTAACAGGGAAATTTGGCCTCAGAGTACAGAATGAAGCAGGGCAAAGGCTAACAGAATTTTGCCAAGAGAATGCACAGGTCATAGTAAACACCCTCTTCCAACAATACAAGAGAAGACTCTACACATGGACATCACCAGATAGTCAATACTGAAATCAGATTGATTATATTCTTTGCAGCCGAAGATAGAGAAGCTCTATACAATCAGCAAAAAATGACCAGGGATTGACTGTGGCTCAGATCATGAACTCCTTATGGAAAATTCAGATTTAAATTGCAGAAAGTAGGGAAAACCACTAGGTCATTCAGGTATGACCTATATCAAATCCCTTACAATTATACAGTGGAAGTGACAAATAGATTCAAGGGATTAGGTCTGACATAGAGTGCCTGAAGAACTATGGATGGAGATTTGTGACACTGTACAGGAGGCAGTGATCAAGATCATCCCCAAGAAAAATAAATGCAAAAAGGCAAAATGGCTGTTTGCTGAGGACTTATAAATAGCTGAGAAAAGAAGAGGAGCAAAAGGCAAAGGAGAAAAGGAAAGATATACCCATTTGAATGCAGAGTTACAAAGAATAGCATGGAGAGATAAGAAAGCCTTCCTCAGTGATCAATACAAGGAAATAGAGGAAACAATAGAAGGTGAAAGACTAGAGATCCCTTCAAGAAAATTAGAGATACCAAGGGAATATTTCATGCAAAAATGGGAACAAAAATGGACAGGAATATTATGGACCTAACAGAAGCAGAAGATTTTAAGAAGAGGTGGCAAGAATACCCAGAATAACTATACAAAAAAGATCTTCATAACCAGATAACCACATTGGTGTGATCATTTACCTAGAGCCAGACATCCTGGAATGTGAAGTCAAGTGGGCTTTAAGAAGCATCACTATGAACAAAGCTAATGGAGGTGATGGAATTCCAGTTGAGCTATTTCAAATCCTACAATATGCCAACAAATTTGAAAAACTCAGCAGTCACCACAGGACTGGAAAAGATCAGTTTTCCTTCCAATCCCCAAAAAAGGCAATGCCAAAGAATGTTCAACTACCACACAATTTCACTCATTTCACATGCTAGCAAAATAATGCTCAAAATTCTCCAAGCCAGTCTTCAACAGTATGTGAGCCATGAACTTCCAAATGTTTAAGCTAGATTTAGAAAAAGCGGAGGAACATTTACCAATGTTGTAAATTGCCAGCATTCATTGGGTCATCAAAAAAGCAAGAGAGTTCCAGAAAAACATCTACTTCTGCTTTATTGATTTCACCAAGCCTTTGACCGTGTAGATCACAACAAACTGTGGAAATTATTAGATATGGGAATACCAAACCACCTGACTTGCCTCCTGAGAAATCTGTATGCAGGTCAGGAAGCAACAGTTAGAACTGGACATGGAATAACAGACTGGTTCCAAATTGGTAGAGGAATATGTGAAGGTTATATATTGTCACCCTCCTTATTTAACTTATATGCAGAGTATATATATCATGCACAATGCTGGGCCAGATGAAGCACAAGCTGGAATCAAGATTGCTGGGAGAAGTATCAATAACCTTAGATATGCAGATGACACCACCCTCATGGCAAAAAGTGAAGAACTAAAAAGCCTCTTGATGAAAGTGAAAGAGGAGAGTGAAAAAGTTGGCTTAAAACTGAATATTCAGAAAACTAAGATCATGGCATCTGGTCCCATCATATCATGGCAAATAGATGGGGAAACAGTGGAAACAGTGACAGACTACTTTTTGGGACTCCAAAATCACTGCAGATGGTGACTGCAGCCTTGTCCTTGGAAGAACAGCTATGACCAACCTAATATGCTATTAATATGCATTTAATATGCTAATAGATAGCATATTAAAAAGCAGAGACACTACTTTGCCAACAAAGGTCCATCTAGTCAAAGCTATGGTTTTTCCAATAGTCATGTATGGATGTGAGAGTTGGAGTATGAAGAAAGCTGAGTGCCGAAGAATTGGTGCTTTTGAACTGCGGTGTTGGAGAAGACTTTTGAGAGTCCCTTGGATTGCAAGGAGATCCAACCAGGCAATCCTAAAGGAAATCAGTCCTGGATATTCACTGGAAAGACTGATGCTGAAGATGAAACTCCAATAATTTAGCTACCTGATATGAAGTACTGACTCATTGGAAAAGACCCCGATGCTGTGAAAGATTAAAAGCAGGAGGAGAAGGGGAAAGCAGAGGATGAGATTGTTGGATGGCATCACCGACTTGATGGACATGAGTTTGAGCAAGTTTTGGCAGTTGGTGATGGACAGAGAAGCCTGGCGTGCTGCCGTCCATGGGGTTGCAAAAAGTTGGACACGACTGAGTGAGTGAACTGAACTGAACTAAAGCCTACAAAAAGGAGGGATGGTGGCAGTGAAGGTATAAATTCAAAAGATTTCATAATAAAATTTATAGAAAATGATGCCTAATTATTTTTAGTAGGTGCTGAAGGAAACAATTTTTAAAAATAATTTCAGCAGTTTCTAGTTTGCCCAAAGTTTGAAATTTAGAGTGTATCAGAATATTAGTTTACTGGGGATGAAGTAGTACCGTTTATATAACTTCTCATCCACTTGTATTCTATCACCAATCCAATACTCTTTATTTATCCTTTAATAGCATCTCAATTTTAACAATCTTATTCATTATTTTTATTGTATATTTGATGTTTTCTTCCACTAGACTGTGAAAGGTTGTTGTTGAGCTGTGAAAGATGCCGGGATTCTTGGCCTCCAGAAGAGAGGAATACAACCCAGGGACTGTGACGAGGCTTGATCACTCAGAGCTTTTGTGTAATAAAGTTTTATTAAAGTATAAAAGAGAGAAAGCTTCTGACATAGACATCAGGAGGGGGCAGAAAGAGTGCCCCTCTGCTAGTCTTTAGCTGGATGTTTTATGTCTGTTAGAAAACTACTAATTAGATAAGAGAGACACCTCAAAGTTGATGGAGTTTTACCAGGACCCTCTCCCACAATATGCATTTTTGAGATAGGAAGGCATGAGGTTGTCATCCCCCAGACATAAAACACTTGGTATGAATACTGGTTTATTGAGCTATTATCAGCCCAATGTTTGAGAAGAGAAAAAAAGTTAGTCTTAGGTGGAACCATTTTGAAGAAAGGCAAATTCCAAAGCAAATACATAGTTTTATTAAAAAGTTAAGTTCAGGTTGAACCAGAGGTCATCATGGCAACATAGAATTTTAAGAGAAAAAAAATCTGACACTTGTAGCCTATTTCTTCCATTTGCAGACTCCTGTCCTTCCTGCCTGTTAGTCTCCCATTCCCCCCTTTTCTTTTAGGAGGATTATGTTGCTTGGGAAAAGGGCATTGTGTTCATTCCATAACTACTTCCTGCTGTTGAGGGGTGTCATCCCTAAATTGTTGAGGTGATATAGTCTCCTAACCCTCATATTTAGGGTGCCTGATCCAGGGGCCCCAAGTAATAGTTGGAGGAGTTTGTGGCAGCCATAGGAGCCTGGACAACCATTTTTAACTTAAAAGCTTTCAGATGGATAGAAAAAAATCCCATTATACAGTTACAGATGTAAGGCAAAATAGTCATTAAACCAAGTTAAAACATAATCAAAATTAAAGGTCACAATATATCCATAGTTACATCAGTCCATCTTAGAACTGTTAGATATCATCAGATCAAGAAGAGGCATCATATACTATTGTTGTTGGTGAAGGTGGCCGGAGTCCAACTCCAGCAACCAGGGATTCAACCTGAAGAGATGGTGCTGTTGGCCAACGAGACAGCCTCATTTTTCTATGGACTGACTGCCTGTTTATTCCAAGTTTAAGATTCTCTTTTATACTTTTACAAAAACATTAGGCCAGAGGTTTGACATTTTCCGTTCCCCCTCTCCCAGATTTTTTTATCTCCATAAATCATTGTTGCTCTTCAAACAGAGTTCCTGCTTCAGTGATCCTCTCAGAATCAGCCTTATCATCTATTATCTACCTCCTCTAATGTGTCCTATAGTTAACTTGTGATTATATTGTAACTCATGCTACATTCCTCAGTTTACTACTTATCTTCCTAAGTCCTGTTTGCCCCTAACATCCTGAGCTCACTATCTCTTAAAAAGGCTTCTAGCTATAGTGTCTCTAAAAATTCCTAACTTCTATAAGCTATAGTAAAATATGCTAGCTTTACAACATTCCTTAAATCTTTAACTTCTAACTATTTTAATTATTTCTAAGCCCTAAATTCAGTAAACTCCTTTGCCATAAACATTCTCCTCACAAATAGGCTTCAGATATCAAT
>NW_011494640.1:10174765-10175107 GCF_000754665.1 Bison bison bison | reverse complement strand
AATTCTTCAGCACTCAGCCTTCTTCACAGTCCAACTCTCACATCCATACATGACCACAAGAAAAACCATAGCCTTGCTGCGACCGGCGCACTAAGTGCGGGCGGCTGCGACCCGCGCACTAAGCGTGGCCAAAAGGAGTTACCCCACGTCTGAGGTCAGGGGCAGCGGCCGAGAGTGCCAGGCTGTGACGGCACAGGAACGGCGGAGAAGAGCTACCCAAGTCCGAGGTCGGGGCGGCAGCCAGGAGGAGCTACCCCATGCCCCCACGCCCGAGGCCAGGGGCAGCGGCCGAGAGGAAAAACCCCACTTCCTAGGAGTAGTGGCTGCGCAAGCGCAGCAGGG
>NW_011494640.1:10172918-10174665 GCF_000754665.1 Bison bison bison | reverse complement strand
AGAAGGCTTTGTGCCTTCTCATGCTCCTCTCAAGAACAATAAGCACCTTAATATTCCTTTTCAGTCAACTCAGCCGAGGAGAGGAAAAGACAAGTCAGAATTACAAGGCCTAACTCCTTCACCCCGGGATCTGTGCCTGCGGAATGAGGAGAAGGGGCTGGGGACCGTGCCTCCATTTTGTTAGTAATGCCTAACGCGGCTCCCAACAGAAGGTATTCTCAGAATTGAAGAAAGTCCTTTCCTTGAATTGGAGAAACCCACCATGCGAAGCCTTCAATTGATGTGGAGGTTGAAAAGCTGAAAACTGAGCCACATAGTTAATTCTAAGATCTCGGGATCTATGACAATATCTGTGCACAAAAACAGTCTGTCATAGAGATAGTCCCTTCTTTTGGGGGCGGGGGGATGTTCGAGCCCTCATTAAAGCAATGGGTAGAACTGTAAACCAACTGTCTCGTGTTTCCTGAGTCAGCTTACATGGATGTCTTTTAATAGCATCATTAGCCTTTTCAACTTTTTCTGAAGATTGCGGTCTCCAGGAACAATGTAAGTGATATTCTATTCCTAGAGTCCCTTGAGTTACAGTAGCTTTAAAGGTGGAGCATTGTTGCTCTGAACTTTAGAGTTTAAAATCCCACTTACATCATGAGAAGTCAGTACAGTAAGATTTTGCCCATTAGTAAACTTATGTGCTTTAGGCATTAGCAAAACAATAGTAGCAATTACCTTTAAGGAATGTGGCCATAGCCTTTTTTCTGTAAGGCACTAAATTGAGCCTGTGGGCAAGCTCAAATTTGGAGCCTGCAGAAGAGCAGTTTGAAGAGCCTTAAAAACCTTTTTGAGAATCTGGAGACCAAACTAGCTTGTCGGTTTGGGCCTGCTGAGTTTCAGTTTTAAGTTTATAAAGGCCAGGCAAGTGCCTCATAATCCAGAATCCAAATGTGGCAATAGCCTGTTATGCCCCCAAATCCTTTCAATTGTCTTAAAGTCATATTTGGCTCATTTAGGAATTTTAGACAATAAAGCGTAAGGATTAGGCACTTCTATGTCAGCCAACTTAGCATAAAGTCTTAGTGCATGCTTGCTTGAGTCCTTCAGGAATACATCTGGCAAAGTGTCTCTGATTCCACCTTCTTTTATCCATATTATAGTCCCAGTCTGGCTGTGTCGTGGGAACTGCTTGGCTCCTGGTAGGAGGAGGGCTAGTTAGCTTTCCTCAGAACTCGAGCTCTCAAGTCAGGAGTCAGCGTCTGTCCCATGACATACATTCAGTTCAGTTCAGTTGCTCAGTCGTGTCCGACTCTTTGTGACTCCATGAATCCCAGCACGCCAGGCCTCCCTGTCCATCACCAACTCCTGGAGTTCACTCAGACTCACATCCATTGAGTCAATGATGCCATCCAGCCATCTCATCCTCTGTCGCCCCTTCTCCTCCTGCCCCCAACCTCTCCCAGCATCAGAGTCTTTTCCAATGAGTCAACTCTTCGCATGAGGTGCCCAAAGTATAGGAGTTTCAGCTTTAGCATCATTCCTTCCAAAGAAATCCCAGGGCTGATCTCCTTCAGAACGGACTGGTTGGATCTCCTTGCAGTCCAAGGGACTCTCAAGAATCTTCTCCAACACCACAGTTCAAAAGCATCAATTCTTCAGCACTCAGCCTTCTTCACAGTCCAACTCTCACATCCATACATGACCACAAGAAAAACCATAGCCTTGCTGCGACCGGCGCACTAAGTGCGGGCGGCTG
>NW_011494640.1:10170837-10172749 GCF_000754665.1 Bison bison bison | reverse complement strand
AACCCAAGTAAGATGGTAGGTGTTGCAAGAGGGCATCAGAGGGCAAACACACTGAAACCATACTCACAGAAAACTAGTCAATCTAATCACACTAGGACCACAGCCTGTCTAACTCAATGAAACTAAGCCATGCCCATGGGGCAACCCAAGATGGGTGGGTCATGTTGGAGAGATCTGACAGAATGTGGTCCACTGGAGAAGGGAATGGCAAACCACTTTAGTATTCTTGCCTTGAGAACCCCATGAACAGTATGAAAAGGCAAAATGATAGGATACTGAAAGAGGAACTCCCCAGATCAGGTAGGTGCCCAATGTGCTACTGGAGATCAGTGGAGAGATAACTCCAGAAATAATGACATACATTACATCTCTCCAAGTAAGGTTATAAAGTAAAGTTAGTCCTGTAAAGTCTTCTATGTACTTTTTTGTATCCTCTTGGTAGTCTCAACCACAACTGGGACTGTTTGAATTTCTACTGAGACTGAGGCAACCCCTTCTGGAAGGGTGCCCTGACTCTCAGCCTGTTAAGTTTGGAGCCCCTGATACAGGGGCAAAGTAAGAGGACAAGAGGCAGCTGAAGGTTTCATAGTCAAATCTGTACCCTTAGGACACAAGTCTGGCATGTCTCACAGAGAGATAAAGAGCAACACATATGGCACTTATACCCATTTTTCTCTTGTTTTCTACAGAACTGGTCTATTTGTAAAACAGTATCATAATTAAGAGACCCTCCAACCAGCCACTGTTCGCTGTGCTCCAGTGGATACCGTGGCCATGCAGTATCATATAGGAAGATCACACGTGTCTTCTTTAAGCTCTGGGGATCAAATCTATCCCAGTTTTTCAGGATACAGTTCAAAGGAGTGAGGCTAGAATTGTTAGCTCCCATATAGAAGAGAGAAAAAAAGTGACCAGCATCATCTTTCTACCAGAGGCGTCCCTCCCTGCTCTAGGTGGGGGTGTAGACAGACTTCACATCAAAGCTTTCCTTCCCTGGTTGGAGTTAGTCTGTCCCTTACTGATACAGATGCCTTATTTGTCCCTCCCAGCTCTACCAGCAAGTCAGGGTGGAGATGCACCAGGGGTTGACCTGATGGCAACCCAGACTAATGTCCAGCTCCTCACCATTAAAACCTTGCTTGCTTCTGATGCCACCCAGGTGCAATCAGAGTAACCTTGTGGAATGCCTCCCAAGGTAAGACCACTGGGGGAAACATTTGCCTCCTGAGTGCCTGTGTACAACCCTAAGTATATTCCTGACCACAATAAGACTGGTACAAACATAAAACCAATATATACCTTCTGAGCATCACCACACCAGCATTCCCACAGATTTCACAGGAAGAATATCTAAAGAGTTAGGACAAAAGCCACTGGAGAGCCTCCTCTGGTCCACTAAGAGCTTGCATTATCAAAGGAAGAAGCCTGCTGTACTTCCTATCTGAGTAACCTTTAACCTGAGAGATGCTGTTGAAGCTAGAGCTCCATCTAGCTTCCAAACTTTCAACTCCTAGCATGGCTAGGTGCTTCTGGACTACCAATTTAAGTTTGGGACCTAAGTAACAGTACATGGTAACAGCATAGATCACAAGTCCCTTGAAAGTCTATGATCCGACAGATTAGATACAGTTTAGTCTTTCAGTCCTGTCCAACTGTTTGCGACTCCATGAATTGCAGCACGCCAGGCCTCCCTGTCCATCACCAACTCCTGGAGTTCACTCAAACTCATGTCCATCGAGTCAATGATGTCATCCAGCCATCTCATCCTCTGTCGTCCCCTTTTCCTCCTGCCCCCAATCCCTCCCAGCATCAGAGTCTTTTCCAATGAGTCAACTCTTCGCATGAGGTGGCCAAAGTCCTGGAGTTTCAGCTTTAGCATCATTCCTTCCAAAGAAATCCCAGGGCTGATCTC
>NW_011494640.1:10162612-10169957 GCF_000754665.1 Bison bison bison | reverse complement strand
ATCCAGCGGATGTTGGCAATTTGATCTCTGGTTCCTCTGCCCTTTCTAAAACCAGCTTGAACATCAGGAAGTTCATGGTTCACATATTGCTGAAGCCTGGCTTGGAGAATTTTGAGCATTACTTTACTAGCATGTGAGATGAGTGCAATTGTGCGGTAGTTTGAGCATTCTTTGGCATTGCCTTTCTTTGGGATTGGAATGAAAACTGACCTTTTGCAGTCCTGTGGCCACTGCTGAGTTTTCCAAATTTGCTGGCATATTGAGTGCAGCACTTTCACAGCATCATCTTTCAGGATTTGGAATAGCTCAACTGGAATTCTATCACCTCCACTAGCTTTTTTCTGCCATAAGTAGTTCTAAATCCCAAGAAGTTACTAAATGGTCAAAGAGATCAGAAAGTTTGACCAAGAAAGGAGAGTTCAGTCCACACGGTTTGTCCATTTCTGGCCATTCCCTAAAGGAGACATTGGGTGCCTCTTGACATTAGCAGGTTGGTATAATCCCCCAACAGGGTTTCTGCCATAAGCCACATGAGGTCACCTCAGAATCACAGATTAGGACACAGCCCTTGGTTCGCACATGTGTCTCTTTTAATTGATCACACACACAAGCACACCATAGAGTTAGTAAAGTACAGCAGAAAAAGCGTTTGGTAGGAGAACAAAGAACTAGAACTCCAAGTGTCCTTACTTTGTCCTGAAGAATCCTGGATGAGCCCAAGGTGAAAGGTTGTTGCTGAGCTGTGAAAGACGCTGGGATTCTTGGCCTCTGGAGGAGAGTAATTCAACCCGGGGCCAGTGACAATTTTTGATCACTCAGAGTTTTTGTGTAATAAAGTTTTATTAAAGTATAAAAGAGATAGAGAAAGCTTCTGACATAGACATCAGAAGGGGGCAGAAACAGTGCCTCCCTGCTAGTCTTTAGCCGGACATTTTATGTCTGTTAGAAAACTATTAATCAGATAAGAGAGACACCTCAAGGTTGACAGAGTTTCACCAGGCCCCTCTCCCACAGTATGCATTTTTGAGATAGGATGGCATGAGATGTGTCACCCCCCAGCCACAAAAAAATTGATATGAATACTGATTTATTGAGCTATTATCAGCTCAATGTTTGAAAAAAGAAAAAACAAGTTAGTCTTAGGTGGAACCATTTTGAAGAAAGGCAAATTCCAAAGCAAATACATGGTTTCATTAAAAAGTTAACTTCAGGTGGAACCAGGTATTGTCATGGCAACACAAAATTTTAAGAGAAAAAAAAAATCTGACACTTGAAGCCTATTTCTTCCATTTGGAGACCTCTGGCCTTCCTGCCTGTCACCCTCTCAACTGTAAGTTTCAGGAGGACAATGACTTATGTTTCATTCTCCATTGTATCTTTTGTGTTTAAGACAGTGATTGGCATGGAGAAAACATTTAGGTAAATATTGAACAAGTGAATGAGTAAATAAATGAATTCAGGATGAATAAATTAGAATCTACAGGGTTGCACAGGAACATCTGAGGGCAACAACAATCCAGGCTATAATGGTGAGGATCTGGTTTGAGGAAGATAATGTCTGAACTGAAATTTTAGGTTTGATAAGTTTATCAGTCACTATAGGGGAAAGAATATGTAAGTAGGTGGAATAGCTTGTACAAAGAGAGAACATGTCTATTCCAAAAATCTACCTGCAATGCAGGAAATGCAGGAGACAGGGTTCAATCTCTGGATTGGGAAGATCCCCTGGAAAAGAAATGGCGACCCACTCCAGTATTCTTGACTGAAAAATCCCATTTCCAGAGGAGCCTGGCAGGCTGCAATCCAAAGGGTCGCAAAGGATAGTGCATGCCTGAGCCACTGAGCACACACATTCAATGGAATCTAGGGTAACACCACCAATCCTGCTGCTGCTGAAACATCTGAGAACATGTTCAGACATTACAGAGACCTCAAGAGCACAGTGAATGAGGAACTTATGTATTGGTCATCATCAGGGTCTATACTTAGATGCTTATAATTTATAATGAGGACAGTATCTTTGCCATGTGTGACTTATTTTAAGATTATCAAACTCTGAGCCCTCCTGTCATCTCAATATTATGAACAATTTCCTCTCATGAAAGAGTAAATCAAGTGAAACATCTTGAGTTGGAGATATTTTTAGCTCCTGGAGTTTACCAGTGCTTTCAGAATAATCATAATCAGAAGTCATAATAAAAATTATAATAATTTTTGAGTCCTAGGTCTGAATTTGTATTTAAAGAATTTCTTGGTTAGGAGTAAATTGAGATTAGCTTGAGGAAAACTTGGGGAAGCTGTAAAACAATGGTGTCTCAACATTTAATAGGTGTTCCACTGAAATAGAGCAGCACTCCATGGTCCTTGCCTCTCACCCCTGTGTCCTCAGCCTGCCTTTTGTCTGTGGAAAAACTTTAGCCATAGAACAAGTTTAATCAGAGAAGTGAGAAAATGTGGAAATGAAAATCAAAGGAAATAAAATAATAATGGTGGTTTAGTCATTAAGCAAAGTCAAAACCTTTAATTTCTCTTCAATGGCTACAGATAATATTACGAGCCATATCTGTGAGCTGTTTTATAGATACTGACACCCCCACCAGATGGAAGAAGTTAACTGGGTGATGATCAGACTGTAGCTATGAAATAAGCTGTCATGATTCTTAGAACTGGCCTCAAAGAATTGGGAACAGACTGACCCTGGAACTGAAGATTCAGATCAGTCGCTCAGTCATGTCCGACTCCTTGCGACCTCATGAATCGCAGCACGCCAGGCCTCCCTGTCCATCACCAACTCCTGGAGTTCACTCAGACTCACGTCCATCGAGTCAGTGATGCCATCCAGCCATCTCATCCTCTGTCGTCCCCTTCTCCTCCTGCCCCCAATCCCTCACAGCATCAGATTCTTTTCCAATGAGTCAACTCTTGGCATGAGGTGGCCAAAGTGTTGGAGTTTCAGCTTTAGCATCATTCCTTCCAAAGAAATCCCAGGGCTGATCTCCTTCAGAATGGACTGGTTGGATCTCCTTGCAGTCCAAGGGACTCTCAAGAGTCTTCTCCAACACCACAGTTCAAAAGCATCAATTCTTCGGCGCTCAGCCTTCAATAACCTCAGATATGCAGATGACACCACCCTTATGGAAGAAAGTGAAGAGGAACTCAAAAGCCTCTTGATGAAAGTGAAAGTGGAGAGTGAAAAAGTTGGCTTAAAGCTCAACATTCAGAAAATGAAGATCATGGCATCCGGTCCCATCACTTCATGGCAAATAGATGGGGAAACAGTGGAAACAGTGTCAGACTTTATTTTTCTGGGCTCCAAAATCACTACGATGGTGACTGCAGCCATGAAATTAAAGGACGCTTGCTCCTTGGAAGGAAAGTTATGACCAACCTAGATAGCATATTCAAAAGCAGAGATATTACTTTGCCAACAAAGGTTCGTCTAGTCAAGGCTATGGTTTAACTGTACCTAAAACAATCCAGATTGTTGGTCAGACCACCTATGACCAATTTTAAGATATCTGTCAGAGCTGACTATTCTGTTTTTCTGCTTGTAGCTCCTTCCCTCAGACTATAAAATCTCTTGCTCACTCATTGTCAGTCTGGGGGCAGGAGCAAGTAGGCCTTTGGACAGGTGTCTCCCCCCCACCCCCTGTTGCTGGCCTCCGAAGTAAAGCAAACTTTGCTTTCCACCAACCTAGCTGCTTTAATGGTTTTTGAGTAGCGAGCTGCTGGACCTGGGTTTGGTTATACCATTATAATCTGTGCATCAGAACATGCTTAGGGTAATTGGGGGACTTTTTTAATTTAAAAGGTTAAAATTTTAATTATGCCATTAAATGCAGCCCTTTAGTTTTTTGTCCAGTGATCATGACAAGATTTCTAAAAATTGGCTTTTTTCTCAACCTGTGAGCTTGAGTGAGTCTGGTAACATCTCGGAGTCACGTCTTGTAAACTGAGGAGTAAGAGAATATTATCCATCCACACAGCCTCTGTGTGCATCAAATGAGTTAACGGGCAGAAGTGCATCATGCATTCTAAGTTCCTAAACAAATCATGCTATATTATTGCAAGTTTGGAGAGCATTGCCAAATGAAAAAGCCTGCCCAGATTATGTACTGCCAACTCCAATAAAAGATTTCATGTGAAAAATTTATTCTGGCTCATCTTTTTGGGTTGAGAGAATTGAACCCATGTACCCAAAATTAATCTACTAAAGTGGGTGCTGAAATAGTGTTATAAATGAGAAATTGTCCAAATAAGCTGCCATTCACTGGCTTTCAGTGTAATTACTTAGATTGTATATTTTATAGAAAAATAGTGTTCTAGGTCTTGAAGAGAAATGGAACAGCATAATAATCATATAATGCAAAGCACACAGGAGAATAATGACAAACGTTTCATCTGGCATCATGGAATTAATTAATCTAGTATTGAAAGTGAAAGTGTTAGTTGCTCAGTGGTGTCTGACTCTTTGTGACCCCATGGACTATAGCTCACCAGGCTCCTCTGTCCACAGAATTCTCTAGGCAAGAATACTGGAGTGGGTAGCCATTCCTTCTCCAGGGGACCTTCCCAACCCAGGGATGGAACCTGGGTGTCCCACATCGCAGGCTGTTTCTTTATTGGATGGATTACAAAATTATTTTATGTAAATTCTCAAATTCATTTTATGGAAAGTGATTATGCACTTATTGCTTCTCATTGCTAGGTCTGTTTTTCAATGCTTTAACCCTAATTTTCCATGTTGACTTCAGGTTTCTGATAGTGGAATCTGGGTTGTTTACTTCTTTGAATTCCCTACAGGGTCTGAAACAATCCCTTTAAGTGTGGCATGAATCGAGAAAGTCAATCCTTGCATTTGCTCAAAGGGTTAATATGTATTTGTTGAATTTAGATTCATTTTGTCTCTTGGGCTCTCTAATAAAAGTTTGGTATAGAAAATGCCTTGGATATGATTTCATTTTGGTTTGGCATGTTCTTCAAAAGTGAGCTAAAGATGCTATCAGCCCCACTTTTTTCATTTTCGTTTATTACAGTTATTCTTGAATATCTGTAGTTGCTGAGATATTAATCTTGCAGGCATGAAATAATAGAACTTTCTTCATCTTTGCATTACCTGAAGGGAAATGAGTTTAATAAAGAGTGTGTATTTATTTTAAAAATTAATTTTAGAAAGAAAAGTTTTATTTGGGAAATACATATTATTTTATTCCACAATATACCTGATAATGTGGAAAATGCCACTTCACATATTATCAAATATGTTAGGAAAATAAAATCAGGCAAATAAGGGGGTAGGTGATTTGAAGAAACTTATAAAACTGCTCCATGTTTAGGAATATTCTTTTCTTCCATTCTTTAAAAATTTTTTTAATTTTATTTTTTTATTGAAGGAAAATTGCTTTACAGTGTTATGTTGATTTCTGCAGTACAACAATGCAAATCAGCAACATCCGGGTTGCTTCCATGTCCTAGCTATTGTAAATAGTGCAGCTATGAATAATCTTTCTGACTTCAGACTATGCTGCAAACTTATAGTCATCAAGACAGTATGATGGTTGTTTATTGGCTAAGTTGTGTCTGACTTTTGTGACACCATGGACTGTAGCCCACCAGGCTATTCTGTCCATGGGATTTCCCAGGCAGGAATACAGGAGTGAGTTGACATTTCCTTCTCCAGGGGATCTTCCCCACCCAGGAATCAAACCTGTGTCTCCTGCATTGCAGGCAGATCCTTTACTGATTGAGCTATGAGGGAAGCCAGACAGTACGAGACAGGTACAAAAATAGAAATATAGACCAATTGAACAAGATAGAAAGCCCAGAGATAAACCCATGTACCTCTGGGCACCTTATACAAAGGAGGCAAGAATATAAATGGAGAAAAGATAGCCTCTTTGGTAAGTGGTGCTGGGAAAACTGGAAAACTACATGTAAAAGAATGAAATTAGAACACTTCCTAACACCATACACAAAAATAGACACAAAATAAATTAAAGACTTAAACGTAAGGCTGGAAATTATAAAGCTTTTAGAAGAAAACTTAGGCAGTACATTCTTTGACATAAAAGACAACAAGGTGCTCTTTCATCTGCCTCTTTGAGTAATGGAAATAAAATGGAATTTTTTAAAAGATAAGTTTATTTCCAGATTCAAGGAAAAAAGAAATTACTGCTAAGTTTATTTTATTTTGTCAATTTTTTTCATTTTTAATTAGTAAGAGTTCATGTTTATTTTATAAAATTTGGAAAATGCTAAAAACATGAAAAGAAAGTGACTGTAACTTGTTCTCTGTCCCCACATCCGTATCTGGTGAATACTAGTATTAACATATTTGGGTATACACTTTTTGTATCAGTGTGTATGTAAATAAAATTATGTTCATATGGAAGATGATGTGATAACCTATTCACTTTATACAATGTCATCATGACACAAATTCTAACTTAGTGCCTACTATATGCTGGTCATTGTCCTAAGCACTTTCCTTATTTATTTGCTTTGTTATTTAATGATTGTGACAACATTATGCATTTGGCACTATGATTATTCCCATTTCACAGATCAACAAACTGAGGAACCGATAGGATTATACAGCTAGAACCTAGTTCTTTCTGAGAAAACACAGTTAGGTCTAGTATCTACCTCTTTAGACATTTGAGAGATTTGGGGAGGCAAGGAAAGGACATGGCAAAGTACTTGACAATTATGAAGCATTCAATATATGACACTATTTGTTATTATTATTATGCTGTTTGTTATTCATAATTTTATTTCTAGTATTTCATACAATTCCTAGACACTATAATTGTGATATACAATGCTTTAGTTTCAACCTCTTAAAATATGAATAGAAATTGCTCAGTTGTGTCTGACTCTTTGTGACCCCATGGACTATACAGTCCATGGAATTCTACAGGCCAGAACACTGGAGTGGGTTCAGTTCAGTTCAGTTGCTCAGTCATGTCCGACTCTTTGCGACCCCATGAACCACAGCACGCCAGGCCTCCCTGTCCATCACCAACTGCCAGAGTCTACCCGAACCCATGTGCATTGAGTTGGTGATGCCATCCAAACATCTCATCCTCTGTCATCCCCTTCTCCTCCTGCCCTCAATCTTTCCCACCATCAGGGTCTTTTCAAATGAGTCAGCTCTTTGCATCAGGTGGCCAAAGGATTGGAGTTTCAGCTTCAACATCAGTCCTTCCAATGAACATCCAGGACTGATCTCCTTTAGAATGGACTGGTTGGATCTCCTTTCAGACCAAGGGACTCTCAAGAGTCTTCTCCAACACCACAGTTCAAAAGCATCAATTCTTTGGTGCTCAGCTTTCTTCACAGTCCA
>NW_011494640.1:10118373-10162197 GCF_000754665.1 Bison bison bison | reverse complement strand
CAGGTTTGGAACCAGTCTGTTGTTCCATGTCCAGTTCTAACTGTTGCTTCCTGACCTGCTACAGGTTTCTCAAGAGGCAGGTCAGGTGGTCTGGTATTCCCATCTCTTTCAGAATTTTCCACAGTTTATTGTGATCCACACAGTCAAAGGCTTTGTCATAGTCAATAAAGCAGAAATAGATGTTTTTCTAGAACTCTCTTGCTTTTTCCACGATCCAGCAGATGTTGGCAATTTGATCTCTGGTTCCTCTGCTTTTTCTAAAATCAGCTTGAGCATCTGGAAGTTCACAGTTCATGTATTGCTGAAGCCTGGCTTGGAGAATATTGAGCATTACTTTCCTAGCATGTGAGATCTCCCTTCTCCAGGAGATCTTCCCAATCTGGGGATCAAACATAGGTTTCCAGCATTACATGTGGATTCTTTACCAGCTAAGCCACCAGGAAAGCCCAAAGATTAGTAGTTGATTGCTAAGTACAGTTGAATTTAATGTCTATTTTTTTTTCTCCAGTGAAATTTTCCCTGTATTTTCCTTGTTTTTCACAGATTCCCTCTGACAAACCTCCAGACTTGTAGAAAATAAATGAGATGTTTCTCAAATCATTCCTACCCATGTTGCAATTGATACTGGGGGTAGTTAAATCACATATAATTGATAAGAACTTCTTATGTGCTTTTGCTATGACCTTTTCTCTCTTCTTTTGTGTTCATCTCTCCAATCACATTCTATTAGTAGGCAATTTATTTTAGACAATCTATTTGTTGTTATTGAAACATACTTTGACAGTGGGTCACTACTTTTTATAACAGATAATGGTTTCTTAATATTTAAGGTGATTTTCTTACAAGTAAAATGTGCCATACTGAGAGATGAAAATAAGATAGTGAGTTAAGGTACATAACAGTAAAAAATGCCTAGATTTGTGAGTGGACACGTGGTAGCAATCCTCATTTTTTGTGCTGAGTAGTGTCTGACTCTTTGCGACCCCTGCCAGGCTCCTTTGTCTATGGAATTTTCCAGGCAAAAACCTCTGCAGTGGGTTGCCATTTCCTACTCCAGGGGATCTTCCAGACCCAGGGATCGAACCCATGTCTCTTGCATCTTCTGCATTGGCAGGTGGATTCTTTACCACTAGGGCCACCTGGGAAGCCCAATGCTCATTAATGAGTATATTTATTGAGAGACTTGAAAATGTGTTTGCATTTGCTTGATGATGTAACCATGCATAATAGAAAAGAATCCATAGCAAAACAAGCAGAATAGAGCCATCAAAGGGTATCATTCATAGGGAATGAATTTGATCATCCCTTAAAAAAATATTGCCAAGCTTACTGTGGTATAAATACCAAAGTTAGCCAATAGATTACTTGAATAGGCTAAATAGGATCTTAAAATGGAAATCTTGAATGCCAGAAAAAAAGACCATGAATGATGATGATGCTGCCTTGGTATAAATATAACAGAAGTACCACATTTTAATCAAGAAGTTTCCTCCAGTGGGATAGTTATTCCCACTGCTTATTAGATTGATCAGTTGTATGAGTGCTCAGAAAAACAAGATTTCTCATAATAACTTATTTTTTGCACAGTGTAAAAATCCCCAGATTTAGGCCAGATATTCCTGCTGAGGCTACTTGAATAAAATGATTTATTCCCTGATTGTAAGTGGAAGATACCAATTACTGCACAATAATATTCAATCATAAAATTATGTATTTTTAATTTTGCTATGCTCTTTGATTGTAGCTTCTTTGGCTACCTCTACTACTACTAGTAACTGAAGCTTTAATCTAATCCTCTATATAGCCATTTTGTGAATAAAAGTCGAATTCAATTTGAATAAAACAAGTAAATTGACATGAATACCAGAAATCATTTTGAAAACATGAACCAAGTTAATTACCCAGTTCTGTAAATGGGTTATTATAGTTTTATGACTTTGCTTTGGAAAGCATATAAGGGATTTAAAAATAAAAGAAAATCTGCAAGCTATAGCCCATAGAGGAAAAGAAATCATTTTAATTAAAGGAAAATGAGGTAAAATATAAAGTGAGAGAAATTATGTTTCTGATATGTTAAATATTTCCAGTTAGGAAAAAAGGAAAAGAACTAATATTTACTGTGGGCCTGTTAAGTACTTTATTATGTATTTCCATTTAATATCTCATGTATAGAATTCATATACAGTATCTTATCTCATTTTCTGAAAATATGAATTTTCTACTATTTGATAGAATGTTTATTAATACTGGTCTTACCTTAAAAAATTTGAAGTTGGGTGTTCATGTGTGTGCTGTCATGTTCAACTCTTTGTTGTTGAGGTCCTTTAATGGACCGGAACCTGGTGGTCCGGAGTCAACCGATAAGAAAGTAAAGGAGAAAGAGGCTGATATTCCTTGGTTTATGCAGAAAGCCAATAAAGCCCCTACATGGGGCTTGCTCTGTTCATGGAGGCCTCAGGCGCCCTCTCAATGGGATGAAGGCGCAGAGCACTTTCTCGAGAGGGTCTTAGAAGCCCAGGCAGGAAAGTGAACTCAGAGAGCCTCTGCACTCCAGGGGATCAGCCTGAGAAAGAGAGAGAGGGAGAGAGAGAGAGAGAGGGCAAGACACAGGGACCAAAGCTCTGATGGAGCAAAGGTGTTTTAATCAACATGGTGTGGGTGTTTATACTGTAGTTATTCTCAGCAAAGATAAAGATTGAAATTCCAGACTTACAAAACATAGGCAGTCCAATAATCACTTTTACCATATGGTTCATAAAAAGGAAGAGGGTAGGGTACTTATCACCGTATAGAAAACCTAACGAAGGAAATGCCTGGATTCCTCAGCCCCGGGAGAGGCTTGCCTCTCCTCTTAATTCCTGAATATTCAGGAATTAATAAGGAACAGAGAATTCCTGACAGATCCAAAACAGCACACAGGAAGCCTCCTGTTAAATGCTTCCTAACACTTTGTGACCCCATGTACTGTAGTCTGCTAGGCTCCTCTGTCCTTGAAATTTTCTAGGCAAAGACACTGAAGTGGGTTGCCATTTCCTCCTTCACGGGATTTTCCCAACCCAGGGATCAAACACTCATCTCTTGCATCTCCTGCATTGATAGGCAGATTCTTTACTACTGTGCCACGTGGGAAGCCTAATATAATGTACATCTGTTTATATATTGTATGTAAATCCATGCTTTACACATAGAAAAAAATAAGACTTTTGCCATCAAGAACAAATTTATACAAAGAACACAGTCTAAGCAATAAAAGGTTTACAGTATTAAAGCTTAAAAAAAAAAAAGAACGAGTGCAGAGAAGAAATTATCTTAGCACTTAGTTATGGAGATTATTTCCAAGAGTTCAACTACTCAGTTGTATCAAAATTAATTTTTCCTGAAGTAGGTACTATTCTCACCTATAGGCAGTCCTTGCCTTGCATGGTTGGTAGTGTCAATCAAAGCAATGTTAATAATTAATGGAGAAAATTATTATTTTTCTGTGACAAAAAGTTGTCAAATTATTAAATAGCGTCAGTTATAAATGCAAAAGAAAATGAAAATAGACAGTACACTGCAGTTTAAAATATTAGAAATTGGTTAACCCATTACAAATATAGTGTTGCTATATTTATTAATTAACCCAACCAGTTTATTAAGAGCCTACATTATGTCAGTCACCCACCTAGGCAGCCAAGAGTAGTAGGAAGAAATTTAATTTTAACAAATGAGTGTGCAGCTGTGTTGTAGGAGGAAATGGCAACCCACTCCAGTATTCCTACCTGGAGAAACCCCATGGACAGAGGTGCCCAGCAAGCTATATTCATGGTATCGCAAAGAGCTGGACATGACTGAACAGCTAAGCACAGCTCACAGCACAGTGAAGCTACGTATCATATTTCAAAATGATATAAAATGATGCTAAACTTTCATGGTGCTTGATGTCTTTCTAATAACCTGAGTGAGGCAAATGAAATACAAATTAATTCAGATTTTTCTGGCTAAGTGGTTATCTCTAAATTACTGTTTTTCACTTAACCGATAGCCTTTAAAGACATTGTAAATCAACTATATTTCAGTTTTAAAAAATATATTGATATAAAAAGTAAAAAAAAAGATCAATGCTAAAGTTTGGTTTTCTTTTCATTGAAAAAGCATGTGTTAGCGAGATGGTTATTCTTTTAATTCAACCAAAAAAATGGCAGTATAGCTAATGATATGTAGGCAGAATAAGTTAGAGGTGTAGCCTTAGGGAGCTGTAAGCAATACAAGTGTCTAACTTATTGAGCCTCTAATATGTGGCAAGCAACAAGGGGCATCAAATCATTCAGGAAATTTCAGACCACGTGTAGTAGCTCAGACTCAAAGCATGTGTTACAGAAAGGCTGAAACCAAAGGAAAAAGAAGTAACAAATGAGACTGGAGGAGAATGCCTCCTGAATCCAGCTCTCCCACTGATGTGACCAGGGTTTTGTGAATGTCTACACACTACAATTGAGATTATCTGCTTAATGCCAACATTCCCTTCAAAACTCTAGGCTCTGAGAGGGCAGAGTCCTTCTATACCTCAGTTCAGTTCAGTTCAGTCGCTCAGTTGTGGCTGACTTTTGCAATCCCAGGGACAGCCGCATGCCAGGCCTCCCTGTCCATGGCCAATTCCTGGAGTTTGTTCAAACTCATGTCCATTGGGTCAGTGATGCCATCCAACCATCTCATCCTCTGTCTTCCCCTTCTCTTCCCACCTTCAATCTTTCCCAGCATCAGGGTCTTTTCAAATGAGTCAGTTCTTTGCATCAGGTGCCCAAAATATTGGAGTTTTAGCTTCAGCATCAGTCCTTCAAATGAATATTCAGGTCTGATTTCCTTTAGGATGGACTGGTTGGATCTCCTTGCAGTCAAAGGGACTCTCAAGAGTCTTCTCCAACACCACACTTCAAAAGCATCAATTCTTCAGTGCTCAGCTTTCTTTATAGTTCCACTCTCACATCCTATTTTGATTTTATCATAGACTATTCCTATCTAACATGCAATATGTATTTGTTACATGCTTAACTTATGCTCCATAATCCCGGTGGCACTAGTGGTAAAGAATCTGCTTGCCAATGCAGGAGACATAAGAGATGCAGATTTGATCCCAATTCCAGAGAAAGGAATTGCTACCCACTCCAGTATTCTTGCCTGGAGAATTCCATGGACAGAAGAACCTGGTGGGCTACAATCCACGGGGTCGCAAAGAGTCAGACATGACTGAGTGACTAATACTACATAAATAAATTGACAGAAAAATAATGAAAAATTAAGTGCAGTATTCAATCCCTAGAAGAATGGCAGGTAGTTTTTTAGGCAGTAAGGATTCAATACCATTCCTTGAATATATTAAGGCAGTGGTGGGTACTGAGACTAGGCAGGCTCAGAGGAATTTTGCCAGAACCTTGATAAGGGGATGAGGTTCTCTAGAGACAGAATCTCCTGCCATCACTGGAGTCACTAGTCGGGAGGTGACAACAAACCCAGGAGGAAGCTGGACGAGGTTTATCCAAAAGGGAATAGCAAACAGCCTTTACTTATTCAGATGGCTAAATGAAGATGAAATAAAATAAAAGCATATCAGTGGAAGGGTTTGCTGAAAATGCATCCACCCAAGCATGGGATAATCAGGTCACAACGTAACTGGGCTTCACATGACTTAGCCCTCCTGAGTTAGTCTGGCAGCTTCCTTTAATCCATATCCTCTTACACTTACTTTATCTACTTCCATTTGATCTTCATAATTTATCCATGTAGAACTTCTCATTTATTTCAGTTGCAATGTAGGGTACTATTGGATGTTTATAGTATAGTAATTATGAACACATGTTGGAGGAAATCATTAAGAAGAGGCTGACTTGCAAGTTAGACATGTGAAATCAGAGCCTCCTCACCCTCTCCTACACCTGTGGAATATATATTCTGCCCAGCTCTCTTTCAGGGGTTTTGTTTTTAAGCACGAAAGCTTGAAAGAACAATGTGTTGTTGAGACCATCAGGATGAGTTATGTGGTTGGATGCAGTTTAGGATTATAACTTGTTATTTAGTCCATCAGTCATATATGACTCTTTTGTGATTCCATGGACGGTAGCCCACCAGGCTCCTATGTCCTGGGATTTTCCAGGCAAGAATACTGGAGTGGGTTGCCATTTCCTCCTTAAGGGGATCTTCCTGACCCACGGATCGAACCCATGTCTCCTGAATCTCCTGCATTGGCAGGCAGAGTTTTTACCGCTGCGCCACCAGGGAATCCCTTTAGAACTATATACAAACCAAAAATTCTTGTAACAGGTGCAGAGATCTATTTGTCTTGCAGCTGCCCAAGACAAGCCTCTATGTAAGTTCTTTGCTTATTAAAACTGCCACTTATTAATCTGGAGTCGTCTGCTTCATTCTTTGGGCTCTTCTGGCCCTCCTCCATGTTGCCAATTTAGATTTCACTTGGGAAGCTCTCAAGGTTGTGACCCAACAAGAAATGGCTGAAACAGTATGGTAGGTAGAATTCTAATACGATTTACAAGATCACTAACCCCATCAGTGTCTTGCAAAATTGCCAGGACTATGCATATGATGAATTTTATGCCCAGTGATTAGATAAGTTTAAATGGCCTGGATTGACTTTTAAAAAGGGATTATCTGAGTGGGCCTGACTTAATCACAGGAGTCCTTTAAATCTGGTTCCTGAGGCCAGAGATAGAGTAAGTCAGAGATTGAAAGCATGAGAAAGGGTCTGGGCCATTGCTGGCTTGGAGAGGAAGGTTCTACATAGCAAGGAATGCTGACACCCTCCAGGAGCTGAGAGCAGCCCCTGACTGATGGCCAGCTGAGAAACAAGGATCTCAGTCCTGTTACCAAAAGGAACTAAGTCTTCAAACAACAAGAATGGGCTTGGAAACAGATTTTTATTTCACTCAGAGTCTCCAGATGAGGAGACAGTCCAGCTCACACCATAATTCAGCCTGGAGACACCTGAACAGAGAACCTAGCCATACTGAACCAGACTTCTAACCTAAAGAAATTGTGAGATAATGAATCTGTTATTTTATGACTCTGGGCTTATGGTAACTTGTTACATAGCGATAGAAGAGGAATACAAGGAGTAATGAAAAAAAGTTAAAATTTGATAATCTGCGAAGTGGAACCGAGTTTTTTCCTATAATTTTCTATGTCTTGGAAGTTTTAAATATCTTAAAGAATTTGCAAATAGATCAGGAAACAGTGAGAGACTTTATTTTTGGGGGGCTCCAAAAATCACTGCAGATGGTGACTGCAGCCATGAAATTAAAAGATGCTTGCTCCTTGGAAGAAAAGCTATGACCAACCTAGCAGCATATTAAAAAAGCAGAGACATTACTTTGCCGACAAAGATCCATATAGTTAAAGCTGTGGTTTTTCCAGTAGCCATGTATGGATGGGAGAGTTGAACCATAAAGAGATCTGAGTGCCAAAGAATTGATGCTTTTGAACTGTGGTGTTGGAGAAGACTCTTGAGAGTCCCTTAGACTGCAAGAAGATCCAAGCAATCCATCCTAAAGGAGATCAGTCCTGAATATTCATTGCAAGGACTGATGCTGAAACTGAAACTCCAATACTTTGGCTCCCTGATGCAAAGAACTGACTCATTGGAAAAGACTGATACTGGGAAAGATTGAAGGAGACAGGGACAACAGAGGATGAAATGGTTGGATGGCATCACCAACTTGATGAACATGAGTTTGAGCAAGCTCTGGGAGATGGTGATGGACAGGGAAGCCTGGCATGCTGCAGTCCATGGGGTTGCAAAGAGTCAGACATGAATGAGTGCTGAACTGAACTGAAAGAAGTTGAAGTTGTCACACTGAGGAAATACCTATTTAGCTACATTCAAAGAGAACCAAGAGGATCAAAAAGATTTGGGTAAAGAGAGTGTGTGTATTATGGAAAGTGACAGTGGTCTCTTCTCCCCCATGTATTTGTTTTGTCTCCCTATAATATTAGCATCCTGCCCTCCCAAGATTGTCTTATTTGATAATTCTTCCAACTTAAGGTCCAGGTTTCAATTAGATTTTCTTCTATCACGCTTAATATACTATATATTCTACATGAAAAAAAAAAAAAAGCAACTCTCTCTTTGGAGAAGCTAGAGTGAAGTGTTAGAAAATTAGACTTATTAGTATGTGGCAAGGATCTCATTTGGGAAATAATCAGGAAGTGTGAACAACAACAGTGGATTCCAGGTGAAGACTAGACTGGGAGAAACAGGTACATAATGATAATGACAAAGGCTGACTTAGGAAGAAATAGGGCGAGTGGGAAATAAGAGCCATTCAAAAATAATTTTAGAGACCTGCAATGGAGGAGTCCTGAAAGGGTAAAAATGTAGTGGCAATAAATAAAATAAAATAAGTAAATAAATAAAAGTATAAAAGTTAATGAAGTGAAATGATCATAAACAAATTGTGAGAATAGTTTCAGGAGAAAAACCAGGTCAACAAGAGGCTAATAATTCTTGAGTTCACCCTAAATTTAATTTTAAAAAGCAGTGCTATGCTTTCCCTTTCTACAAGCACTGTAAACTCAATTAAAGTTAATGAGAGTTATGGGCAGTGTTTCTAAATCGCAGCTTCTTGGAGGCTAATTATTTTGAACTGAATAGTTAAACATCAACCTTTTCCTGGTTTGGTAATAAGCATGTTAATACCCTTGTCCACATGGCATTAGATTTTAAGAAAATACTGATCAAGATTTTTCTTGTACAACAGAATTTTTTTCCAACTAAGTTGAAGACATGTGAATTATTCTGTATGCCTGATCACTGTTTTCATTCTGACAGAATTGAAGACTTAACTTCTGTAAAGTTGTCAAATATCTATTCTGGCGTATTTTGCCTTTAATGGGTTTTGCATCTATAAAGTCAGGATGGCAGAGTGCATGCTCTCCATATACCCAAATATAGTACTTCTTTCATAAAAGTATGAGACTTCTTAATTCTAACTATTTACCCCTCAAGTTTTTGAGAGCTCTACAAGGTAAAGTATAAAGTTCAGGTTAACGTCTAAATGTGATCTAAGATATGCTTATGGAAAGTTGCTCATTCAAATGTACTAAATATTTAGTAGAAGTAGTTGGTGTCCTCAGCATCTAGGACAGGGTTATGCCAGAGCAGAGTTCCTGCAAACACTGGCTGAGTCCAGAGTACGTGGCTGGCTCTAAACACACACAGTAACATGCATTTGATATAATACTCAGTTGATACATATACATGAACACATGAACTACATATTTATGGAATCTTGTTCAGGTGTCGAAGAAGAGGCACATGCTTATCTTTGCTTGTGGCTTTTTAGTGCACAGATTTATTAGGAAATGAGTTAGTAAGGATGTTTTTCTCCCCAGTCAAGGAGTCACTTTTGGTCCCAGTTTTTCTAAGACTAGGATTTGCAGTTTGTCCCAGAGGAAGCCAACGTCCAGCAGTTTTAAGGATAAAATTGAAGTTCTAGAAATCCACCTTTTCTTGGCTCACTTACTTATATTTCCCAAAGAAGAAAGATATCTTACTAGATTGGTTTATCCATCCAAGAGAGATGACAAGTATTGAGCATATTTGGAGTTAAGGACTCTCCTAGGGACTTGGGAACCTCATGTCCTGCTTTTAGGGAGTCATCCTATTTATCAAGCCACAGAAATACACACCCAGACCACGCATATTCCAAGAATCATGTGTTCTGCCATGAACGTACTCATTCCACTCTGACAAGGTGGTACCCACATAACACACCACCAGCTTCAGCTAGAGGAGACATCTCCACCAGGTCCTAAGTTAGTCTCAGTGTTTACAACCTCTGAGTTCTGCAAGGCTTGAAATAAACCATACATATAAATCTACTAATAATTGAACAAAAACTACAAGAAAAGATAATTTTAAGCTGACGACAAGTGGATCAACTGCTATAGTGAAATGGAGAGACAAAAAAAAAAAAGGGAAAAAAAGGCAAGGAAGTGTTTCAAAGAAGTGGTGGTAAATTCAATTTTGTATAGAGGTTGCTGCTGCCAAGTCGCTTCAGTTGTGCCCGACTCTATGTGACCCCATAGACTGGACTATGCAGCCCACCAGGCTCCGCCATCCCTGGGATTCTCCAGGCAAGAACACTGGAGTGGGTTGCCATTTCCTTCTGCAATACATGAAAGTGAAAAGTGAAAGTGAAGTCGCTCAGTCATTAAGGAGGTAATATAAATTTGTAAATATGGACAGGTGTAAGACAGATGTGAGAAGTGCAGTCTGTTTGAACAAGACAGTGTTTTAAGTGGAAGACATTTTAAATTAACATTTTAAAATGAAACTGGACACTGTATGAGCCATCTTCTGCTGAATTCAGCCCATTGGCTGTCATTGTAAACCACTGTAGCAAATGTCCAGAGGAAAGCTGGCAAAGAAAGCTAACGTACAAGGGATATTCAAGTGATTATAAGGCCAGAAGGGATGTCTGAAGCTTCCTCCCTCCTCTATTCTTTCCTTCTTTCTGCCTTGGTCAGTGTTCTAAGCCCAGGGTTCACCCACACTTTCAATTTTGAGGGTTCTGTTCACTGGTAGGCTCTCTTGCCTATTTAAGATTGTTGTAGTTTTTCTGTTACCTCTCACCCTTGGACACAAAATGTGTTACAGAGAGTCCCCAAGGGTGCCACTCTAGAATAGTAACTGTATCCCAATGATGGAAGGATTAGTCTTGCACATATCACTCGATTTTTCACTTGCTACCTGAAAGTACTGGGTGATAGTCTCAGCTTTAGGTTAATGGAAATATCACCATGGCTTCTAGTGGAGTGCAATCATCAGGACTCTTCTCCAAATAAGAACTCTGAGAGTTAGAGGGTGATTAAAACATTTAAGTGGCTCATAACTAGGTGAAAGAGCTACTGCCCCTCCGCTGTATTTTGATGTCTGGCTTTGTTTCAAGCTTTACAGGCCGAAGATATAAATTTACCACATCCTGCAAATAAGAACCTTCTTATAAGAATACTCACCGCTGGTGGCATAACTAGATATGTTTTTACTTTTTTTTTTTCCCAAAATTTTATCATGAAAAATTTCAAATACATAGATAAAGAAATTGGAAAAAAGATTACACATATACCCAACTCCTAGATTTTCTGCATTGCACCTTACTTTTGTTGCTTCTCTATCCATTTGTCTGTTTTATTTTTGATGCATTTCATAATGAACAGATATCCGTATGCATGCATGCATGCTAAGTTGCTACAGATGTGTCCAACTCTGCGACCTCATGAGCTGTAGCCCACCAGGCTCCTCTGTCTGTGGGATTTTCCAAGCAAAGATACTACAGAGGGTTGTCATTTCCTTCTCCAGGGATGTTGATGGCAACTGGGGTGTTTACAGTTTCAGAAATGGTGGTTTGTAATAATCCCATAATTTCATGTCCCTTCCAGAAATGTATAAGAATTCTGGTTGTTTTACATTCTTGGTAGAGATTGGTGTTGTAAGTAATTCTTACATTTTAGCCATTTAGATGAGTGCATAGTACTATTTTATATGTTTGTCTTAATTTCATGTGTCTGATGACTAATGATGTGGAAAATTTTTTCTTGTGTTTACTTTTGATTTGTTTTTTTGTTTTGTTTTGTTTTGGTGATATGTATGTTCAACCTCTTGTCCATTTAAATTCAGTATATGTTTTCTTATTATTCAGTTCTAGGAGTGTTTTATTTATCCTGGAGACCACTTCTTTGTCAAGTATATTGTTTGTTGTTGAATTGTTTCATTATTTATTTATTAAATTTTTTGGCTGCACTGTGTGACATGTGGGATCTTAGATCCCTAACCAGAGATTGAACGCATACCTGCTGCAGTGGAAGCATAGAATCTTAACCACCGGACCGACAGGGAATTCCCTGGATTGTTTTAAAGGGCCATTTCATTGTACCATAAGGCCATCCAAGCTCTCATGATCTTTAGGACTCTTACTAGGATGAGAAAATCCCTTGTCATTAGCCTACAGTCTTCTGAAATGAATTCTTTGATCCTCAAAAGAGCACATATCGAGTTTGCAGTTTCCTTTCTAAGTATTCCTTTTTAGGTATAACATATGTACTTGAGAGATGTCTGTCCTTTCTAAGCTGCTTGATTTTGTTTCACCTGCCCCACTGATCTTAAAAATTAGAAAAAAGAAAGAAAGGAGTATTAATATAAGCTATACCAATCAACCTCTTATATTTTATAGTTTATAATATAAACTTTCAAATATATTATATCATTTGTTGCTCATTAAGAGCCCCTGAAGAAAGGCTATCAGCTCCATTTTGCAGATACATAAACTGAGCCTTAGTGAGGAGAAGGCTCTTGCTCAAGGGCATCCAGCTGGTAAAAGGAAGAGTCGATTTTCATTCTGAACCCTCTCCTCACCTCTGCATGGTTCCATAGTTGAAATGCAGACTGATGGTCAGTGTTGGAATCCGGGCTGGTAGATTAGCATCTTACTATCCTCCTGGTAGTGGAGACACTAAATCTGAGCCTGGAGAGTGAGTTATTAATTCTGAGTAGCCAGGCCCTGCTAAATGCATCCATCCGTGTTCTATTTCTCTGAATACTGGGCTGTTTTGAGAAACAATTTGTCAAATTAATGGCAACTCAACTTGGAAAAGAACACAGTGACCAGTACTCTGGTCAAATTCTTTTCTTAGTTCTAGAATTTTGAGGATGTATACATGTTGGGGAGAAAAAAAAAAAAAGAAATTCAGGTTAGTTCCTCAAGGGTTTATTTTTAACAAAAGCTTTCAGATGATATACAGAAGAATTTGCAAAGATAAAGTTCTTCTCATGGAGTGATTCAGCTTATTGCTGCTCACCTCCTTTAAAATAATGGTTTCTTTACGTTTGCTGGATTTATTTTAACACATTAAAGCATTTTCAAAAGTAAATGTCAATTTGAAAAATTACTCTCTCCATGTGTTCAGTAATGGGAGGGTAGCACACAAATACACCATCAGCAAATATCCAAGGGGTTCTCTCATTAAACCCTCCCACGGCATCAGGGCAGGTGAAAGGATTAGACGACTTAATTCCTGCTTCTAATTCCGTTTCCATCAGAGCTTTAAATATTTACTACTGCTTAAGAACCTTGCATTTTGGTAATCTTTTGATGAATCAGTTATGGGTTTTGAATTATCATGAAAGTGCCCTATAGAACAGTCTTATCCTTTGCATTTCTCTCCCTCTTCCAACCCCAGGCCCCATGAAAGTAGGTTAGTTAAACTAGATCAAACGTAAGTCTAAATAATTGAAACTGGACTCCCTCTGGGAGCAGTTGAAATTCTGTTGTAAAGCTGCCAGTATGAAAATTGTTCTTTAGTCTAATTGTACTCTAAGTAAAGTGTATTCTTCCCTTTGACCACATATCTAGACAAATGCCCTGCACATAGTGGGTACTCAGAAAACATGTACAAATTGAATTTACATCTGTTATTTCTTGAGAAGGCAGAATGACTTTCTTCTTTATTTCCTCCCCCCCTCCTTCACATATTCAGAATGTTGGATTAGAGTTTTACATAGCAGTTCTGAACCTGGATCAATGGATAGAACTCAAGAAATCTATACATTTGGGTTGAAAACATTATATTAATGGCTTTCTTGTGATTAATCACTTTTTAAATATTTATTTATTTGGCTGGGCTGGGTCTTAGTTGTGGCATGTGAGGTCTACTTCAATGATGAGGGATTGAACCTGGATCCCTATATTAGGAGTGTGGAGTCTTAGCCACTGGATCACCAGGGAAGTCCCTCTCATGACTGATGTTTATTTAGAAGTTAGCATTTCCTTCTGTTGTGAATGAAATATCCCCCTCCCATACACCATAAAGCTGGCAGTATTCTTAGACATTTGCTACAGTAGGAATCACAGATATTTTCAAATTATATTGCTATTCCAGATAATTTGTAATATTTTCATTCAACATCTCAAAATTATTGAATTCACTGGAAGATATTTTTGGGGCTTCCCTTGTGGCCCAGTTGGTAGAGAATCTGCCTGCAATGCAGGAGACCTGGGTTCAATCCCTGGGTTGGGAGGATTCCCTGGAGAAGGGAAAGGCTACCCACTCCAGGCCAGTATTCTGGCCTGGAGAATTCCATGGTCTGTATAGTCCATGGAGTCACAAAGAGTAGGACATGACTGAACGACTGACTTTCACTTTCACTTTTCAGAAGATATTTTTATTTACTGCATTCATAATAAAGCATATATATTATTAAAGCACTAGTCTGAGAGGGATTCTCTCACTTGTCATTCTTTTTTGGCCACACGTCACAGTATGTGGGATCCTAGTTTACTAAAAAGGGAAGGAACTGGTGCCCCCTGCATTGAAAGTGGGGATTCTTAACCACTGGCTCTCCAGGGAAGTGCCTTCATGGTCATTCTTTAAGTGCCCTCATCCTTCAGGGAAACCTGCATATCATGGAGACTTGTATGTTTTCAAAGACTAAAGGGACTTGGTGTTCAAAGAAGGATTTTCCTTTACAGCTAAAAATGCACCTAATACAATCCTAACAAAAAGTAGATATATTCAGTTTAATCAGGGCTCCGTGTTGAAGTCAAAGAAAACTAAATAATAATTGCTCCAAACAGAATCCTTATGTTGTACACCTGAAACTAATATGATGTTACTTGTCAATTGAACCTCAAATTTTTTCTCCAAACAATAGGAGGGAATGATTGGAGGGAATTATTGAATGATGTCATTGATGCAGTGGAATAGCCACAACCCAGTTAAGACTCTGTGTCCATTCATCTGAAATCAGTGTGGTTTTCCTTGCATTGGTTTGGTTCTCTCGCTCCTTCACCGTAATTGCTAGATGGGTGCAAGGAGGGATGGCTAATGGCTTCCTCATTTCCATCCTTGTGGAAAGAGCATTGCTTTATCCAAAGAGCTAATGAAGAAACCTCTAGTTGCCATTAGGAAGGAAAAAGACAGGGAGTATTTGCAGATTATGCAACTCACAAATGCCTAACATATTAGCATATATTTAAATATGTTCAATGTTTGCAGCCAGAATATGACACACACTCCAGTTATTTTGTGTTTTCTTACAGTACTTTGAAAACTAAATTTAAAAAATAAAACTAATTTGAAACATTGGTGAATATTAATTACATCTCTTAATAGGAAAATTTTTTTTAAGTATAAGAGCAATGGGCAAAATGAAAGAAAAAAATCACATTATGTCTAAATGGTTCATAAAAATCCATAAGAATAAGAAACAAATATAAATTAGGAAACATAGTTGCCAGGAAAATGAAGAATTAATATACCTCAAAATTAAAAGGTTTATTACACAACCTCAAAGACAACAAACCTCATTGCAGGAGACACTGTTGATGCCTTGCCCACTCGACTGGGCTGATATCATGGGTGTGAAACCCACACCTGGTTCTCCTTTAAGCATAACACTCAGAGCAGGCTTCAAGTGGCAGGGAGGGAATCCCACCCCACTAAAGCCCCTAACCACAGAATGGCCACTCCCAAGTCCCTAAATTGGATGGCTTGAAAGGGGAACCTACTAAAAAACAGAACTCTTGTCAGCTCTCCTCATCACTCTGTCTCCCTTTCCTTATTTCAGACTAAGATTTCCCAAGATTACCCATCAAACTCATTGCTTCTACTCAAATACTACTTTCAGGAAAAGTCCCAATAAGAAACAAACAAACAACCCCCACCCCGACACACACACATACCTCGATAATAATTATAAAAAGCAAATATATACATCACAAAACACGAGACTTCTCCCCCACCCCTGGCACACACACGCATTTTGCCATGCACCAGAACTTGGTTTTGACCTACTATGCTATAAGATTGTTTCAAACAGCCCTCTAGCTTCATTTTATAGTAGCCTAAAGTATATAACCTAGACAACATATTAAAAACCAGAGACATTACTTTGCCAACAAAGGTCTGTCTAGTCAATGTCTATGGTTTTTCCAGTAGTCATGTATAGATGTGAGGGTTGGACTATAAAGAAAGCTGAGTGCTGAAAAATTGATGCTTTTGAACTGTGCTATTGGAGAAGACTCTTGAGAGTCCCTTGGACTGCAAGGAGATCTAACCAGTCCATCCTAAAGGAGATCAATTCGGAGTGTTCATTGGAAGGACTGATGCTGAAGTTGAAACTCCAATCCTTTGGCCACCTGATGCGAAGGGCTGACTCATTTGAAAAGACCCTGATGCTGGGAAAGTTTGAAGGCAGGAGGAGAAGGGGATGACAGAGGATAAGATGGTTGGATGGCATCACCGACTCAATGGGCATAAGTTTGAGTAAACTCCGGGAGCTGGTGATGGACAGGGAGGCCTGGCATGCTGCAGTCCATGCAGTCGCAAAGAGTTGGATGTGACTGAGTGACTGAACTGAACTGAAAGTATTTAATGTGGTATCAGCCAGTCTCAGTATCCTCACAGGTCTTGACTTCATCCTCTGCCCAGATGTCAGTGATTCATCTAAATAGTGAATGTTGGCCATGCTACTACCCTGGTTAAAGTGTTAGGAAGTTGGCTGGCCTTTCAGCCCAGGCTCCTCCTTGGATAAGCTTTTCCTTTCACACAATCAGTTAAAAAGAAGAAGCAGGAGAAAAGTATGAAGAACAAGCAAACAACTTTCTTTTATGGTTTTTAAAGAAATGAACATTTAATGAAGATCCTATTTTTCATTTAATGTGTCCAAGATCAAGAAATAAAAGTCAGTGTAATTAACAGTATATTCAAAGAATTCTCCCGTACTCTGTTAATGAAAATACAATTCAATACAGTCATTAAAGAAGGATATTTGATGGGCCTCCCTTCTGGTTCAGTGGTGAAGAATGTGCCTATCAATGCAGGAGACACGGGTGTGATCCCTGTTCTGGGAAGATCCCACATGCTGCAGAGCGACTAATCCTGTGAGCCACAACTATTGAGCCTGCGTTCTAGAGCCCAGGAGCTACAACTACTGAGCCCGTGTGCTACAACTACTGAAGTCTGTGTGCCCTTGAGCTCATTTGCATCAGGAGACACAACCACAATGAGAAGCCCATGCACCGCAACTAGAGAGAAGCCCATGTAACAGTGAAGATCCAGGACAGCCAAAACCTAAAAAAAAATAATAAATAATTGCTAAATAAAAGATATTTGGCAAAAATACATAGATATATTATTTTCAAAAATGTTTATGCTGTTCAATTTGGCATATCCACCTCTATATATTCTTTATTGATTTCTTTGAAAATTATACCTAGTAAATTAGAAAATATTTTAATTAATTCCATCTTTTGAACTAAGTATAAAAGGAGAAAGGAGGGAAACGTAAGTTCAGACTCTCAGAGTGTTAATACATTACTAGAGACACTGGTAAGAGTGAAAAAGGCAGGATTAATGAAGGAATAGACAAAAGTTCTGAGAGAGTCAGTTCCTAGGCAGGTTGATAGGGAGTCTAGGGGTCCCCAAGGAGAGAGGGGTCTGGAATTCTCAAGGAGGAAGAAAGGACAAACTTTTTTTCTTTCTCTACATTCCTTAGGATTAGATAACAATAATGTATCCTGCCTAAGGACAGTCTCTGGATCAAACCTTCTGGCTAATTCTGTTATCTTAAAATGTAAATTATGGGAGTAAGTCTGATGAGGTCTTTACAACCTCTAGACATTCTTTGGATTATATAACCTCATTGTTAACACTAGCAAGCGGGTACTCTTTCTGCCCCCTTCTGGTGCCTATGTCAGAAGCTTTCTCTATCTCCTTTATACTTTAATAAAACTTTATTACACAAAAGCTCTGAGCGATCAAGCCTCATCTCTGGCCCTGGATTGAATTCTTCTCCTCCGGGGGCCAAGAATCCCGGTGTATTCGCGTGATTCAACAACAACCTTTCAGTTCCCTGGATTCTCTTCCCTTTCTACTTCATACATTCTTCTCGGCTCCAATGCTCAGGCCTGAAGGCTCACCACTGATGCTCACTATGACTTACATCTTGGCATCTCCTTCTCTTGGCTTGTTTCTAAATCTTGACTCTTCCTGAGCTGTGACATTGCATTTCTGCCATTGACCTACCTATGCTTTCCCAAATGTCTGACTTGGATCTCACCCAGTTTTCAATGTCAGTCTTCTCACAATTCAGTGGTAACCCATTCTGTATTGTGATATTATCACCCAGACCACTGCTCCATTTGCTAGTATGGACTACCATGGCCTACATCTAAATATAATGTACTGATGATTTCAATATTTTGCAATTAACATTGTAAATTATATGAGGGTGGGCTGTGGGCTCATGACTTTAATGGAAAAGACTTTCTGCATGTCTTTTCCAGAATTTAGGAATCAGACTTTTTTTTTTTTTCCAAGTGCTGGATATTGGCTTCACATTCCTGTAGAAATTCATTCTAAATCATGAAAATCACTGATAAAGGGGAGAGGCCTTTATTGCTTGTACCAGGCCAGACTGTCCTCATCTTTCCTTGATTACTATCTAGCATTGTAGATTCAATAATATTAGGCCTATAAAGTGTTCTGCAAATTTTGGATCAGTACATCAGTGGGTGCTTTATTGTTATAGCTGACATACCATAGAGTCCAGTATGATGACTCTCTTTTCTCAGGAGCTTCCACTTATTTTTTTAAGTCATCACAAATGCATTTGATCCCCTTCTTACTGTCATGTACAAAATAGAGTAACTTCATCTTGTAAACCTTTTTGTTTCATCTGGTACTTTAAAATACACAAGCCAAGTACCATTTTTTATTTTTAAAAATAGGAAATCACTAGAAATTGCCAATGATATGTACAGTTAATTGAATTGCTGGAATGAACTGAAACAATATTACTAATAAACAACTAAATGACACATGATTAAAATGAACTCATCACATGCAGACTATAATTATAAGGTATGAAAAATCATATGCAGAGGTTATCCTCACTGGAAAGCAAATAACTGTCTCATTCAGAGCTGATTTGCTAAAATATTATCTGGAAAACCAATAAATATTCATTATTCATATTAAAAAATTCTGTCAGCCGCAGATTACTTCTTTCAAGGTCACCTATACTGAAAAGCACAAAGAGGAAGCAAGGGAAACACTTATCCATGTTCCTGTTAAACCACACAATTTTTGACCTCTAGCAAATTTCTGATTCTGCTCTGTTGCATTTGGAAAATGGAATTTGGGGTTTGCTGATTCCTTTTGCTTTATAAGTACTCTGTAAACATAAATTGCATGTAGCTCATTGAAAATACCTGGAAAGCAGATGATCTATGTAAATATAAGACATTCATATTTTATTTCTAGTAGTTGAAAAATACTTTCTTTGACATACAGCATTAAATATCTCCCAAAGCATTTACAATCTGTAAAAGTTACTCAAATTATATAGTTCCATTATAGGCATAATGGGAAAGATCTATACACACACACACACACACAGAGTGTCAGATATTGAAACATGAAGTCAAAGAGGTTTTGAGAGTTTTGATCATTCTACATTAAGTCAGGATGACATACTTTTATTTTTTTTAATTTTGTTTATTGATTGATTTGGTAGTCAAATTGAGTTTATTACTTTTGCACCACTTAAAGCTTTATTGCAAGAGTATTTCCCAATAATGGAGCAAAGTATTATAGTTAAAACTTCATCAGTGACCAAGTCATCTTTATGGCCTAAAGAAACATACAAATAAGATAATGTAAGCCACAGAGTGAGGAGAAGCTATAGGGCGTGGGGAACCAGAGAAGATAACACCTAATTATGTATAGTAGTAGTAGTCCCTCAGTCGTGTCTGACTCTTTGAGACCCCATGGACTGTAGCCCACCAGGCTCTTCTGTCCATGGGATATCCTAGGCAAACATACTGGAGTGGGTTGCCATTTGCTTCTCCAGATTACACATATGGATCTATACAATTTCAGGCTGATTACTGAAACTTGCAAATTAAGATAGCCTCAAATCAGTACACTAAAGGTTTTGAAAACTGAAGTGAGACTTGTACCAGTCTGCCCAATGACACACATTCAGTGTGGAAATTGCCAAAATTCTGGTCCCACAAATCCATCACTAATCCAAAAAGATTACATTTTTACCAGTAGGATGGATGTGCTCTATTTCACAGTTTATATACTGTTAAATGTGACAGATTCTCTTACATATAATGAAAAGTAAATTTCACTTGTAAATGCCTGGAAATAAATTTAAGTTTTATTTTCTCAACAGATTTATTCCCTCTTTTCCCTTTTAGGAATTAATGTCCTTTGAGACTGATATGTACATTTCTCTTCACCAGGATGTGAGTTCAAATTTGGAACCCAACTCCCTGGCATTCTTAAATAGAGTATCAGCAGCAGTTCTGGTCATCAGCTGTGAGTACATCTGTAAATCTAGCTCAGTGACATTTCTGCACCTCCCTGTAGACACTAGAACGCCTTGGCACGTGGCCAGCTGATCAAGCACTAGAGAATCCCTGGTATGTGTGGCTGCTGCAAGTAAACCCATCATTTCATAATCTGAGACTCAGCAAAATTTCACTGTCTTCTGTAAGAACCTAGGAAGGCTTGGAAGTATCTTTAAACGTCCTTATAATGAATGTCTTGGGGGTAGAAGTGCTAGATTTTTATTTGTTCATGTCATTTGTTATCTGTAAAAAAATTCAAACATAAAATGTTCCCATTATAAAAAAATATAAGTAAGAAAAAGCAAACAAATTGTGTGCTCTTACCCTCTAATTGTGATGTTCATACTGTAGAATGAATTCTTGCAGAAAAGTGAAACTGATACGCAGTGTTTAAGAACAGCTCATTCTACACTCTGGACTATGTATATATAAAGTCCTTTAGTTTTACTTTTCTTCAGTCACTATTGAGGACATGAATTGCAAAATAGTGCAGTCAGCACATGATTTGTAGGCAGGGAACAAGGTAGTCTATTCCAGTAAATGGAGTGATAGTCTGGGTGATAATGAGTCACAAAATAGAATGGATTATCACTGACCTGTGAAAAGAGTAACATTGAAAACTGGATGAGATCCAAGTCAGATATTAGGGAAAGAAGAGGTAGGCCAATGTCAGAAATGTAATATCATAGCTCAGGAAGAGTCAAGATCTGAAAACTGGCCAAAGAGAAGGAGCTGCCAGAACTTAAGCAATGGTGAGCATCAGAGCCAGGTCCTTGAGTCCAGCACAGCATCAGGGCCAAGAGAAATGAAAGAGGAAGGAAGGAGACTCTGGGGAACATTTTTGCCTTTTCCTTTATTAACCAAGCCCCTCCCCCAATGCTTACCAATTTCTCATAATATAATGAACAGTTTGAGAGGCTGGATTTGGGTTCCCCTCTTCTCTGATCTTAATTAGCATTAAGCATGCTGTGAATCAAGTGATATTTTAATTAATTTAATTTGGGGAATAAATGAATAAAGAAGTGATAACAGTGTATCCAATGAGCAAAAGGGCATCCACTCTGTATTCTGCCAAATCTGTTTCTTTCATGGTATTATTCATGCATGTTCTCATCAGTTGAGTATGAGGGAATTCCCTCTAATGTAGTCTTCATAACTTAGAGGATTGTTTTTTAATCTTGGGCAATATGATCAATAAGAAAAGTTAGTTCTTTTACTATTCATTTCTTTGATAATTGTGAGTCAAAATTTTTCATGCTGATAGCTATTATTCCTTCATTATTTGTGTCTTCATGTCCTTTTTGCGGGGGAGAGGATATATGTCTTAACTTGGGTTCCCCAGAAGCTTCTGTGAGAACAGGTTGTGAAAGCTAATTGATTTGGTTGGTGATCCTGGAAAACACTGGTAGGACAGTAGGGGATTGACATGTGGAGATAAAGAGGCCTCTAATGTGTGTACTTTTGAGCAGATTATCAGCAAAGGTACATGGAGCTTAATCCCATTATGAGTATGAGAAATTCAGGATTAGAGAACTGGGATAATTACACTCTCCTATTACCCCTTGGCTGGGTAATGCTGGGAAATTCTGGGGATGCTGGGAGATGCTGAGAGATGCTGGGGGTGCTGGGAGATGCTGGGAGGCGCTGGGGATTGCTAGGGGATGTGAATTTCATTCCCTGGAATTTCCATCCATCACCAGGTGGGACAGAGAAATCTCTTAATGCAGGAGCTGGCCTTTGGAAATTGTTCAGATTTCACTCAAGCTGTGTTGGTTGAGAGAACAGGGGAAGCACTAACTGTGCTACTATAAGACGGTTTACTTTGTTCCTCAATAATCATTCATCTGAAATTTATACTGTGGGGGTAAGATTATCTCTTGTTTACTTTCAAAATACTTGGACAACTAAGCCAAACGATTTTATGATACTATATTGATTTCACAGTAGTTTTGAGACAAATTTTAGCTTTTGCATTTCAAAATGTTACATATATGGTAGAATGGGCCTTCTCTCATTATAACTTTTTTCCCCAATTGCTATTTTCTATTAATGACTAAAGTTACAGATAAAATTTAGAATGATTTTGCTACTATAAAATATCATTGGGATTTTTCTTGGCCTCACTCACGCCACTATTAGCCTTACACAAGAATTTGGGAGGCACTCCAATCTTTCTAATCTCTGTTCTTTTCATCTCCATAAAACATATCTTTTTTTAAGAAGTCAGTGAAACTTTTTCCTAAGTTTGTCTTTGGATTTTTCCCTGTCATATTTTTGCATATGAAACTTTCATATTCATATTTGATTTCATGATGGATGGGATCTTTGGGGTCTTAAGATGAGAGCTAGAAATGTCTGGGGAGGGGGCTTGGTAAAAGATGAGATGGTGGATAGAAGGCTGTTTCTCTTAGAGACTGGCTTTTGGTGCCATGAAGAGAAGATAGAAGGGGAGGGAACTTTTTCACTGGGGGACTCCAGGTGACAAGGGCCTATAGCCAGAGGACACATTTTGGTTCTTAGTGGTGACATGTAGCTGAGAGAGGGTAGAGGGAATCTGTGACACCTGGCTGACACTTGGGCAGTGGGGACTCCTATGGATTATCACCTAGATGGTTTGCTGCTTTGAGAGATGAAATCTGTGGTGTGGAAATCAATGTGTTAATATCAGACACCAAAAAGCAAGTAGCAAAGTGTAGAGATGCCCGAAGTGGCTTCAGGAGGAGAACTGGCCTGAGTACAGGAGTTACAGGGATGGTCCTGGAGCAGCCAGGGCAGAATGGATAGAGTTAAGGGTAACCTATAAAAAGGAAAGAGTTTTTTTTCTGTCCTCTATCGAGCAAATTTCTTTCTTACTTGGATGAACAGTATTCATCAAGACAGTAAAGAAATGCACATGCTAAGACAGATGAAGACCCTCTGGTCTAAGGGCAGCTCTCTAATTAGCTATAATAAGGTAATGGCCTTCGTGCTGTCATCTGAGGGGGTGTTTTAAAATTTTCTGCCTGCGTCAAGATAAGCTGTCACCCATCCCCTTCCCTCTTCAGAGTGGTCCTGCCTTCTCACACAGAACATAAATGAAGGGTGAATGGTCACAGCCAAGGTAACTCACCACAATAAAGCAAAAATGAAATCTAATTAATAAAAATTTAAAAAGGCTAATTAATAAAAATCTTCCAATGAGATGGACATTTATGACATTCAATGCAATTCAGTAAATGTGTATTGGACACCTATACATTCTATGCACTCATTTGGGAATGGTCCGTGATTATTTTTAACCTTCTTTGAAAAAAGAAATAAGACTTTTTCCTTTATCATTGATCAGATAATGCAAAACTTATATTTCTCTATACAATATCCCTTAGCAACTCCTTAGCAACCTTCAAATGAGCTAGCTTTCACCAGTGAAGTCCACAGAACTAAAAATTTTTAACAAGCTTCTTCCTTTTGCCACTAAACCTTTCATTTCAAATGTTTTATAAGAGACATAAAATAATATTTCCCATAAAGGTTTAAATTATTCATTATCAAGTACTCCTTCCTATCATAATATCTAGCATAATATTATGAACAATAAATGTCTGCTAAATTAAATCTCATTAAATATAATGTCTGGAAAAATCTAGGAGAAAAAGTGCACTTCTTTTGTGAGATAGGCAGAATCATGTCCCCCCCACCCCTGCCCAAAAGGTATTCACATCATAATCCCTGGAATTTGTGAATAGATATTCTTACAAGGCAAGGTGAATTATGATTGCAGATAGAATTAATGTCACTGGTAAAAAAACCCCAGCTGCCAATGCATGAGACATAAGTGATGTGGGTTCTATCCCTGGGTTGGGAAGATCCCCTAGAGAAGGAAATGGGAATCCATTCTTGCCTGGAGAATACCATGAACAGAGGAACCTGGTGGGCTACAGTCCATGGGGCTGCAAAGAGTCTTACATGCCTGAAGCCACTTAGCATGCACACACTCACACACATATTCTTATAAGGTAAGGAGGAATTGTGACTGCAGATAGAACTAACATCACTGACCTTGAGATGGAGAGCATCCTGGACATTTAGGTGTGCTTGGCATAATTACAAGTGTCCTTAAATAGCAAACATGGAGGCAGGACAGTCAGAACAGAGAGCACAGAGTTAGCACCATGAGAAAGACTCAGTTGTACCTTGCTGACTTTAACCATGGAAGAGGGCCATAAGCCAGGGAAGGAAGGTAGTCTTTAGAAACTAAGGAAGCCAAGAAAATAGACACTCCCCTAAAACCTCCAGAAAGAAACACACCCTGCTGACACCTTGATTTTAGCCCAATGAGATCCATTTTGGATTTCTGGACCCCAGCATTATAAGATAAGACATTTGCATTGTTTTAAGCCACTAAGATAGTGGTAAGTTATTATAGCAGCAGTAGGAAACAACTTGCATAAAAATAAGTCCTTCTGGTTCATAATATAAATTTCTGTCCTTTTTCTCATAGATGGTATTTGCCAGCTTCCCGATGGTACCATCTAACTAACTGAGCATCCAGATACCTGAATAAGCTCCCACCCTCTACCTGGAAATGTTAACAGCTGTGTTTATAAATCATCTACTTCAAAAGCTTTGAACTCCACTTATGTGATTCTCTTCGCCTCTGCTTCAGCCAATAAGAACAAATGCAAAAACCTAAACCTAACTAACAAAACAAAGATAGCCTGGCATTTTCATTACCTTCCATGTCATGAATATCAATTGTCAAAATTTTTAGTCTGACCACGACCTCCTAGCCTTCTAAATTGCTAAGGCCCACGTTCCCATCTTTTAATGTACTGGTACCCTGGCTTCCAGTGTATGATGTTGTTCAGTCACTAAGTCATGTTCAACTCCTTGAAATCCTATGGGCTGCAGCACTCCAAGCTTCCCTGTCCTTCACTATCTCCCTGAGTTTGCTCAAACTTATATGCATTGAATCAGTGATGCAATCTAACCATCTCATCTTCTGTCACCCCCTTCTTTTCCTTCCCTCAATCTTTCCCAGCATCAGGGTCTTCTCCAGTGAGTTGGCTCTTTGCGTCATGTGGCCAAAGAACTGGAGATTCAGCTTCAGCATCAGTCCTTCCAGTGAATACTCAAAGTTGATTTCTTTTAGGATTAACTGGTTTGAACTCCTTGCTGCCCAGAGGACTCTCAGGAGTCTTCTCAAGACAACACCACAATGTATGCATGCTAAACCACTTCAGTCATGTCCAACTCTTTACGACCCTATGGACCATAGCCCACCAGACTCTTCTGTCCATGGGATTCTCCAGGCAAGCATACTGGAGTGAGTTGCCATGCCCTCCTCAAGGGGATCTTACCAACTCAGGGTTTGAACACAGGCCTTTTACATCTCCTGCATTGGCAGGTGAAGTCTTTACTATTAGTGCCTACTGGGAAGCCACAATGTATAGTGTCAATTTCTGTGGCATAATATTCCCAACAAAGCTTTTTATCAAACTACCAACATGAGGCATTGAAACTGAGTTGAAAAGAAGGGTGTACAACCAATTCTTGGGAGCTTTAGGGCCTAGCCTGTCACTGTGCTGAGCACCACCCCCCAACTCCCCCACATTTTCCCTCTCTGAGAAATCTTATTTATAGCCCTTCTCTTCCACTTTCCTGTCTTAACCTCCCATGTGATGACATGGATTTACTCCCTTTGAAGCTTTATCAGCAACTTACACTCAAGAATATCTCTAGTCTGGAATCCCTGTAACAATCTACACTTTGCCTCCAATCGGAGATCGGAGAGCTGGGTGGAAAAGGACTCAACTGGTTGGATTAGCATCTCTAGAAATGGACAGAGCCTCCTTGTTTTGAAGTTCTTGATGCTGCTGACCACACTCTGGCTTTAACATCTCTGGTTCTTCATTTATTGCCCTTGAGAACCTTAACTGATCACCTCAAATCCAGTCTCCTGCCCCACTACCATACATGCGTTGAAAATCTCAGCATTGATATTGGCAAGAACATGAAGGTCTTTGGAGAAATCATTCAACCTTATGTTCTGACTGCCTCAGAATTTCTTCTTCATGCATCTTCATTTTAGTGTCTTACCTCCAATTACAGGAGATATTTTTCATCCTATTTTGAAGCCCACACCTTCACTTAGACTCATTTCCTCAGCACTCTCATGTCTCGGAATTTCCTTCATCAGTGGAGTTCTCTCTACACCCATACATACAGCTCCTTGCAGACTAAACCTCTTCTTTCAGTGCTAAACATCTTCTGATCTTTTCCAATTCTTAAAAAATAAAATTTCTTTGTATCAACATCTTCCTTTCCTGTTATCATGTCTTTTTCTCATGTTGGATTCTAGAGAGAGTCACCTACACGTGGCTGAGCCTTTTCTTTTCTGGTTCATTGATTTTCCCCTCATTTTTCACTTCTAGACAATTCTCAAGTCTTACCATCCTCTGCACTCCCACCTTCAACACACAGACACTCCCCACACACATACAAACACACTCACATGTTAAACTACTATGATTTCTATGAATTGTGACTTTACCTTCTTTCCTCTGTCTGTGGTCTTTTCCCTCTATCCATTTTTTAAAGATGGTGATATTAGCAAATACCTCTCTCTTTATTATAAAATTCTTATGGGCAATATTATCCACTTGTATGGTTTTAACTATTTTTTAATGAGAATGATGCCCAAAATGCATATCTCCACCCCATTTTTTCCACTTTTTACATGAATACTACATGAGAACCTCAAATCCAAAGGATCAAAACTAAATTCTTTTTTTTTTCTCTTCAAATCTACTTGCCTTCCTCTATTATCTGTCTCACCCTTGAGAACCAGTATCTATTCAGGTAAGAAGCCTGGAAGTTACCTTTGAGCCCTTCCTCCCCTCTGTAGTATTTCCATGCCCAGCCAACCATGAAGCCCTAAATATTTCGTGAACCCATGAATTTTCCCCCTTACTAAGACTTTAATTATTTTTATGAGAATTATTGCAGAGCTTTCCCACTGATCCCTTTTTGCTGTTGTTTAGTTGCCAAGTCATGTCCAACTCTTTTGTGATCCCATGGGCTGTAGCCCACCAGGCTCCTCTGTCCGTGGAATTTCCCAGGCAAGAATACTGGAGTAGGTAACCATTTTCTTCTGCAGGGGGTCTTTCTGACCCAGGGATTGAATCTGCACCTGCTGCATTAATTGGCAGATGGATTCTTTACCACTGAGCCACTTAGGGGACCCCAAGAATACTGGAGTGGGTAGCCTATCCCTTCTCCAGCTGATCTTCCCGACCCAGGAATTAAACAAAACCAACCAATCAATCAATCACTATATCTTATATTTAAAAAAATGCTTAGTGACTCTGCCTGGCCTACATGGTCCAGTATGAGCTTTGATCACATCAGAAAGATCCCCACTGTCCTGCTCTCTGTTTTCTTTTCCTCTGCTGCACCTTATCTTAGACCCAGTGAGCCAGCATTCCTGAACTTTAACAAGCCCCCCCTCACACTATGCTAAATTCACCTCTGCTGCTGCTGCTGCTAAGTCGCTTCAGTTGTGTCCGACTCTGTGTGACCCCATAGACGGCAGCCCACGAGGCTCCCCTGTCCCTAGGATTCTTCAGGCAAGAACACTGGAGTGGGTTGCCATTTCCTTCTCCAATACATGAAAGTGAAAAGTGAAAGTGAAGTTGCTCAGTCGTGTCTGACTCTTCGCCACCCCATGGACTGCAGCCTACCAGGCTCCTCTGTCCATGGGATTTTCCAGGCAAGAGTACTGGAGTGGGGTGCCATTGCCTTCTCCGAAATTCAACTCTACATTGATGCAAACTTTTCCCTCTACTAGGAGTCCCTTGTGCATGCATGCTAAGTCATTTCAGTCATGTCTGACTCTTTGCAACGCTATGGACTGTAGCCCACCAAGCTCCTCTGTCCGTGGTATTCTCTAGACAAGAATACTGGAGCGGGTAGCCATGCCCTCTTCCGGGAGATCTTCCCAGCACAGTGACTGGACACACATCTTTTGTGTCTCCTGCACTGGCAGGTGGGTCTTTACCCCTAGCATCACCTGGGAAACCTGGGAAGCCTAGGAGTCCCTTCCTCCTTATGTATTTGGTTGACTGCTTCATACCTGACTTCACACCTGCCTGAATACTCCTGTGAGCTCTCTGGGCTTCCTCTGTACTGTAAACTAAACATTCCACTGTTTTGAAATATTTTCCTTAACCTGTTTCTCTTATAGAATTAAGCTATCCCCTAGCAAGGAGGAGGTCATATTAATAATGAAGAATATAGCACAGAACTTGGCACACACTCTGTAAATATTGGTTTTACTTGATGTGGGACTATTAAACATCATTAAACTCTCTCCAGCACCAGCACAGAATTCTTGATGAATGTTGAACAATTAATAAGTGTGCTGAATGAAATCAACATTCCTGTGGCTTCTAATATATCAGTAAGAGAGAAAAGAAGGAAGGATGGCAGGGAGGAAGCAAAGGTAGCAATAAGCTTTCTAATGGATTTTCTCTGTAAACTAGAAATTCTACTGGAGAAAGGATCAATGTCAGGGTGAATGTAACAGAGAAGATGAAAGAAGTACAGTGAAGACTCATTCAAACACCATTCTGTCCAAGACTTACACCAAGGCGGTCCACGGTATACTTAGTAGTGTCTGACTGTTTGCGACCTGTTGAACTGCAGCCCGCCAGATCCCACTGTCCATGGAATTTTCCTGGCAAGAACATTGGAGTGGGTAGCCATTTCCTACTCCAGTACATCTGACCCATGAGAGTGAAAGTCATGTCTTCAGTTCAGTCGCTGTTGTGTCCGACTCCTTGTGACCCCACGGGCTGCAGCACGATAGACTTCTCTGTCCATCACCAGCTCCAGAGCTTACTCAAACTCATGTCAGTGATGCCATCCAACCATCTCATCCTCTGTTGTCCCCTTCTCCTCCTGCCTTCAATCTCTCCCAGCATCAGGGTCTTTTCCAGTGTGTCAGTTCACATCAGGTGGCCAAAGTATTTGAGATTCAGCTTCAGCATCAGTCCTTCCAATGAATATTCAGGACTGATCTCCTTTAGGATGGACTGGTCGGATCTCCTTGCAGTCCAAGGGACTCTCAAGAGTCTTCTCCAACACCACAGTTCAAAAGCATCAATTCTTCCATGCTCAGCTTTCTTTATAGTCCAACTCTCACATCCATACATGACTACTGGAAAAACCATAGCTTTGACTAGATGGACCTTTGTTGGTAAAGAAATGTGTCTGCTTTTTAATATGCTGTCTAGGTTGGTCATAGTTTTTCTTCCAAGGAGCAAGCGTCTTTTAATTTCATGACTAAAGTCACCATCTGCAGTGATTTTGGAGCCCCCCCTGAAATAAAGTCTCTCACTGTTTTCATTTTTTACCCATCTATTTGCCATGAAGTGATGTGACCAAATGCCATGATCTTAGTTTTTAGCTGTGTCTTGGTGGATACCAAATACTCTTTAAGCAGTGACTTTGTACTATTTTCAGTGAGGCTTAGACCAAGATCCATTGCTGTTTCTTCCTTCAGCCAGAAGAGGGAGAGATAGAGCACAGTCTTTGGTCGGCAACTTTACTCTAATTTAGGACATAGCTTCCTTTCCTTTCCCAAGGGGCTTTCCAGGAGGCCTAGAGGTAAAGAATTCACTTGCTAATGCCTGCAAATGCAGGAGACGTGGGTTTGATCCCTGAGTCAGGAAGAAGCCCTGGATAAGGAGATGGTAACCCACTCCAATATTCTTACTTGTGGAAATCCCATGGACAGAGGAGCCTGACTGGCTTCAGTCCACAGGGTTGCAAATGAATGGGACACTACTGAGCAACCAAACAACAACTCCCTTTTCCAACCACCTTATGTTTGTCCTAGCTGGTCTCCTCTAGGGGGATTTCTGTTATCCACTGTGCTGTTTACTATCTCACCATTACATATTCACTGCTGCCCATGGCAATTTTTCTTCTGTCAAAATAGGCAAAATTTTTTTTAAAAAGTGTTTTTAATGGCAAGATAAGGCTAAAACCCATGGGTTAACTGTACGGTCAGTTCATTATAAAGCCAAGGATAAGTAGATACACAAAAGTTTATTTTAAAATCCTTTCTGCCTAACCTTCATTGGGCAATGGAAATATACAGATCTTCTAAGCTGTTTTTCACCTCTTCCCCACTCCCCATCAATTCTGTCATTGCTAGTACATGAGTCAACCAGCCTCTTAAATCACTGCTTGCCTTTAGTGTCATATCTAGTTTGCAGCTCTGCAAACAACTCAGTTGTCAGAGGAGACAGATCTGGGCGTAATATCACTTGCAAATGATTTATTCCATAAAGTACATAAAAATGCATTTTGAACTCCTAAGCTTATTATTCCCATAGTAAACAATGGTGTAAAGAGAACTCTCTTAATTTGCTCGCAGTGTGAGAAGTGTCAAGGGGAAGTCATACTACATCTACCATCTTTTGCACTATCAGTTAACTAATAGGGTTGATGAGGGAAAAGCCACTTGTATTAAGTGATTGGAAATAATCTCACTGTGAAGACATGTTGAAGACAGGAAGCCAGACTCCAGAGGAAACTAATCTCTCTCCATTTCCTTTATTTCTCCTAAATGGCTTTTTGTTTTATTTTGCTTTGTTAGAGTGGCACTGTTATGTGAAGCCTAAATGAAGCTGGGTGCAATTCTTTTAAGATGTTTCACTACAGAAAAGGAGAGAGAGTCGTTTAAGAGAAGTGAACAAATGATCGCCTGCCAACGTTTTTCCATGAAGCCTAGTTGACATTTTGGGTAAGACTATTCTTTACTGAGACAGGCTGTGTCTCGCACTCCTAGGCATTTAGCATCTTTGTTTCCCACCTATTAAATACCAAGAGCATGCTATAGTTATCATAAGAGTCAGTTGCACACATTTTCAAAGAGTTTTTTGAGGAGACAGAATGGCCTCCAATCAAGAAAGGCCACTTGGTGAGTGAGACTAGCACCGACATACATATACCACCAATGTGTAAAGTGTGAACAGCCCTTGGAAAAGACCCTAATGCTGCAAGAGATTGAAGGCAGAAGGAGAAGGGGGTGACAGAGGATGCGATGGTTAGATAGCATCACTGACCTGATGGACTTGAATTTGAACAAACTCCAGGAGATAGGGAAAGACAGGGAAGCCTGGTGTGCTAAAGTCCATGGGGTTGCAGAGTTGGACACGACTTAGCAAATGAACAACAACAGCATTGTGTAAAATACTTAGCTAGTGGGAAGCTGCTATACAGCACAGGGAGCTCAGTTTGATACTCTGTGATGACCTAGAGGGGTGGAATGGGAGGTTGGGAGAGAGGCTCAAGAGGAAACACACACACACACAGCAGAAACTAACACAACATTGTAAAGCAATTTTCCTCCAGTTAAAAAATAAATAAATAAAAGAAAGGCCACTTGGAAGTGCCTCAAACTATGTGAGGTCATCTTGACACTTTGTTTTATCAGAGTGTTTTAATTAATATCACTGACAAACATGGGGATTTGCAGACGTGGGAGGGCTTGAAGTAACACATGCAGAGAGGCTAGACAGCACTTCAGTTCAGTTCAGTTCAGTTGCTCAATCGTGTCCGAATCTTCTCGACCCCATGAATTGCGGCATGCCAGGCCTCCCTGTCCATCACCAACTCCCGGAGTTCACTCAGACTCATGTCCATCGAGTCAGTGATGCCATCCAGCCATCTCATCCTCTGTCGTCCCCTTCTCCTCCTGCCCCCAATTCCTCCCAGCATCAGATTCTTTTCCAATGAGTCAATTCTTTGCATGAGGTGGCCAAAGTATTGGAGTTTCTTAGTAGGTATTTTATAAAGAGCAGCTGCATTATTGTGAGGAAATATAGAAGATATAATGATGAATGAAGACTCACTCTTGTGCTCAAAGGAAAAATTACTGGAGAAAACATATATGTAAGCATGCACCTTAGTGACGAAACATGTGACCCCAATGGTCAGGGATATGGGGCCTGGGAAAGAACTGAATTTAAATTTCGTGAGGGCTATCAAGCTTCCCTGGTAGCTCAGCTGGTAAGTCCACCTGCAATGCGGGAGACCTGGGTTTAATCCCTGGGTTGGGAAGATCCCCTAGAGAGGGGAATGGCTACCCATCCCAGTATTCTGGGCTAGAGAATTCCATAAACTGTATAGTCCATGGGGTCCCAAAGAGTCAGACATGACTGAGTGACATTTACTTTCACTTGTCCAGCTTCTAGATCTTAAATGAGCACTCTTGCTACTGTGGAGTGAAAGTGTGGTTCTAATCTGGTAAAGTGTGAAAAGTGTTAGTCGCTGAGTTGTGTCTGAGTCTTTGCGGCCCTGTGGACTGTAGCCTGCCAGGCTCCTCTGTCCGTGGGATTCTCCAGGCAAGAATACTGGAGTGGGTAGCCATTTCCTCTTCCAGGGGCTCGTCCCAACTCAGGGATTGAACTGGGTCTCCTACATTATAGGTGGATTCTTTACTGTGTGAAGCACCCGGGAAGCTCTCCAGGTACCAACTACATACTGGGTTGGCCAAAAAGTTCATTTATAACATTTTACAGAAAACCCCAAGTGAACTTTTTGGCCAGCCTAATAATTTCCATCCGAAGTCTGAGGTGAAAACAGAGATGAATGGATTAGTTTATCGTAAACTTCAGCCTAGGATTCAGCTAATACTTAAGTATAGCCAGAGAGGAAAATTCAAAATTGCCTTAGGAAATTAATGTTAAATCTTTTAAAATATCCATTAACAGGAAAAGTTTTTGCCTTTGAATAAAATAGACAATGACTTTATTGCACTTCAAATTCTTATGAATATTTCCTTTCAATACCTACTTAATCCCTAATGTTTCACGTGCCAGTGTTTTTAATACAGTTTTGATTCCCAGACTCATATATACCCTTGGCTTATGTAATACCATTTCACATTCTTTCTGTTCCTTTTTCCTCTGTATGTTTTATTTATGATTGTGACTCCTACTTCTATTGCTATTTGCAAGGTATTTTAGTGTTTGTTTTTATTCTTTTACATAAACCCACCCATTTAGTGCTTAACCATATTTACTGAATGCATACTATGGGAAGCTATAATATTTATTTACTGCTTTGAGGAAATAGGATGTCTAATAACAAGGTTATTTCAGTATAAGTTATAAATGTAACATAAAAAGAAATAAGAAAGTACAGGTTGGTGAAATTCTCAAATGATTGTAAATATACCCTGTTCTAGAGTCAGTTGAGTCTCTGGGCATTTTAAAAACTGAAGTTTGCCATTTTAATTGCTTTCAATTGGGGAATATTCAATCCCATAGCATGTTTGATAGAGTAAATTAAAACAATTCCCTGAGATACTCAGTCTGGTTTTTCTTCTACTCTCGTTACCGGAAGAAAAAAGGCAACAACAACAACAACAACAAAAAGACAGTAAATAATCCAGTTTTAAATTATATGTAATATGCAACACTTCAACCTTATCTTAGGCTTAGTGACTTAGAATATTTCAAGTTTATAAACTATACAATGAAAAAAAAAATGGATAGAGATTTCAAAGAAATCTGACTTAATAATGTAGCAGGCAGCCAGCTGTTACCTGCAGTTTCTTTTCAGAATAAAGTACTGATTTGACAGTGGTTGGTTACCCAAAGACAGTAGCTTGGCATCCAAGAAATACAGAATCTCATTGCAGTGAAATCTGATCTCTCAGGACCCAGTTCTCTGCAAATCCAAGGGAACCATATGGCCATAAACATCTGGGTTTGTGGAATCTGATGGCAGTAGGTTCAAATCCCTGTGACTAACGAGTAATTGTCTGAAGGCCAAGTTGTTTGTCTTCTTCAGTAGCATATTTTGACATCCAAGAATGATCGTCTTCTCACTGAGCTTAGTGCATCCTCAGATTGCTTTTAACATAGCACTCCAGCAGAATTAGATGGCTGAATATTACGGCCAAAATATAGTAACTAGGTATATTATCTGTTAGTCACCAAAACATTTCCTCTACCCTATCCATTCCTATACTAACAGCCAGTACAATATCAGGATAACACACGCCCATCTCTCTCTCACCACGTGCCAGATATGATCCAAGTCTTTTAGGTGCATAAGCGTGTGTGCTCAGTTACGTCCAGGCTCCTCTATCCATGGGCTTTTCCAGGGAAGGATGTTGGAGTGGGTTGCCATTTCCTCCTTCAGGGGATTTTCCTGACCCAGGGATTGAACCTGTGCCTCCTGCATTGCAGGCAGATTCTTTACCATGGATCCATTGGGAAAGTCTAGTTCTTCTGGCATAATATGCCAATTCATTAATTCCTTTGGGGCAAGTTGAATGCTTGATTCTGAGATCTGGTAACCATAAAATCTAAATTCTTCACAAATAATGCTTAGTTAGACAGTATGAGTCAATAACTTAAAATGAACAACTAAAGCACAGCAAAAAATTCTCTTATTAGAGTGGAGTTAAAAGAGAAGAAAGAAATATGGTACTAAATAGCAGGCATCTTTTATAACTTTACATACTCAGCTGGTGCAGTGAACCCCACCTACTCTCCCACACACATTTTGGATAAAATACAACAACCATAAACCTACATCTATATCTGATATCATCACATTTAGTATCACTTTATCTCTAATATCATGTTATATCTCTTATCTCTTATATGCATGCTCAGTCACTCAGTCATGTCTGACTCTTTTCGACTCCATGGTCTGTAGACTACAAGGCTCCTCCATCCATAGAATTTTCCAGGCAAGAATACTGGAGTGGGTTGCCATTTCCTACTCCAGGGGATCTTCCAGACATAGGGATTGAACCCTGGTCTCCTGCATCTCCTGCATTGGCAGGCAGGTTCTTTATATATCTCATATGATCTATCTTATGTCTCTGTCTATACCTATGGCTAAGCATTTGCCTATATTTTTAGCTTGAATCCATATCTGAGTCTGGCTCTATAATTTGTAGTAGAAAACTGTCCTCTCTACTAGATGATTGTACTCCCCTGGTTAGAAAAATTATCTTCAAGCAGAATCAAGGACATTTGCAGTAAGCAGTCTTTGAGCATGTAGATACAAGTTCCAGAAGATGTGGGAAACCTCTACTTTAGGGACCATACTCAGCAATCAAGTGAGAAAAAACTCATGGGTGTTGGTCTAAGAGATTATATTGATTTTTCAATGATTTGAACATTACTAGTTAATCTAGTTGTGCTCATACATGGCCAAAGGCAACAATGAAATGGAAAACAATAATAATCACATCACAGCTACACTAATGGCTAACACCGATTTCTCTTAAGAGTGTTTTCTTAACAACTATAACAAACGTGTATAATTCCAACTGGATTAGCCAAATGGAATTCTGCCAATTTTCAAGAATTAGAGAGTCATGCCCAGAATTAGGGTATTTTATTTTGGGGAAGGATTTCCTCAACAAGAACACATGGAAAACTAGCAGAGTTTGTGCATGACCCTCACTCATCAGCCCAGGTCTGACAGTATTATGCCACTTCCTACCTTCTGACTTTTGTGTGTTTTCTGAGTGGAAAAACCCCATTTATGACAATTCTTTGGAAGCAGAGGTATCGTAAAACCAACAGAACAACTTCGTGATCCGTGGTGGTCCATTGACTAATTGTGCTGAAACGGGGACACAGCTTCTGGGCCAGGCATCACAAAGACGTGGAGACCTAGAAAGAGCTACCTACAATCTTGAAAATCTCTTAAGTGATGTGCCTGAGGCCCTTCTCCTTACTGAGCACTGAAAGTTGTCAAATCTGACTTGTAGTTCCTATGATTCATCCTGGGGAAAGCCATCATTCATGTTTCATTTTTTTCAACAGATGAGAAGTTCAAAACTGTTGATTTAACATGTGGATGTTCATATCAGCTGAATTATCCTCTAATGGCACTTTTCATAAAATACTTTTAAAATCTTTATCAGTCATGATTTTTTAACATTTCATATAAAACTCATTTTTAATATTACTCCTGCAATCTGTATTAACATTTGCTGTGAACATTGGGTAAAAAATTATTGGGGCTTGACATTGACACTTTTTAGTGAAATATTTGTCAGGAGGGAGAATTTTAGCAGTTGATTAGTGAATGCACCTGAAAACATCGTTTTGCATTTGTTTCCACTTGCCCACAGGATAAAGTCACCCCAACCCCTTCCTACATGTCCGGGCGTTCAATCTGGACTCAAGTTCTCTCTGCTGCTTGCCTCCCACCACTCCCTGCCTCTCCTTCTGTTAAATTTCAAACTGAGCTTGCAATTTATGGCTCTAAAACCTGCCTATACTTGCCCATGCTAATCCCTGTGCCTGAAGTTTCCTTCTTATCCGTGTTTTAAACTTTATTTTATATTGGAGTAAAATTGATTTACAATGTTGTGCTAGTTTCAAGTGTATAGTATACTGATTAGTTAAATACATATATCTGTAAAGACACTTGCTCCTTGGAAGGAAAGCTATGACAAAGCTTGTTGTTGTTCAGTTGCTCAGTTGTGTCTGACTCTTTGCGATCCCATGGACTGCAGTACTCTGGGTTTCCTGTCCTTCGCTGTCTCCTGGAGTTTGCTGAAACTCATGTTCACTGAGCCAAGAGAATGCACTGATCACAGCAAACACCCTCTTCCAACAACGCAAGAGGTAACCCTACACATGGACATCACTGGATGGTCAATACCAAAATTAGATTGATTATATTCTTTCCAGTTGAAGATGGAGAAGTTCTATACGGTCAACAAAAACAAGACCAGGAGCTGTCTGTGGCTCAGATCATGAGCTCCTTATTGTAAAGTTCAGACTTGAATATAGTAGGGAAAGCAACTAGGCCATTCAGGTATAACAAACCTAGATAACATATTAAAAAGCAGAGTTATCACTTTGCTGACAAAGTTCCATATAGTCAAAGCTGTGTTTTTTCCAGTAGTCATGTATGGATGTGAAAGTTGGACCATAAAGAAGGCTGACTACCGAAGAATTGATGCTTTTGAATTGTACTGCTGGAGAAGACTTTTGAGAGTCCCTTGGACTGCACAAAGATCAAATCAGTCAATCCTGAAGGAAATCAGTCCTGAATATTCATTGGAAGGACTGATGCTGAAGCTGAAGCTCCAGTATTTTGGCCACCTGAGACAAAGAGCTGACTCGTTGGAAAAGACCCTGATTCTGGAAAAGATTGAAGGCAAAAGGAGAAGGGGGCAGAGGATGAGATGTTTAGATAGCATCACTGGCTCAATGGACATGAATCTGAGCCAACTCCAGCAGACAGTGAAGGACAGGGAAGCCTGGTGTACTGTAGACTGTGGAGTTGCAAAGAGTCAGACAAGACTTAGCAAATAAATGGCAACAAAAGTTCTTTCTCAGATTCTTTTCTCATATAGGTTATTACAGAATATTGACTAGAGTTCCCTGTGCTATACAGTAGGTGCTTGTTGATTATCTATTTTGCATGTAGTAGTGTATATATATTAATCCCAAACTCCTAATTTAAGTCTCTCCCTTTGACCAAACATAATTTTGTTTTCTAAGTCTGTGAGTCTGTTTCTGTTTTGTAAGTAAGTTCATTTGTATCATTTTTAGAGTTCATGTGTAAGTGATTTCATATGATATTTGTCTTTCTCTGACTTACTTCACTTAGCATGATTAGAAAACATAGCTCTCCTAAAGGTATGCTCAAACATCACCTCTTCTGATAAATCTGACATCTTCCATCTTTCATCATCACTTCCTCTCCTGGACTTCCTAAAAACTCTTACTACTCCTTTCTAGTATGTTCTTTTAAGTACCCTATTAACCTGATTGTCTCTGCCACTAAATTATGACCTTGTGAAAGATGGGTCCTTAAGACATATCTTAATATCCCTAAACAACAAGCATAGTATCTGGCACACGTAGCCATTCTTAGTAGACAATCAAATGTGTGTCGATTATGTAAGGAACCATAAAGATGTGCAAAAAGCTTTATCAGACTCACACTGGCTGCAACAGCGCTAAGAAAAACAGGACCAGGTGTTTATTAAATTTTTAATATGTGGCTGACATTGCATTAAGTGCTTCACATATGAAGGAAAATAACACTTTGAAATATTAATCTTTGCACTTTGCTTTTTAGTGTTTCTTGTACTTGACTCTTCCTCTAGTTGGGTCAGTGGCATCCATTTCACTTTACGGAGACTTAGAATCATTTCAAAAGGGAAAAATGAAGGAAGAAACTATATTTGAATGTTAAAACTTTCTAAACAGGCTCTTGGGTTTCATAACGGGAATAACATCTTGAAAGCCAAAATTTTCCACTTGAAATAAAATGTTCTTTTTAAGGGAAGGAAAAGCTATTGGGTTAGCACCAAAGGAAGCAGGGCTTTGTGTTTATGTCACAATAGATTTAGAAAGAGAAGGTGAGAAGGCCCAGCCTAGTCCACTGTCAGATAGATAAGATGGGAATTAACTTGACTGGGGCCAGAGATGACAGAAAAAGCAAGAAAGGTTTTCACCTTGGTGGAGGTCAATGAGTTAGAATCTGAGGGACCCACAGAAGGAGGTTTAGGCCGGCACTGTTGTCGTTTGGGCTTTTCTCTCCCCTGGGAGGGTCACCTCACTGCATCTTAGGATTGAAACATCCCATTAGGGTTCAGGTAAACTCCTCCCTTAGTCTATCTTTTTCTCATTGCCATCTGAGGAGTCCTCCTCCCATTCACAGTTCTCTAAATATTGCTATCTCTTATGGATCCCCAGCAGAAGTGATTTCCTTCTGCCGTGTGGAAAGAAGTCTGTGACCTGGACTTTTCCAAAGTACTCATCCAAACTCTTTAGCAAAGAGGTGCCCATTTAAAAAGTCTTGACTCTGGTCCTAAAATGGAGGATGAGGTCTCTGAAATGTAGAAAGGCACTTGTAATGTGACCAGGAAAATCCTAGACATATGTGCTTGTGTAGGACTGGACAGTGGTTAAGACATATCCTGTACACAAGAAGAGTTTTATTTAATTGGCACAATAGTAATATGATATAGAAATTACCATCTGAATTTTAAAGGTAAGTAAACCGAGGCCTTATGCAGAAAGTGAAGAACTAAAGAGCCTCTTGATGAAAGTGAAGGAGGAGAGTGAAAAAGTTGGTTTACAACTCAACATTCAGAAAACTAAGATCATGGCATCCAGTCCCATCACTTCACGACAAATAGATGGGGAAACAGGGGAAACAGTGGCTGACTTAATTTTGGGGGGCTCCAAAATCACTGCAGATGGTGATTGCAACCATGAAATTAAAAGATACTTACTCCTTGGGAGGAAAGTTATGACCAACCTCGACAGCATATTAAAAAGCAGAGACATTACTTTGTCAACAAAGATCCATCTAGTCAAGGCTATGGTTTTTCCAGTAGTCATGTATGGATGTGAGAGTTGGACTATAAAGAAAGCTGAGCACTGAAGAATTGATGCTTTTGAACTGTGGTGTTGGAGAAGACTCTTAAGAGTCCCTTGGACTACAAGGAGATCCAACCAGTCCATCCTAAAGGAAATCAGTCCTGGGTGTTCATTGGACGGACTGATGTTGAGGCTGAAACTCCAATACTTTGGACACCTGACGCGAAGAGCTGACTCATTTGAAGAGCCCCTGATGCTGGGAAATATTGAGGGCAGGAGGAGAACGGGACGAGATGGTTAGATGGCATCACTGACTCAATGGACATGAGTTTGGGTGGACTCCAGGAGTTGGTGATGGACAGGGAGGCCTGGCATGCTGTGGTTCATGGGGTTGCAAAGAGTTGAACACGACTGAATGACTCAACTGAAATGAACTGAAACCAAGGCCCAAAGAGTTTAATAATTTGTCCAAGATCATACCATTTGAAGTGTCATAATAAGACCACAAACATAAGCAGACACGACTCCACTATACTGTGTTGTTTGGTCTCTTTTAAAAAAAAAACAAAAAAAAACTAGAGTGTGAATATGTTTGTGTGTGTGTGAGTGTATGTTTGTGTATGCATGTATGCTAGCGTGAGGCTGATGTCCATTCCAACCGTGGGCATTGACAGATTTCTTCATGCCCATCTTTTCCACACGGAGAACCTGTTTAAAAATACAATGAGTCCACAGCCAACCGTCCTTCCTTTCTTCCCTCTCTTTTCTCTTCATTTCTCTCTTTCTCTTTTCTCTCCCCATGTTCTAGGGTCACAGTTCATTGCTAAGCCAAGGAGAAGAGTGTATTTAGAGCAACACTAATGATTCTGGCCACTAACAGGGGAATCTGATTTTCTGGGCTCTTTTCCCAGGTCTCCTACTGTGTGATTTTAAACTTGATGAAGCTTCTGTTTATCCAACTGTAAAATACAGGTAATACATTCCTACCTCGTGAGGGCTGAGGAACAATTCTGTCATGTAGAGTGCTCTATGATCCATAGACAAAAGGTGGAATCAGTGACAACTTATATGGAAAGTGTTTTCAAACTCACCTTGCCCCTTCTTTCTCTTGGCATCACAACTATGCTAGAGGTGAAGCTGTAAAATGACTCCTTCTTTGGAGACACACAGAATATTCAAGAAGCTTATCATTATTACACAAAATGTTTTTCTTCAATGCAAGGAGACAGTATATTCTAATAAAAATGTATGATGTGATATTAAGAACAGAAATTCTGAAGTCTTAAGTTATCTCTGAGTGTCCACAAATGAATATTTTTAATTAGCTTTGGCTACAAAAGACACAAATCCAATCTCAACCAATTTAGTGACCCTTAAGAAATCCTGGGCCATGCCACTTAATCTCTCAAAGTCAAAATCAAATATGGATCAAATAAATGTGTCTGTTCTTTTTAGATGTACTTGAGTTGTTTCCTTTATTTGAATAATAAGCTAGAAAAAAAGAATCAAGATAAAAAGGGTGTTTTTCTAGATGGAAGATGAATGGTGACGGCTTTCCCAATGTGCTGACTTCTGTCGTTCTCATGCTCAGTGACAAGCACCATATGAATGATTCCACTCGGTTGATTCTGGAAAGTTCCACAGTGAACAGATTGTCAGAGCTGCAGTTGGACCAGCCTGCCACTGCAACTCACCACAGTGTCGGCATGAAGAAGAGTGCACTTGTTTATTCCTGAAAATGCAACTGGCTTGCCAGAAATTTCATTTTAGCAATTTTAAAGCCAGCATATTTGAACATTAATGAGAACAATTGCTTTTCATTCTGTCTTGGTCAAAGAAGGCTGCAGGGTATGAATACATATTTTTGAAATCTAATTTGGGGCAGAGAGAGGGAAAACATTATAGAAGAGTTTCCCATTCATGAAAAAAAAAAAAGAAAAGAAATATGACTAATAAACTATTCTTCAAACTATTTATGCCCCTGAATCAACTCATCATCATCATATCAGACTCAGAACTCCTGGTAACAGAGGCTTGAAGCTTGGTACTTATTATTGGCTCATTCTTCTGTTACACATAAATGCCAGCTTGTGTACCTTGGATTTTACACATACAGAATTCATCAAATTCATCTCTTACTACCCACATCCTCTACCCTATCACAAAAACTGCTAATATCAACAGACTTTTAACTGGTTCCCAGATTCTATTCTTTCTCTGTGCTGAAGCATCCTATGCATGCTGTTAGATTAATCTTTATAAAAATTGCTCTCATTCATAACAGTCAAGTTCCCATTTTTCTCCCGAATAAAGATTACTATCTTTAGTGTGGAACCCAAATCCCTCCTCAATCTAATACCACCTATTTCCAGTTGTCTTTAGTTCAGGCACATTCTACTGCCATAAAGTGAGGTTAACTCCTCCACACAACCCTATGCTTTAGGTACTTTCTTCCATCCTTCTGTTGCCATCTTTTGGAATGTTAGTGTCTCTGCTCTTTGTGTCTAGATCCTACTTTGTCCTTAAAACCTAAGCCGTAGGGCATTCTATTCAACAGTGACTTGATGAATATCTCCTGTTTTCCAGGTTCTGTTCCAAGTGCTCCAACATGGTCCTTTAATTATTTTTCCAGGTGGAAACAATACTTCTTTAAATTCTCATGTCATGCTCTCTGTACTTCTCCTTGCTTTGTGATGCAGTTAAGAGAAGAGATGCTACACTGTCCTGAAAGGGTTGGCACCTTTCTAATGATGGTCTGTGAGGGTTTGAAGTCTCCATAAAGCCCAAGTCCAACTCTTTGTGACCCATTGGACTATAGCCCGCCGGGCTCTTCTGTCCATGGAATTTCTCAGGCAAGTATACGGGAGTGGGTTGATTTCTCTCTCCAGGGGATCTTCTCAACCCAGGGATCAAATCCACATCTCCTGTGTCTCCTGCATTGCAGGCAGATTCCTTAACTGCTGAGCCATCAGTGAAGTCCCAAAGAGAATCTAGCACATAGTAAGCAAAGGCTTCATAAAGATTTTTTAATTAAAAAAAAAAAAGGCACAATATCGTCTGTGAGACATGGCAAAATCCAGAGCAAATATTTGAAGTAGTAAGCTGTAAAATTATGAATGCAGCTGATTTTTATTTTATTAGTCAACTTCGATGAAGACTTCTAAATTGTTGGTTTTGTTTTAAATTTATATGTTGAAAATAAGGCAAATTTATTCAATCTTCTGAAAACCAAAGTGAGCTTGGCATGTTTGTGTGTGAATACCTTTATCTTAATAGACATACAAAACATAAATCAGACTTTTATTTCAGAAAACTTATATGCAAATTTGTACTTGAGTAGATAGGGACTGAGTAGTTTTTCACCCTGTTTTTATCCATTTAACTGTTACATAAAGCATATTTAAACGAATATGTGTTTTCAGTGAAATGAGTAATACTTATTAATATACTAATGTTATACTTGGCGTATAGTAAGACTTGGTATTTCTATGAGAAAATTGAAGATTTTCTTCAGATAATGTGGACTTGAACTTTATAAGAGCTGTAGGGTTTTGATACATAGAGTACAATCTTTGGGCAGGAAGCTTTGGCTTCAGTCTGTGTCTAACATAATTAGCAATTATTTATGACCCAGAAATCCCACTCCTGGGTATATAACCAGAGAAAATCATAATTCAAAAAGATACATGCACCCCAATGTTCATTGCAGCACTGTTTACAGTAGCCAAGTATGTGAAAGTGACCTAAGTGTCCATCAACAGAAAAATGATAAAGAAGATGTGGTACATACATACAATGAAATATTACTCAGCCATAGAAAAAGGATAAAATAATGCCATTTGCAGCAATGTCAATGGATCAAGAGACTGACATACAGAGTGAAGCAAGTTCAGATCAGATCAGTCGCTCAGTCGTGTCTGACTCTTTGCGACCCCATGAATCACAGCACGCCAGGCCTCGCTGTCCATCACCAACTCCCGGAGTTCACTCAGACTCATGTCCATCGAGTCAGTGATGCCATCCAGCCATCTCATCCTCTG
>NW_011494640.1:10101584-10118273 GCF_000754665.1 Bison bison bison | reverse complement strand
CCTCTTCCCCCAATCCCTCCCAGCATCAGAGTCTTTTCCAATGAGTCAACTCTTCGCATGAGGTGGCCAAAGTCCTGGAGTTTCAGCTTTAGCATCATTCCTTCCAAAGAAATCCCAGGGCTGATCTCCTTCAGAATGGACTGGTTGGATCTCCTTGCAGTCCAAGGGACTCTCAGAGTCTTCTCCAACACCACAGTTCAAAAGCACCAATTCTCCAGTGCTCAGCCTTCTTCACAGTCCAACTCTCACATCCATACATGACCACTGGAAAAACCATAGCCTTGACTAGACGGACCTTGCTGGCAAAGTAATGTCTCTGCTTTTCAATATGCTATCTAGGTTGGTCATAACTTTTCTTCCAAGGAGTAAGCGTCTTTTAATTTCATGGCTGCAGTCACCATCTGCAGTGATTTTGGAGCCCCAAAATATAAAGTCTGACACTGTTTCCACTGTTTTCCCATCTATTTGTCATGAAGTGATGGGACTGGATGCCATGATCTTCGTTTTCTGAATGTTGAGCTTTAAGCCAACATTTTCACTCTCCACTTTCACTTTCATCAAGAGGCTTTTGAGTTTCTCTTCACTTTCTGCCATAAGGGTGATGTCATCTGCATATCTGAGGTTATTGATATTTCTCCTGGCAATCTTTCCCGCTTGTGTTTCTTCCAGTCCAGGGTTTCTCATGATGTACTCTGCATAGAAGTTAAATAAACAGGGTGACAATATACAACCTTGACGTACTCTGTTTCCTATTTGGAACCAGTCTGTTGTTCCATGTCCAGTTCTAACTGTTGCTTCCTGACCTGCATATAGGTTTCTCAAGAGGCAGATCAGGTGGTCTGGTATTCCCATCTCTCAGAATTTTCCACAGTTTATTGTGATCCACACAGTCAAAGGCTTTGACATAGTCAATAAAGCAGAAATAGATGTTTTTCCGGAACTCTCTTGCTTTTTTCATGATCCAGCGGATGTTGGCAATTTGATCTCTGGTTCCTCTGCCTTTTCTAAAACCAGCTTGAACATCAGGAAGTTTACGGTTCACATATTGCTGAAGCCTGACTTGGAGAATTTTGAGCATTACTTTACTAGCGTGTGATATGAGTGCAATTGTGCAGTAGTTGAGCATTCTTTGGCATTGCCTTTCTTTGGGATTGGAATGAAAACTGACCTTTTCCAGTCCTGTGGTAGGCAGCTGCGACCGGCGCGCTAAGCGCCGCCGAGAGGAGCCACTCCATGTCCGAGGTCAGGGGCAGAAGCTGGGAGGACCCCATGCCGGAAGGGCGGCTGCCAAGAGGAGTTATCCCACGTCCCAGGTCACGGGCAGTGGCCGAGAGTACCAGACTGCAACGGTGCAGGAACGGCAGAGAGGAGCTACCCTGCGTCTGAGGTCAGGGAGGGTGGCCGAGAGGAGATACCCAGCGTCCGAGGTCAGGGATGGCGGGCGGGAGGAGCTACCCCACGCGCCCACGCCAGAGGACAGAGGCGGCACCAGAGGACAGAGGCGGCGGCCGGGAGGAGCAACCCCATGTCCAAGGAGCCATGGCTCTGCGGGCGCAGGAGGGCCTAGAGGAGCTATCCCACATTGAAGGTCAGGAAGGGCGGTGGTGAGGAGATAACCCTGGTCCAAGGTAAGGAGCAATGGCTGCACTTTGCTGGAGCAGCGGTGAAGAGATACCCCACGCCCAAGGTAAGAGAAACCCAGGTAAGACAGTAGGTGTTGCAAGAGGGCATCAGAGGGCAAACACACTGTAACCATACTCCCAGAAGTAAGATCAGATCAGATCAGATCAGTTGCTCAGTCGTGTCCGACACTTTGCGACCCCATGAATCGCAGCACGCCAGGCCTCCCTGTCCATCACCAACTCCCGGAGGTCACCCAGACTCACATCCATCGAGTCAGTGATGCCATCCAGCCATCTCATCCTCTGTCGTCCCCTTCTCCTCTTCCCCCAATCCCTCCCAGCATCAGAGTCTTTTCCAATGAGTCAACTCTTCGCATGAGGTGGCCAAAGTCCTGGAGTTTCAGCTTTAGCATCATTCCTTCCAAAGAAATCCCAGGGCTGATCTCCTTCAGAATGGACTGGTTGGATCTCCTTACAAGGAGAGTCCAAGGTACTCTCAAGAGTCTTCTCCAACACCACAGTTCAAAAGCATCAATTCTTCGGTGCTCAGCCTTCTTCATAGTCCAACTCTCACATCCATACATGACCCCTGGAAAAACCATAGCCTTGACTAGACGAACCTTTGTTGGCAAAGGAATGTCTCTGCTTTTGAATATGTTATCTAGGTTGGTCATAAGACAGGCAAATATCATATGATATTTATAATATAAGGAATATAAAAAAATAGTACAAATGAACTTATTTGCATAACAGAAATAGAGTCATATGTGTAGAAAACAAATTTATGGTTACCAACAGGGGAAAGGAGGGGGGATAAATTGGGAGGTTGAAATTGACATATACACACTACGGTATATAAAATAGATAAGTAATAACTACTTCAGTTCAGTTCAGTTCAGTCGCTCAGCCGTGTCTGACTCTTTGTGACCCCGATAACTACTTATTAGTAAGTAAATAAATAAAAACTACTGTAGAGCACAGGGAGCTCCACTTAGTAGTCTGTAATGACCTATATGAAAAAAGAATCTAAAAAAGAGTGGATATATGTATACATATAACTGATTTACTTTGCTGCACAGCAGAAACTAACAAAACTTTGTAAATTAACTAGATTCCAATAAAATTTCTTTGAAAAGAAAAGAAATTCAACTGCGTAAATGCCACCTCTGCCACATGGAATTTATCTCTCTGAGGATGGAACCCAGAGATCTGGATTTTAGACAACTTTCCAAGTGATTCTGATACTTGCTAAAACTTGCAAAGGAGGGAGAATTAAATTCAGAAGTCCTTTGCATGACTGAAATTAGACATGTAGATTAAAGGAGGTGTCAATGTGCCTTAAATCAGGAATTATCAGAGTTTTAGGAAAAGAGAACCAAGTGTTATTTTATACAAATAGGATTCAGTTACAATTGCATACATTGCTCAGGACTTCATCTCATAAAGCCACCTGATGTCATTTTGCCGAGAGAAGAAAAGATGAAAGCTGTGTCGGAAAGGAATTTTAAAGAACTAGTGTGTTTGTTATTTCTCATTTGAAGAAGATTAAAAAAAACTCTACATTTCTCCTTAGCAACTTTTTGCTCACCCTATGCATATGTCAACAGAACCAAGCCAAATTAAAAGCATGGCATCCTAAGCCACTCCATTAGCTTCATAGAGAAGATTAAAAAGTAACTAGAAACACAGGCTGGCTTATTTTCCTAACCCTTGAAGTAATTCAGCTGTCTTGAAGACATTTTTTCTCATTGCTCATTTTGAACTAGTTTTCTGTCGTAAGCTTCTCTGTTTAAGATGTTTGGAGAAAGTCTTATTGTTGATAATATTTTAATTAGATGTTCCATTTGGGGAGGGGATTAGTTATGTATTCAGAGGTATGAAAGTTCCTTATGGAGAAACTTCTTTATACATGAAAGCAGACCCCGTTGAGCTTGTGACATGTTCGGGTGGGTGAAATTAAAAACTCTCTTGATGGCCTTTCTTTCCATTTTTTTTCTCTCAAGTTCACACTGATCCACTTGCTCAGAGAGTTGAATAACTAAAGAAAAAGATGTAGTAATATTACAGAGTTCCAGGCTAAATTCCAGAACAAAATAGAGAAGGGCAACAGGCAACACAGAAAATCAATCCACAAAATATAATAAAATAAAAAATAAGAAAAGAAAACCAATAAAACATCCAAATTTAATTTCTTCCCTCCCTCTTTCCTTCCTTCCATAATTTTCCCTCTCTACTTCCTTTCTTTGTTTCCTTCCTTCCTCCCACCCTCTCTTCCTTCTTATCTTATAGCTCTTTCTCTTTCTTTTTTTTTTCTCTCTTGGTGAGATTGTATAAGCAATCACTTTGAAAAGAATTTAAAACAGAATAAAAGCCAACTGGATGTAAATAAAAAGAAACATTAATAAATTAGTCAGTATTTCTGTCCTGTCTGGATTTTGATTTTTATCCTGAAGATGGAAAAGATCCATATAATATCATCCTGAGATTATTCTTAAAAGTGGCCATGAAATTACTATCAGAAAAGGCAATTAATACCCTTTTATTCTTACCAATCTTTGGTTGGGTTCAGTTTTTGTCTAGATTTTGAGTCTTAATTTTCTGTTGGTCAGTTTTGTATTTTGCTGTATTTATGTCTTAGTCTCAAATGCATGTGAATTTCTATTACAAATTGTATCAACCATGGAAGAAAAAAACAAGAGAAGTTAGTGGCTTGGTGTATTGCAACACTGGAAAATGCCCTGGGGCTCAGGCAATGAGCATGTTTTCATAATTCTCAAGAAACCAACAAAATCCTCTACTAATAGTACACAATATTTCTTTGCATAAGAGGTTAGTAATGATTAAGTGATTTGCACAGTATCTTACTCAGCTACTGAAATTTTTATATTTTTCAGATCATTGGTTTAATGGCAAGAGTAGTTTGAGTTCTTTGGCTAGAAGAGTTACTGGTAATTTGAGAAAGGTAATGGATATTTTAATCACTTGGATTTCTACAGCAAATTGTGACAAGTTTATCTTCTTTGCTGTACAAAGACCTTATAATCAGTGTTAAAGACATATAAGTGCCTTTGCCTTTTATTTTGTATAACTTTTTACAGCAGTGTTTTTGCAAGGATTTTTTATCACTTGTAATAGAACATCCCATCATAATTTATTTTTCTCAGGGAAGTAAAAGGTTTATCTTTCGTTCAAGCATTCACCATTGAACTCAAATCAGTGTTTGAATTAAGTCTATAGTTATCAAGTAAGAATTTTTAAAACCTTCACATTAGGGTAGGTCCTTGACCCCTTTACTAAAATTGACAAAAAGATTCTTAGTAATCAGGCTAAGCACATTTAACCTTTAAAGAACATGCAAAATAACTTTCAAATGAAGGTTTTCCTTTCAATGTAAGAGCTGAAAGAGAAAATACATGATTTAAAAAAAAATCTCATATATGATGAGCATGAAATTTTAATAACATCTCTATGGGATTATACCAGTAAAGGAGTCTAAAGATTATACAGTATTTTCAATGGAATGATACTGGTTGATGACTTTGCATTGCATTCGTTTGAACACATATAGACATAGTGTTTCCAAAACCAAATAATTAAAGAGATGTTAAAAGAGAGTTGCAGTGGCAACTCTCAAAACCCTTCCAAATTTCCAACTTTCAATATGAAAAAGCATAATTAAATACACACATTAACTATTCATAAAAGAGGTGGAAACAGTGTAAAGAAAACTAGATTGGGAGAAATGTCAGTGTTCTATCCCTGGGTCTGCTGCTAAATGCAATGTTACATGGACTGGGGAAGTTTTAAAATGCACACCAAGTCTTTACATTCCTCCTATTGAAAAGTGGGGTTTATGTCCCCATACCTGGACTTGAGACTGGTCTTAGTGATTGTGTTTTAACAGAAAGAATGCAGTGGATGTAATACTATACAACATTCAAGGCTAGATCAGAAGAGCCCAGGCAGCTACTACTGATTCTTTTCAGGGGGTAGGAGGAAACAGTTGTTTTACAATGTTGTGCTGGTTTCTACTGTGCAGCAAAGTACATAAGCTATGAAAGTGAAAGGCGCTCAGTCGTGTCCAACTCTATGCGACTCCATGGACTATACAGTCCATGGAATTCTCCAGGCTAGACTACTGGAGTGGGTAGCTGTTCCCTTTTCAGGGGGATCTTCCCAACCCAGGGATTGAACCCAGGTCTCCCACATTGCAGGCGGTTTCTTTACCAGCTGAGCCACAAGGGAAGCCCAAGAATACTGGAGTGGGTATCCTATCCCTTCTCCAGCAGATCTTCCTGATCCAGGAATTGAACTGGGGTCTCCTGCATTGCAGGAGGATTCTTTACCAACTGAGCTACGAGGGAAGCATATATGTATACATCAGCTATATGTATACATATATCTCCTCCCTCTTAGACCTCCCTACCAGACTTCCCTCCTGCTCCCCCGTCTCAGCCATCTACGTTATTTTAGCACCAGTCTGAGCTCCCTGTGCTGTGCAGTAGATTCCCACTAGCAGTCTATTTTAAACATGGTAGTGTATATATGTCAATCCCAATCTCCCAATTCATCCCCTTCTTTCCCCTCCCCATGTCCATGCATATATTCTTTACCTCTGCATCTCTATTCCTGCCCTGTAAATAGGTTCCTCCATGCCATTTTTCTAGATTCCACATGTATATGTTAATAAATGCTATTTGTTTTCCTCTTTCTGACTTAGTTCACTCTGTATGACAGACTCTGCTGTGCTGCGCTTAGTCGCTCAGACATGTCCGACTCTGTGACCCCATGAACTGTAGCCCTCCAGGCTCCTCTGTACATGGGGAGTTGCCATGCCCTCCCCAGGGGATCTTCTCAACCTAGGGATTGAACCCAGGTACTTTGCATCGCAGGTGGATTCTTTATAGTCTGAGTCACCAGGGAAACTGGAGTGGGTAGCCTATCCCTTCTCCAGGGGGTCTTTCTGACCCAGGAATTTAACCAGGGTCTCTTGCATTGCAAGTAGATACTTTACTAGGTGAGCTACCAGGGAAGCCCATGACAGACTCTAGGTCCATCCATATCTCTACAAATGACCCAATTTCATTCCTTTTTATGGTTGAGTAATAGTCCATGGCATATATGTATCACATCTTTATCCATTCTACCACTGATTCTTTAGTAGTCATGGAAGAGCTCAAACTTCTTGAGAATGCCAGGCTCCAGGGGCTGAATATAGGTGCCTGGATGACAACTCCAGCTGAGCTCACAGGCAATAGCTAACACTAGCTGCCCATCATTTGATTATACCACCTTGGGTGTTCCCCTCCATTGAGCCTGTGAATGACTGCAACTTCATAAGAGGTGGCAATGGCACCCCACTCCAGTACTCTTGCCTGGAAAATCCCATGGACGGAGGAGCCTGTTAGGCTGCAGTCCATGGGGCTGCTAAGAGTCGGACACGACTGAGCGACTTCACTTTCACTTTTCACTTTCATGAATTGGAGAAGGAAATGGCAACCCACACCAGTGTTCTTGCCTGGAGAATCCCAGGGATGGGGGAGCCTGGTGGGCTGCCGTCTATGGGGTCACACAGAGTTGGACACGACTGAAGTGACTTAGCATAGCATAAACAAGGACTGCCCAGCCATGCCTTTCTCAAGGTTGTGACCTGTAAAAGTCATGAACAGAGTAAAAGGATTAAGTTGCTACATTTTGAGTTTTTTTGGTATGTATATTTTATTTCTTTATTTAATTATTTTATGATTTTATTTATTTATTAAAGACTTTATCTTTTAGAGCAGTTTTAGGTTTACAACAAATTGAAAGGAAGGTCTAGAGATTTCCCATCTACCTCCTGTCCTCACACATTATAGAGAATACCCTCCTACCCTTGGTGATACAGGTGTGCTGGTGGTGACTGGCTGGCTTTCAGAAGAGATGTAACCTCTTTGAAATTTTCTCATGCATGAAACAAAGTGCTTAGGCTACTCTGAGCGAGGCAGACCCTGATCCTTATGGAGGGAAATAAGCAAAAACCACTGCTCCCTAGGAGAAGGCCAGGAAACACTGGAAACCCTACATTGATGCAAAGCGAAGGTCTAATAGGACAAAGAGCTGGCAGGAGACTCTTCTGCTGGTGACCCCCCAGGGTTGCAGAGTAGAGTTTTGCTTCCATGGAATGCAAGGGTGAGAGAGCTGAGAAAGGCTCACCCTTCAGGCTCAGTCCAAGACTGAGGCTGGTCTAGGAAGACCAGGATTCTTTATTGTACCCCCTACCCTCCACCATCTTTCCCCACTATCTCCATTAGGAGACTATGATGGATAAAGAAGCAGAAGAAATCTACTGCTGATGAAGGACCAGTGAGGGAGAGAGAGGTGCATCCTATCTTTGACACAGGTGTGTGGGAAGTGTTGAAATCTGAGACTGAAGGAAGAACACTGAGAAAGCTGTTGCCCTGGCTCCATAGGAAACACGAGGAAGGAGCAGCCTACCACTGCAGGAACTAGAAGTTTCTGATGCACTGATGATCAAAGCACAAAAACCAACCAGCACAGCGCAATTCCTGAGTAGACTCAACTCCCATACTAACTGCCCGACTGAAGCAGAAGTATGTCCATTTCTGGGCATAACGTACCCTTTATTTAAGCCTCTACAAGTCATCTCTACCTTTCCACCACAAATAATAGGCAAATAATTTGAATAGATACAACTACTGAAGAGATATGGATCACAGATATCCATTCATGAAGATGTGCTCAACATTTAGGTCTATCAAAACCACATTTGCGACTACTACATATTTAGTATAATGACTAAAATGAAAAACAGTACCAAGTGCTGATGGAAATGTAGAGCAACTTAAACTCACAATGTTGCTGATAGGAATGCAAAATGGTACAGGCACTTTGGAAAATGATTTGGCCTTTTCTTATAAAGTTTAAAATACACTTACCTTCTAACCCAGAAATCTAACCCCTAGACTTTAACCTAAGCAAAATTAAAATGTATGTTTATACTGGTACTTGAAAGTGACTTTATAAACTTTATTTAGAACATTCTCCAAGTCAGAAACAACCCAAATATCCATCACCTGTTGAATGAATAAACAATAGAACACTACTCACTGATAAAAAGCAATGAAGAACTTCTACATGAACCAATATAAATAAATCTGAAAAGTATAATGCTAGGTAGGTGTAAGAACCAGAAGTGAAAGATTCATCTTGTATGAACCCATGTATACAATGTTTAGAAAAATGAGAACTATGGGAGAAAGAAATAAAATAACAGGTTGCCTCCACTGAGGTTGGGTAGTAAGGACTGAATGCCAAGGGCATGAGAAAATTCTTGGAGACAATGGGAATATTCTATGTTTTGATTGTGGTAGTTGTCAGTATATTTGTGTATATATTTATCAAAATACCTATTACCTTAAAAAGGATAAATTGTAACATATGCATATTTTACCACAATACCTGAGTTTTAAAAAATTACAGAAAAGATAATTTAGAGTCTTTGGAGAACAGTAATAAGAAAGAATAACACAATGAATCCTATTCAAGATTTATTTACTGTTGAGGTTTTTAAGATGCATTATTTATAGCTTTTTCCCTTGCAGTTTGTGATTTCTATTTTTCCACAATTACTAAACTATTGAGTTTGATTGCAGCACATTATTGTTTGGTTTTCTTGAATATTTTCTCCTTTTAGAGAGCCTTATTAATGTCACTGTATTCCACTGAAGAAGCTATGCTGATCAGAAATTGTTTTCACTTCTCTCCTTCCCTAGAGGAAACCATCTTATGTAAGCGGTTTTCTCCCTAAGCCTGAAGTTTTGTGAATCACTTCCTGTTTTACAGGCTAGTGCTGATAAGAAGAGTGTATTGAATTCATTTATACTTTGAATGTCAGTTTTGTAAGATACCACATTGTACACTTAATCATCTATTTGATAGTTTGTAGTAGTATTATTGCCTAAAAGCAGGGTACTTCTGAATATGCTTATGATTCATCAAAATATCTAGTTGTCAAGCTGGAGAAGCCCCTAAAGCAACAGGAGCACTGGTCAGCTTTCCTGTTTACATTACACAGACGTCACAACAAATGGCTTTTCGGTGTTGTCTTTTTCCAAAATTCACTCTCACTGACATCCTAACCAATACTTTTCTCTTTATCTATGTAGTCCTCTGATTTCTTAACTCATTATTAGGGTTTTCAATCTCTTATTTTAATCTCCATCTTTGATTTGGCCATGTATTCCAGCAACCATTTGAGGAGGCCTCACCTTGACCTCAGAAAAGGCAATGGCACCCCACTCCAGTACTCTTGCTTGGAAAATCCCATGGATGGAGGAGCCTGGTGGGCTGCAGTCCATGGGATCTCAAAGAGTCGGACAGACTGAGCGACTTCACTTTCACTTTTCACTCTCATGCATTGGAGAAGGAAATGGCAACCCACTCCAGTGTTCTTGCCTGGAGAATCCCAGTGACAGAAGAGCCTGGTAGGCTGCCATCTCTGGGGTCACACAGAGTTGGACACGACTGAAGCGACTTAGTAGCAGCAGCAGCAGCACCTTGACCTGCTCCTAATATTTATATATTTCTCAATGCTTATATATTATACTTTTGACTCTATTGGCTTCCAAGCCTGGAGTAGAGATGTTTCTCCTCTCCTTCTGCCAAAACCTTGAACTCACAGGAGCACTGTCCCAGCTTGCTTCCCGTGCTCAAAATACTGAAACAGAAGATCTGAGTGTAGTTTGTGGATACCTGCTGGTTGACAAGACACTTTCTGGGGTTCCTAGAGGTCAAAACTGTTTTCATAGCAGTAGGATGCTACTTATCTTTCCCACTGTATTAATATTTGCAAGCATGGTGCAAAAGCAACAGTGGGCAATACTACTGGTGACTTTGTACAAATTAAGGCAATGGTACCAAACTCTATCAATAACAATACTTAAATTGTTCACCATCACACAAATACACATACACATACATACAAATTCCCTACTTTCTTCTTAAATTGAAGTATGGAAAACCACTAGGCCATTCAGATATGACCTAAATCAAGTCCCTTATGATTATACAGTGGAAGTGATATATAGATTCAAGGGATTAGATCTGATAGATGGAGTGCTTGAAGAACTATGAATGTACAATGTAACATTGTACAGGAGGCGATCAAAACCATCCCCAAGAAAAAAGAAATGCAAAATTGTTGTCTGAGAAGGCCTTACATATAGTTGAGAAAAGAAGTGATGTGAAAGACAAAGGAGAAAAGGAAAGATATACCCATCTGAATGCAGAGTTCCTAAGAATAGCAAGGAGAGATAAGAAAGCTTTCCTAAGTGAACAATGCAAAGAAATAGAGGAAAGATTGGGAAAGACTAGAGATCTCGTCAAGAAAATTAGAGATACCAAGGGAACATTTCAGTGTGCAAAGATGGGCACAATAAAGTACAGAAATGGTATGGACCTAACAGAAGAGCAGATCATATTAAGAAGAGGTGACAAGAATACACAGAGGAACTATATGAAAAACATCTTAAGGACCTGGATGACCACAATGGTGTGATCACTCACCTAGGGTCACATATCCTGGAGTGAGAAGTCAAGTGGGCCTTAGGAAACATGATGATGAACAAAGTTAGTGGAGGTGATGGAATTCCAGCTAAGATATTTCAAATCCTAAGAGATGATGCCATGAAAGTGCTGCACTCTATATGCCAGAAAATTAGGAAAACTCAGCAGTGGCCACAGGGCTGGAAAATGTCAGTCTTCATTCCAATAAGAAACAGGGAAATACCAAAGAATGTTCAAGCTACAGCACAGTTGCACTCATATAACATGCTAGCAAAGTCATGCTCTAAATCCTTCAAGCTAGACTTTGAAAGTATATAAATTGAGAACTTACAGATGTCCAAGCTGGATTTAGAAAAGCTAGAGGAGCCAGAAATCAAATTGTCACATCTGTTGGATCATAGAAGCAAGAGAATTCCAGAAAAAAAAATCTAATTCTGCTTCACTGACTATACTAAAGCCTTTGACTGTGTGGATCACAACAAACTGTGAAAAATTCTTCAAGAGGTGGGAATACCAGAACATCTTACCTGCCACCTGAGAAACCTGTATGAAGGTCAAGAAGCAACAGTGAGAACTGGACATGGACACAATGGACTGGTTCCAAATTGGGAAAGGAGTACATCAAGGCTGTATATAATCACCTTGTTTATTCAACTTCTATGCAGAGTACATCATGAGAAACGCTGGGCTGGATGAAGCACAAGTTGGAATCAAGATTGCTGGAAGAAATATCCATAACTTAAAATATGCAGATGACATCACCCTATGGCATAAAGTGAAGAGGAACTAAAGAACTTCTTGATGAAGGTGAAAGAGGAGAGTGAAAATTTTGGCTTAAAATTCAACATTCAGAAAATGAAAGTCAAAGCATCCAGTCCCATCATTTCATGGCAAATAGATGGGGAAACAACGGAAGCAGTGACAGACTTCATTTTCTTTGGTTCCAAAATCACTACGGACGGTAACTGCAACTGTGAAGTTAAAAGATACTTGCTCCTTGGAAGTAAAACCATGACCAACCTAGAGAGCATATTAAAAAGCAGAGATATTACTTTGCCAACAAAGGTCTGTTTAGTCAAAGCTATGGTTTTTCCAGTAGTCATGTATGGATGTGAGAATTGGACCATAAAGAAGGCTGAGCACTAAAGAATTGATGCCTTTGAACTGTGGTGTTGGAAAAGACTCTTGAGAGTCCCTTGGACTGCAAGGAGATCAATCCAGTCAGTCCTAAAGGAAATCAACCCTGCATATTCATTGGAAGGACTGATGCTGAAACTGAAGCTCCAATAATTTGGCCACCTGATGCAAAGTGTCAATTCACTGGAAAAGACTGATACTGGGAAAGGTAGAAAACAGGAGAAGGGGACGATAAAGAAGAAATGGTTGGATGGATGGTATCACCAACTCAATGGACATGAGTTTGAGCAAGCTCCAAGAGATAGTGAAGGTCAGGGAAGCCTGTCATGCTGCAGTCCATGGGATTGCAAAGAGTTAGACATGACTGAGTGACTGAACAACATCACCAATATACACAAAAGGCCAATTTCATTTAAGAGTGTACTTGATAAATCAGTATAAGGTATTAATTTCAATTTTTTTAAATTTTTGGCATTGAATACATATTTTTTAAATATTTGAATCTCTACCACAAAACAGGAATTACATAAAGCATCCTTACTTCATATGAAGTTTGATGTTTTGAATAAAGGGATTAATGTGATTGTATTAGTTGTGAATTGAGCTAGTTTTATTTCTTTTTCCAGTTTTTCTTGGAAAACTGACAAATCGTGGTGATCAGACTCGGGTCTGTGGCAAACGTTTTCTCAAAAATGAATAAATTGAGCCTGTCTTCAGAGCAAATAACTGACAGTGTATGTCAGTGATACAATCTGAGCTTTCTAGAAAAAGAATTTTGGAAAATTTGTATCTGCCACTGAGAACTTGATCATTTACCAATATTTAAAAACTTTTGAAATCTTGTTGGTTATGATGTTAACAATTATGATATTTTTGATATTGTATATTAACATATGTGAGCATCTGGAGGATTTTCACAAGTAAATGAACTAGTATTTTCCAATTGACCTATGTATGTTGTTACAAAAATCATGTATGGATAAAACATCTATTCAAAATGCAAAATATACTAGATTTGTATGGATCTCAGTGTAACAGAGCACAGGAAGATCACTGATGTGACTTTAGAATCCATGTTGTGAAAAATAAACTTTTAGAAATACCTCTTGTCAGGTTTGAACATAGTATAGTATAAAAGATGAATATCCATAGTTTTCTGAAAGCCATTGAAATATTTATTCTTTTCTCAACTACAGATTTAATATAGAACAGATATGAGAACAGAGCTGTCTTCTATTAAGCAAGATATCACAGAGATTTATAGGAATGTGAAACAATGTAATTTTTCTCAGTAGTCTTTTGTTTTAGATAAATTTTTTTCTAAAAGTATATTACCTCCATTAGCATGAAATACGCTTACTATACTATTATTTTAAGTGAATTACCACCTAAATATTTTATAATAACTCAAGTTTAATTTCTCATATAGCAAATATTCATATTGATATGCTTTATCTCATCTCTTTGGTCAGTGAGCAGATCCCAAAGGTCTTGTGCTTCATCTGGACAGAGGAAGACAGAGCAACAGACAAGAGATTCAGGGCATGGGCGGGAAGAGAGATGTTCTCCGGTGGTAAACATGCTAACATAGTTTCTGCAGTTACTGGCAGGAAGGAAGTGGTCAAGGGTCCTGATGACAGCTATGCTGAAATCTGATACATTGCATAAGATGGGTCTGATACATAAGATGGGTCTGATACATTGGACTGCACTGGTAAAACTCCACAAAGGACAATTATTCCTATAATCCATTTTGTGTGCCATGTCTTCTTGTTTGCATATACTCCATTCATACATAAATTCTGGATCCCACTGAAAAACCAAGCATGCCGAAGAAAGAGCTGCTTATCCATAGGGAAGGACCTCAGCTTGCAAATGTCAGGCATTTCAGGTATGATCACATGCATATTGGCTTCTAAAATAATTAGATAAGTCTGGAGATGAGCTGGTTTCTCAAATTCTCCCATTTTGTTGTTATTTTTATTGAGCTTATTTCAACCAGGATGTTATGTTAAACTCCTGTCCTTCCTAAATAAAATGTACATTTTTCACTTTTTTTAAACATAAAGAAATGATCTTTCACTAATGAAATCAGTGTATGGAATGAATCCCTAAATGTGTAGCTTCCAACTGCGTTGGCCTAGTGTCCCCTTGAAGCATCTCACAGACTAAGCTGTTCTTCCCATCTGGCCTTTGCATCACTAACAGCATCTCCTTCTTTCCAAATTTTTCCCGCTAAATGTATATCCTTCCAGGGAAAACTAAAAATGAATCAGTAAATGTGATTCATAATGGTAAGATACCTGTGAGTAATAGAATAATATTTAATTTAAGATGATTCATTTACATAAACAATACTGTCAAAAGGAAAAAAGTGTCAAAAAGAAATACCCAATGAGGTTTTACTCATTATACTTTTCTAAACCAAAGAATTGGCTTTTGAGAGAAGATGAAGTGAAAGTGTTAGTTGCTCAGTCATATCTGACTCTTTGTGACCCCATGGACTGCAGCCTCCTAGACTTCTCTGTCCATGGAATTTTTCAGGCAAGAAAACTGGAATGGGTGGGCCATTCCCTTCTCCAGGGGATCTTCCTGACCCAGGGATTGAACCTGGGTCTCCAGCATTGCAGGTAGATTCTTTACTATATAAGTCAGGGGAATATGTATGTGTGTATATATATATAATCCTAAAGATACTATTGACAAGGCTGGAATGAATTCTAAGTATGATTTTTCTCAATTTTTCTGCCTAACTTGAAGTGTTATTTAATTAACTGCCCTGCTTTACTCAAAGATTTTAAGAAAGTATTTGGGACAATTTTCCACTTTACTGGCACTCTCCATTGCCCTCAGGATCTTGTTATTTCCTCTTTCCTGACCACTTTAATTAAAACAAACTCTTAAAATAATTTTATTCTCACCAAACCAAAGTCAGGAACTGGAGCTTCTCTTTTCACTAGTTTTCCTTCCAACCATTCCCCTGTTGGAGAAGGCAATGGCAACCCACTACAGTACTCTTGCCTGGAAAATCCCATAGACTGAGGAGCCTGGTAGGCTGCAGTCCATGGGGTCACTAAGAGTTGGACACAACTGAGCGATTCACTTTCATGCATTGGAAAAGGAAATGGCAACCCACTCCAGTGTTCTTGCCTGGAGAATCCCAGGGACGGAGGAGCCTGGTGGGCTACAGTCCATGGGGTCACACAGAGTCAGACATGACTGAAGCAACTTAACAGCAGCAGCAGCATTCCCCTGTATTTCACAGTATAATAATTGTTCATAAGAAATAAATTAACATCATAGGAGTCTGTGGAATAGAAAGAACTTAGTGTGTAATTACAAAGAAATATGACTTGATATCAAAGGTATATTTGATTTTAGTTTTTTAAGGAACTTCCTTACTGTTCTCCATTCAGTTTGGTTTAGTTCAGTTGCTCAGTCGTGTCCGACTCTTTGTGACCCCATGAATTGCAGCACGCCAGGCTTCCCTGTCCATCACCATCTCCCGGAGATCACTCAAACTCACGTCCATTGAGTTGGTGATGCCATCTAGCCATCTCATCCTCTGTCGTCCCCTTTTCCTCCTGCCCCCAATCCCTCCCAGCATCAGAGTCTTTTCCAATGAGTCAACTCTTTGCATGAGGTGGCCAAAGTCCTGGAGTTTCAGCTTTAGCATCATTCCTTCCAAAGGACACCCAGGGCTGATCTCCTTTAGAATGGACTGGTTGGATCTTCTTGCAGTCAAGGGACTCTCAAGAGTCTTCTCCAACACCACAGTTCAAAAGCATCAATTCTTCGGCACTCAGCTTTCTTCACAGTCCAACTCTCGTATCCATACATGACCACTGGAAAAACCATAGCCTTGACTAGACTAACCTTTGTTGGCAAAGTAATGTCTCTGCTTTTCAATATGCTATCTAGGTTGGTCATAACTTTCCTTCCAAGGAGTAAGCGTCTTTTAATTTCATGGCTGCAGTCACCATCTGCAGTGATTTTGGAGCCCAAAAAAATAAAGTCAGACACTGTTTCCACTGTTTCCCCATCTATTTCCCATGAAGTGATGGAACCAGATGCCACGATCTTTGTTTTCTGAATGTTGAGCTTTAAGCCAACTTTTTCACTCTCCACTTGCACTTTCCTCAAGAGGGTTTTTAGTTCCTCTTCACTTTCTGCCATAAGGGTTGTGTCATCTGCATATCTGAGGTTATTGATATTTCTCTTGGCAATCTTGATTCCAGCTTGTGCTTCTTCCAGCCCAGCGTTTCTCATGATGTACTCTGCATAGAAGTTAAATAAGCAGGGTGACAGTATACAGCCTTGATGTACTCCTTTTCCTATTTGGAACCAGTCTGTTGTTCCATGTCCA
>NW_011494640.1:10064961-10101484 GCF_000754665.1 Bison bison bison | reverse complement strand
AAGTTAAATAAGCAGGGTGACAGTATACAGCCTTGATGTACTCCTTTTCCTATTTGGAACCAGTCTGTTGTTCCATGTCCAGTTCTCACTGTTGCTTCCTGACCTGCATATAGGTTTCTCAAGAGGCAGGTCAGGTGGTCTGGTATTCCCATTTATTGAAGAATTTTCCACAGTTTATTGTGATCCACACAGTCAAAGGCTTTGGCATAGTCAATAAAGCAGAAATAGATGTTTTTCTGAAACTTTCTTGTTTTTTCAATGGTCCAGCGGATGTTGGCAATTTGATCTCTGGTTCCTCTGCCTTTTCTAAAACCATCTTGAACATCAGGAAGTTCATGGTTCACGTATTGCTGAAGCCTGGCTTGGAGAATTTTGAGCATTACTTTACTAGTGTGTGAGATGAGTGCAATTGTGTGCAGTTTGAGCATTCTTTGGCATTGCCTTTCTTTGGGATTGGAATGAAAACTGACCTTTTCTAGTCCTGTGGCCACTGCTGAGTTTTCCAAATTCTCCATAGTGGCTGTGTTAATTTACATTCCTACCAAGTGCAAGAGGGCTCCTTTTTCTCCACACCTCTTCATCGTTCATTCATTTATTGTTTGTAGATTTTTTGATGACAGCCATTCTGACAGGTGAGAGGTGATACCTCATTGTAGCTTTGATTTTTATTTCTCTAATAATGAACAGCGTTGAGCATCTTTTCATTGTTTGTTGACCATTTATAAGTCTTCTTTGGAGAAATGTTTGTTTTGGTCTTCTGCCCATTTTTTGATTGTATTATTTGTTTTGGTATTGAGCTGCATGAGGGAGGGGATATATGTATACACAGAAGCTGATTCACATTGTTGTACATCAGAAGCTAGCACAACATTGTAAAGCAATTATACTCCAATTCAAAAAAAAGGTATATTTGGAGTTTCAGATTTCTATATCATTTTATGCTACATCTATTAAATTGCCTTGTTACTAATAACAGTAATAATGATAAATGATGACTTCAGACAATAAGCCAACTTTTAAGATTTTAATGTCTGTTTTATCATAAGTGATTTAAGTACCTGAATGTTATGCATAAATAAAACAGGTAAAACGTTGAAGTTACACTTAATTCATGAGTAATGACGATTTGGGTGAGCAAAACAAAGTCCCCTTTTTTGTTCCTATTTTTTTTTGGCAACTGAGGTTCTCAATGATTCTGTTCAAAGACTATTTCCAAGAGCTAAAAATAAGATCTTTGAATTAATCAGCTAAGCCAGACTGAGCTAAGACTAGGGATGTAGGACAGGGTATGTATTCTGAAGTAGATTAGTTTTGGAGAGGAGCTTGGACATAAATGTAAAAATGCAATCTGGGCCTGGCACTAGAGAATCATGCCTATGTGTCAGTACAAAAAGCAGGTTCATAGGATGGGATCCAGAACTTTAGGTAAGACTCAGAAGTGAAGTGGGTTTGCAATATTCAGGTAATATTACAATGTGAATATGATACTACAGACCATACTGGAAACTTAGAAAAAATTAAAGAAATTCTAAAGAACATTCCTCCACCTTCAAAGTATTTTATTCTTGTTGGGTGAGGTCATCCAGAGGACATGACTGCTGATTGACTTGAGAGTTGGATCCAGGTAACTGGAGGCTTCTCACCCACTTCCCCTGTTCTTGGGATGTAGATTCTGCTTACTATTCCCACACTAGCAGTTGTTTCTAGACATAATTAACCTTAGAGGGTATAGGCTGTTGAGACTATTTGGACTTAATATGTGATTGAGCCCGTTAAGGGTTCTTTATGGACTTTTAAGATTCTGGTGATGGATGAGAAGATCTACTCGTCTTGTGGCCACCCAAGACAAGCCTTACATATAAGTTCTCTTGCTTATTAACTCTGTCACTTACCAATCTGAAGTCTGTCTCTTTTTTTTCAGTCTTTCTTTGCCCTCTATGATTGGAGGTCAGTTTTTAATTTCATCTGGGGATTCCTGAGGTTGCAAATTAGCAATTATTAAGTTAGCATTTTACTGTATTGATGCTTTCAATTTGTGACGCTGGAGAAGAATCTTGAGAGTCCCGTGGACAACCAGTAGGCCAAACCAGTCAATCCTAAAGGAAATCAACCCTGAACATTTGTTGGAAGGACTGTTGTGGAAGCTGAAGCTCCAGTACTTTGGCCACCTGATGTGAAGAGCCGATTCATTGGAAAAGACCTTGAAGCTGGGAAAGAGTGAAGGCAAAAGGATAGGGGGCAGCAGAGGATGAAATAGTTAGGTCACATAGGTGACTCAGTGGACATGAAACTGAATAAACTTGGGGAGATAGTGGAGGACAGAGGAGCCTGGCATGTTCAGTCCATGGGTCACAAAGAGTCGGACATGACTTAGTGACTAAACAACAGCATTCCACTTTAGAGCACTTTGCTGGAAATTTATTTATAATGTTCTCAATAATTTTTAAATAAATGGATAAAATAATAAATCTCCTCTTATGAAACAAGCCTGATATGGGTAGCTGAATGATGGCTCCAAAAGATATCCACGTCCGTATGCCTAGAACCCATGAATGTATCTTATTTGGCTGAAGGGACTTTGCAGGCATGATAAAGTTAAGGATCTACAGATGGGGAATTATTTAGAATTACACAAATGGGTCCAAGATATCATCACAAGAATTCTTATACGAGGAAGGCAGAGGGAGATCTGACTACAGAAGAGGCAGAGGAACCGTGACAGTGGTTGGATGATGCCAGGAAGTACATGTGGCCTCTAGAAGCTGGAAAAGATAAGGATTCTCTCCTGAAGCCTCTTGAAGGAACCAGCCCTGGTGATGCATTGACTCTAACCCAGTGAAACTGATTTTGAACTTCTGGCTTCCAGAACTGGCAGAGAATTACGTTTGTTATTTTGAGCCCTCAAGTTTGTGAGAAGCTTATAGCAGCCATAGGAATCAAATACATCTGGTAAAATAATATATTTATGAATAGAAAAATGAGATGGCTTTCTAAATCCAGTCAGTGGCATCTTATTTTAAGGCTTAGGGAAAAACGAAATCTGTGCATGTGTAAATAAGTGCATTGGTATGTAATAAAGGGCATACTGAACTTTAAAATTTTGTTTTCGGTTTCTAAGAACTCCTGACATTATTGCTTGGACACGTGATCTTCTCTCCTCATCTTTTCTCTTCTGCTTTTGACAAAAGAGAGAGGTACGAGTCTTTTCTGTAAAAGAATATGATTAAGAAAACTCAAAGATATAATATCTCTGTAGTAATTTTTAGACACTTAAAAACACATCATGGACCAGGTCAAATATTAAAGGAGCAGATTGGTATTGAAAGAGCAATCCAAAAAGATTGAAAAAAGATGCTAGAGACATGTTAAAAGAGCATATCAGAATTAATTTTGTGCATCGTGACTAGGACTAGAGATACTGTCATAACAAGAGAATAAAATGTAGAAAGAGTAGTGCAAATAGTACATGCATATGTGTGCTCAGCAGCTCAGTCATGTCTGATTCTTTGGGGCCCTATGGACTGTAGCCCACTAGGCTCCTCTGTCCATCGGATTTTCCAAGCAAGAAAGTGGAGTGGGTTGCCATACCCTTCTCCAAGGAATCTTACCGACCCTGGGAAGGAACCTGTATCTCCTGCATCTCCTGCATTGGCAGGAAGATTCTTTATGAATGAGTTACAGGGAAGCCTGTAAATAGTACAGAACTTCCGATTTTAGAGGCACAACATTTTGCTTATGGTTGGTTTCTGGCACTTAACTTACTTTCTTAGGAAAAGTCATTCAAACATGCTTGGGGCAAGGAAAAGAAAAAATAATGGAATTTTTGCTTTGCCTTATTATGCATTCAGAAAAGGACCTAGTCACTCTAATTTAGATTGTAAACCTTTTTGGATCATTCTTTTTCTCTCTGTGTGCCACCAGCTCTGTGCTGTGCTTAGTCGCTCAGTTGTGTCCGACTCTTTGTGTCCCCACGGACCGTAGCTCACCAGGCTCCTCTGTCCATGAGGATTCTCCAGGAAAGAATACTGGAGTGGGTTGTCATGCCCTCCTCCAGGGGATCCTCCCAACCTAGGGATTGAACCCAGGTCTGCCGCATTACAGACAAATTCTTCACCATCTGAGCCATCAGGGAAGCCCAAGAATACTGGAGTGGGTAGCCTATCCCTTCTCCAGGGGATTTTCCCTACTCAGAAATCAAATCAGGGTCTCCTTTGCAGGTGGATTCTTTACTAGCTGAGCTACCAGGGAGGCCTGCCACCGCTCCTACCCTTCTTTATTTCCAATATGCTCTGTATTCACTCAATCAGCCATTAACACCTTTGAGCTAGATTATGTGGTGGGTATGAATGTTATAATCCCTCTCTGAGCAGTATAAAAACTCAGCCAATCACAAATAACCGTGACATAAACAGAAGAATATGAAAAGAACTCAGAGTAAGGGAGATATGAATAGAAACCTAGAGAAGTGTTTTTTTTTTTTTTTAATCTAACAAGAAATCAGAAAAGAATTAGGTTTTTTAGAAGTAGACTTGCACTGAGCTTTGAATTCAGTGGATGCGAAAGGAGGGGAAAGATGTTTCAAATGAGAAAAAAAGGAGATAAGAAGCAGAGTTGGGACAATGGCCTAAAATGTGGAAGAGGAGCAGAAGAAGGTAAACCCAAGGGGATGTATTTGCCCAGAGGTGTGTATTGCACTAAGGAGTTTCAACCTCATACTGAAGGCAAGAAGGATGTTAAGCAGGACTTTATGAAGAAGAAACAAAGTCATGTAAGATGGATTGACAAGGGGAGTGTGGCAGAAGGCTCTGTTGAAAAGTCATTATAAGAAATTAGATGAAAGAAATATTGAATTTGGATAGCGTCTGAAAAATTAGGAAGGAAGAAAAGGGTATCAAATTATAATAACAATGTAAAGTTATTAAAACAATGTTAGTGCAGTCCAACTTGAAGTGAAGAAAGAAATTTAAGCTTAATAATACATAATTTTAATAAATAATACATTATTTTAGATGAGTATATTATAATAACAATAGCTAAACTTTAGGATTTACTATTTTCTTGCTCTGTATGTGTGCTCAGTTGCTCAGTCTTGTCTGACTCTGCAAACCTAAGGACTGTAGTCCACCAGGCTCCTCTGTCCATGGGATTTCCCAAGCAAGAATACTGGAGTGGGTTGCCATTTCCCTTCTCCAGGGGTTCTTCCTGACCCAGGGATAGAACCCATGTCTCTTACATCGCAGGTGGGTTCTTTACCACACTGAGCCACCTGGTGAAGGAGAGGACAAAGGCAGGGAGGATCTATGTGGTCTAAGCAATCAAAGTGGAATTAAGTGCTTTGGTAAGGAAAGCAGAATTTTGATTCTGAAAAAAAATGAGGGATGAAGGAAGAGTGGAAAATATATACAGCTCATATTTATGTGACACTGTTTTAGATAGCTTTTACATAATTGAGTTCTTTGAGGGGAGTAATAGAAAATAAGTGATGAGATGGTTAGGGTTCTATTGGGAGGTTTGCATGCCAACTTAGAGAGTTTCAAGCTGGCAGGAACTTTCCCAAAGAGTAGCATGGTGCACAGACACAGATGGTTCCCAACTGATGGTGGTTCAACTGACTACTTTATGATGGTGTGATACCCATTCAGTAGAAACTTGACTTCAAATTTGGAATTGTACTCTTTTCCTGAGGCTGAGATATGTGGTAGGTTCCCCTCTCGTGAGCAGCTGAATCCTGAGGTTGGGATATGTGGTAGATACCCATCTCGTGAGCAGCTGAAGCTCCCAGTCAGCCAAGTGATCATGAGAGTGAACAATGGATACACTTACCACCATTCTGCCTTCATACAACCATTCTGTTTCTCACTTTCAGTGCAGCATTTCAAAAAATTACGATTGTCAACACCTTATAAAATGGGCTTTGTGTTAGATGATTTTGCCCAAGCATAGGCTAGTGTTAGGTATTCTGAGCACATTTATCAAAGGCTAAGCAGAGCTACATTTGGTAGGTTAAGTGTATTTACTGCATTTTTGACTAAAGATATTTTCAACTGATGATGGGTTTATCAGGATGCAGCACCATCATCAATCAAGGAAGAGCTGTATGTATTTCAGTGGCAATGATTCTCATGCTCAAATTTGTTGAAGACAAGAGCAAAGCAGCACTGGAGATGAATAACAGGACAGTGACATTTAGGATGACCACCAACTTCTCTCAGTTTAGCTCTTAAAAATCTGGCAAATCAACTAATTTCTCCCCATGTCCACAACTCTCTCCTTAGTCCCAGGTACCATTAATGAACTCCCTGCTATTTAAATAGCACACCCCCCCTGCAAATTACTAACCTGCTCTTCCCTTTCCTTGCCATCCTTATGCAGCCAGAGGGAATTTTCAAAATCATCCCCCATCCCCAGTTGCCATCACGGTGCTCTTAGGTTGAAGGCAAGAATTCTCCCCTTGAATGATAAGGTCAGGCACACCCAGCTCTCTGTCAGCCCTCCAGCCTCCCCTTGACCATGCTGCTGAGGACTGGCTGAGTAATCAGGGCACATTGGTCCTCTTTTTTCCTGCTGCTTTCTTCTACCAGATCTTTGCTTATCTGTACCCTCTATCAGGAATGTTCCCCTTCTCCTCGCCAACATAACACCTTGTCTTCCTATTGCTCTCAACTCAAACAGTACTCATCAAGTGCTCCCCTCACCTGCAGGCCCAGGTCAGATCTCCCCATTGACACACCCCTGCTTCCAACCTGACTCCCATAAAACTACAGAGCTGCTCTTGTCTGGCACGAGTCAACTGGCGACTTAATATTTTTTGTGTGTTCTTTGATTGATTTTTTTTTGTCAATTTGCTTTCAAGATTATTTAGGACAGAAATTCTATCTCATTTAGCTCTCTATTTTACTAAAGACCCTAACAAAGAGCATGCAGTGGGTGCCAGAAAATAGTGTTAATAAATGAATCAAATAAATCTAAATAAATGAATTAAATTTAAATAAAAATTTCAAATGAATGAATGAAAAATAAATAAATGAATTAAATAAGTGTGACTAAATGAATTAAATTTGAATAAATTAATTAATTAGTTAAAATAAAATAAGTGAATATGTAAATGTAAATAAATGACTTTTTTTTAATGACTTGGAGAAGAAGCAGATAGATTAGACTATTATGCAATACTTCAGGTATAAAGTAGCTGTAGATGAGACCAGGGTATGAAATACAGAGGTAGTTTTAAACATCTTGTATAACTTGTTGCAGACATTGAAAATAATATGTGGACACTAATTAAAATATTTTGATTCCATATATTGTCGTTCAGTCATAAGTCATGTCCGACTGTTTGTGACCCCATGGACTGCAGCACATCTGGCCTACCTGTCTCTCACCACCTCCAAGAGTTTGCTCAAACTCATGTCCACTGATCTGGTGGTGCCATCCTACTATCTCATCCTCTGTTGCCCCCTTCCCCTCCTGCCCTCAATCTCTCCCAGCATCAGGGTCTTTCCCAATGAGTCAGCTCTTCGCATCAGGTGACCAAAATATTGGATATTCAGCTTCAGCTCTGTACTTCCAATGAATATTCAGGTTGATTATACATAATAATAGCAATTTTAAGGTCAGTGACCTTTTCAAATATTTTTAGGCATAGCTTAAAAGAAAGAAGAGTGCAATATTATCATGGAGTACTTATGCGGCATCATTATTGTGAGAGGGAGAAATCTGATGCATTAACCTCAAAAATCATAAACAGGGGATTTATCCAGGCTGTGATTAGGGGAGCATGATGCAAGTCATTCTGACTTGCCTGTGACTGCTGTGGTGGACTTTATCCGGCTGAGTTTCTAGGAAAAAAAAACCTCATCACAGGCTATTTAATCAGGTCTTAGGATGGTTATCAAATATAATATTTCAAGGATCTCTAGAGTGACAAGAAATCAGCACTGACAAGTCATTCCCCAAAGGACCATGGTGTGAAATGATAATAAATGGAAGGAGAAGTTACTATAATGACCAAAAATTAAGTCCTGAGCTTAACTGGTGAACAATTTGTTGAGAAATAGGTCAGTAGATCTTTGTCACAATCCAGGCTTCTTTGTAACTTAAAAGAAAAGGTCAAATGAATTTTAAAACCACCAAAATCAATCTGTCTACATGGCCTTAGATTGCCTTCATCATAGAACCAAGGATTAGGTACATCAAACTAGACATTAACTTCAGTGGCTCAATCATATGCAGAATACTCAAAGACTAACGTTAGATAATGAAAAATGCAGACTTAAATCTGACAGTTATAGCCAGCAGCATATAATTTGCTTATTATTTTCAGAAAAGCAATTAGGTGAAGATGATATAATTATCTATATAGGGAGAAGAATGTGCCTAGAAAAAATTGTAATATAATTATCTCATTATCCCATCTGTGTTAAGGCCATCTGATGATCAATCACATAGGTTTAGAACCACTCAGTTTTCACATATAACACCAGGCAAACAAATTTAAAGAGTACGTATTTTGGTTCGGTGGCAGGGAATTGATTTATGAGGTGCTACCAGGCATGTTTAGTACAGGAAGGTCCTCCCATTTTCATTTATAAAGTGGTTATTTCATAGTGTTCTTCATAAGGGCTCACATTTGGCCCATTTAATCATATTACATTAAGAGTGATAGAACATGCTTCCAAATCCAAAAAATTGCTTTAAAATAGCATTTCATAAATGATCATCATAATTTCATTACTTTCCAAATGTAGAAAATGATACACCGAGTCTTTAAAAGCTTTGGTGAAGTTCGGGTAAAAAAAGAACTTCGTTCTTACCAAAGGGAAGCTAATTCTCCTAAAACTTATGGGTACCTCATCATCTCTTCTGGTTAACATTATCTACTGCTGTGCTATGGGCCATTATTTCACTTTTATTTGGCCAAGCTGTTTTCAAAAGTTTTGGGAAGAGATCATTTCATCAAAACTTCAGTTTTTAAATACACTGAAAACTAATACAATAAGATAAAGATTAACACTGACTTAATTATCCACTCCCCAAATGAAAAATGTACATTTCTACACAATTTGATTTATGCCATAATATGGTCAATTAAGAATCTAGCCATGGCTAGTAAACAGAGTCCAAAATATACTCTTGGATCAGGTTTCTTTTTCCTGCATTAATATGATATTTATTGGGGAATTATAATGAATGATAATAAATATCTTGTGTACAGCTGAGAAATACATAGTATATAAATATATGTGTATATATACATATATAATTTTTGTAACTAAACTTACATGTTTCATAATTACCCTTATAATTTTTGCTCTGTAAATATTACTTTCATTAGGAAGATGGAAGTTTTGGATTCATGCCCAAATCTCCCCATTGTCATGCAAATTATGCCTCTTAATCTGAATTTAGTTGGGTCTGCCTTAATTGTTATAATAGTTAAGATTTCCATATTGTGCTTAGTGCTTTAAATAATTTACAACATTTAATCCTTCAGAGAACATGTCCAACGTTTACAACTAGCAAATGGTGGAGACAGGGTTGGAACCCAGGTCTCCTTTACTCCATGGCCCATCTTCCAAATCTTTCTTTTGCTTACATGTTGAGATGTGTTATAGCAGAGCTTCTCTAACTTTAATGGGGTTATGAATCACTGGAAATCTTGTTAAAATTCAAATTCTGATTTGGCAAGTCTTGAGGAGAGCCCAAGAGCCTGTATCTCTAACCAGTTCCCAAGTGACACATATGCTGCTGATTTATGAAACTCACCTTTCACATGTGGGTTTATATCCCTTAACCTAGAGAAGATTGGGCTTCTTTGGTGGCTTGATGGCTCAGTGGTAAAGAATCTGCCTGCCAATGCTGAAGACTCGGGTTCTACCCCTGGATCAGGAAGATCCCCTGGAGAAGGAAATGGCAACCCACTCCAGTGTTCTCATCTGAGAAATTCCAGGGACAGAAGAACCTGGCAGGGCTACAGTCTCTGGGATTGCAAAAGGGTGCAACTTAATGACTAAACAACAAGAAGAGAAGAATGTCCTTGTTTATTTTTATATGCATGCCAGGATATACATGGTGATGTTTTCCAGTAATGTATTATCAAGCAGTCTCTAGGTAAGCAGGTCTTACAGAGAAATGAGAATCAGGCTCTGCCATTTCTCTGTGGGTTCTTGGCATTTGATTTCTCAGAGTTGATTTCTTCATGAATCACTAAAAAATGGATAGGTAGGAATAAGTCATCACCATATAAATTTTACTGAGTGCTTATTTCAAGCCTTGAACCAGCCTGACTGCTTTACATTGGTTCCACTATTTCAACTTCAAAAGAATTTTACGAAGTAAATTCAGGCATTACAAGACTAAGTTCTATGAATGTTTATGATTCTAAATGATATTGTGAACTTAAAGAGCTACTTTTGTCTGAAATAACTCAGCAGAATTTATGGATATAAGAGCAAGATGGCATCAGATAAGTTATAGAAGACACATGTCAAGTCATGGCCTCAAATCTTATTTCCTTACTTTAGGCAATTGTGTAAACTATCAGAACCTCAGTGTCCTTATCAGTAGAGATGGGAGAGCATTATCTATCTTAGAGTATATTTGCAGTACTTCAGTGGGATGGTTTATGCCAAGAATCTAGTGTTTTGCTTGATAGAAACTCAAATAGCAGTCACTGTGTTCATCGCAACATCAGTGAGAGAATTAAAATATTATGATTATTTCCCGTCTTATTTCACTGAATGTATGAAAATGCAATGGTCTGCATGTGATCTCTATCAACTTTCTCCCTCAAAATCTGAAATAACATATCAGGATCTTAGTTCTTAGTTTTCCCATGAGAATTATAGTCCCATCCTTTTTTTTTTTTTTTTTAATGCTTTTCCACTTCAAGGTGATTTGTTTTCTTAGAACTTTCACAATTAGCAATAAATATTTTCATTCAACTTATGCAAGTTACAAGCTTAATTTTTTTAAATGCTTAATTTCAATTGAATTGTAGTAATAGAAATATAGCTAGCTATTAAAAAGATTGAAGTGAATTAACTGTGAAGCTATCTCTTCAGAAGCAAATTATGGCACTTACTTGGATGAATGGATCATTGACTTTGGATATTAAAGTGACCTATTTGTTTAAATGTATTAAAACCTAATTACTAAAATAGCTGTGCATAGTGTTAACAGATAGTTAGAACTATAGTTCTTGATAATTGAAAACACAAAATTTCCAAACTGGTTTCTGAGGAAGTGGAATAAAAATATTCCAAAGAGTTGTCATACAGGAAATAACCATTCCATTCAGTCCTCTTTTCATTCGTCCCATACCCACTGAATACCTCCACAAAGCCAGGTCCCTGACAAGGGCATGGAACAGAAAAATGAATAAGGTGTGCAAAATCTTAAGGAACTTATTGTTTTAACCTGACAGATATATTAGCAGAAAATTTGAATATAACTTGTATCATGAGAGAGGACATATTGCAAGGCCAACAAATAGGTTACCTGGGGACATTTGCAATCACATCATCTTCATGAGTATAAAACATAGACTAGAGACAGTGTACTCGTTATGTAAACAAAACTTCAAGGTAAATCTTCTTGCCTGTCCCCACTCTCCTTTCCTTTCAAATGTATTGCTCCCTGGAGCTCCCCATACAGAAATTCTGGGACCGCTCCAACAGGTATTATGACACTATAAAAAGTCCATTCTTCTGCCTGAAGCCTTTGGAGAAAAGCTAAACTTAAAGTAAGATTTAAAGAAGTTTTCAGGCAAAAAAAAAAAAAATTAGGAGTAGGGCATTCCACACAGGAAAAATGACAAAAGATTTTAAACCAGGCAGCATCATTAATCACAGCCAGGTGTCTGGACAGTTTTCTCCTCCTCTGTTTCTTTGTCTGCAAAATAAAAACAATCATCCTTATATCTTTGAAATGCTGTGCAGATGACATGCTTGGCAAATTGAATGAGCTAGATAAATGCTAATTCTGATATTCCTGCCTGTCTGGAAGGATGTCAGATGCAAACTTATGTGAGTAAGAAAGTAAGTCTTGTATCATTTGGTTGTGCCAAGTCTTAGTTGTTTCATGCGGAATCCAGTTCCCTGATGAGGAATCGAACCCAGGCCCCCTGAATTGGAAGTGTAGAGTCTTAGCCACTGGACTACCAGGGAAGTCCCAGGGAAGTTCTGAGTTGGTGGAAAACAGAGTAAGTATGGCAGAGGAAGGGATGAGGGATCTTTACCTGAGACTAGAAGCAGGTCATGCAGACTTTGATGTCATGGTGAAATCTATCTATCCCTTCAGCACAAGGAAGCAATGGAAATTGTGGGTTTTTTTGCTTATTTTTTAAAAGCAGAACAATTAGATAATCATATTTAAAAGCATAGAAAAATCATCCTGGCAGCAGCATGGAGAATAAATAGAACCAGGAGATGAAATCAGAGACAACAAAAAAAGGATCCTGCAACAGTTCAGTAAAGAGAGAACAACAATTAATTAAAATGGCAATGGGTGTATGTCAGAGGCCATAATAATATTGTAAAGTAATTATCCTCCAATTAAAATAAATAAATATTTTAAAAAGGCAATGGTAAGGTAGAGGAAAGAAATGAGAGATCTGGAAATCTTATCTGGTGGATAAATTGATAGGGCTGTAGTCAGTCGAAAATGGGAATGTCAGGGAAGTAGGAGAAATCAGGAGTTTGAAAAAAACAGTAGTGGGTGGGGTGATGTTAGTGCCAAAACCTCCCTGTTTTTGTAAGCAAAAACACTACATTACTGAGTCCATTTTATTCTGGGGTATTTCTTGGCCTTTTCCATGGCCTGAAGTTTTCATGGATGGATTGGGAAGGGAAAAGGAAGGAGAGTGCATGGTTGAGAGGGTTTGGGGATGTGTCACTTCTGTTTCTTGACTCCTGTCCCACTTGCTTACTGATTTCCCTGGTGGCTCTGGTGGAGGTTGGGAGAGGCTGAGCTTCAGCAGTGCAGGGGCACTGGCTCTGGCGGGGCTAACTATTGGATGGTAATCACTACTTCCAGCAGAGATGGAACAGTTCTTTAGTTCTTCCAGGAATGTGTCAGAGATTGTGAAGAGGTGGTGACCTCCAAAGAGGAGAACTGTGCATATGATTCTTCTACTCAATTTTTCTGTCTTTACATTTTGGAAACACTGACTCCAAAAGAGCTTATAAGTCAATGAACTGCTTATATGTTCACTTGAGGTGGATCTTAAGGTTAACTTAGAGTTCAGGATAATTTGTAAATACATTTTGAACATGTTTTATCCTGAGGACAACTAAAAACTTTACTCTATTTAGAGTCTATATTAATTGGTTTATATTATAAAATCTCCAACTGATTATAATTGTTTCTGACAGTTTTTGTCCAAAGTAAGATTCTCAGTGCTACTTTTAGTCTGTAGTGATTTTTTAAAAATGTTCCCTGATTCTTAAATATAAAATTTCAGAAAGAAAACTCTGACAAATGCCCAACTATCCAGCTAGTTAGCTAGCTAAAGAATTAACCTAAGAATAGGAATATAAATTAGGATGTTTGAAACCTAGATCTTGGTAACTTCTGGAGAGGTGCTTAGTGGCAGACTCATTAGAAAGTCATACTATCTAGCAGGAGCTTGACTTTTAATTTAATTTTAGAAACAGAATTATTTAGGTGAATCTAGCCAAAACTCTCATGAGATGGATGTTGAATCAACCATATATCTGGCACATTAGGTTTTTGAGATTTGTTAGATGTATGAAGGCCCAGGGAAAAAAAGACATAGATGAGGCTACTACATGTGAAAAAATATTTTTAAATTAGTCTTTGAACTCACAGAGAGTGCAGAAATGACAAGAAGAAACTCTTATTGTAATTATCTTGAAAAGTTTATCCTTTTAAAATGTTGAACAGAAGCAACTTAACACCAAAATTTCTGTACTATATTTCCTCCATAGGGTCAGCAGGATCAACTAATTTAATTTGTTATTTGGGGGCGTGTTTGTTGGTTATGTTGCAAATATAGTATAGCAAAAGTGGAGGTACAAACTAAAGTCAAGGTTTCTAAATTTTTGTCCTCTGTAAATAACTTACTAAGACTCACAATGTCAGGAAGATAAAATCTTTGTGCTATAAATGTATTGCAGGTGTTTACATGGGACCAAATTTATCCTTTGATTGGTTGAAGGAGCTAGAAGTTTGCAATTTGGCTCAGACGGTTAAGCGTCTGTCTACAATATGGGAGACCCAGGTTCAATCCCTGGGTCGGGAAGTTCCCTGGAGAAGGAAATGGCAATCCACTCCAGTACTATTGCCTGGAAAATCCCATGGACAGAGGAGCCTGGTAGGCTACAGTCCAAGGGGTTGCAAAGAGTCGGACACGACTGAGCGATCTTCACCGTATCTAAACTTTTCTAAATTAAATAATTTAGCCACTAAATCTATACAATTTAGCCATCAAAATATAACAAAGTCTTTCCATCTATAAAATAGGCTAATGTGGAATTTTCCTAGGGAACCACCTTCCTTGTCTAACCAGATGCCTTCAGAGGCCTCAAATGCACTTATCTCTAATCCCAGACCTCACTGAAAATACTTTCTTACCACATCAAACCTAAGTGCCTTGAAATCAGGCTCTAACAAATCCTGCCAATGCAGATGTGTAACTGTATCCCAAATAGCCTTCCAGGCTAGTTCTGCCTATGTTCATACTTACCAGTAAACTAGCATGTTCCTTCTCTACTTGTTTTTCTTCATGATATTACTCATATCTGAAATAATGTTCCATATCTGAGTCCTTCTATGTAAAATCTATTCAGTTCTTAAAATTGCATTAAATCCTACCTCCTTATGGACACTTCCAGGACTTATTTATATCCTTGTGCTTTTAATCCTATTCTATTATTTATACTTACGATTATGTTCTGCCTATAATATTTACTGTTGTTTCATATGTATTTCTATTAGACAAGAAAACCCTTTGTATTTTTAGTGTGGAGTTTTTGTTTTATGTCTATGTTTCCTGTAAGGCCTTTGTTGTTATTGTTCAGTCACCCAGTCGTGCCTGACTCTTTGCAACCCCATGGACTGCAGCACGCCAGGCCTTTCTGTCTCTCACCATTCCCAGAGTTTGTCCAAGTTCATGTCCATCGCATCAGTGATGCTATCCAGCCATCTCATCCTCTGATGCCCTCTTCTCCTTCTGCAATGCTTAAACTTGACAGGGCCTTACTACTACTACTACTACTACTACTATTAAGTCGCTGCAGTCATGTCCGACTCTATGCAACCCCATAGACGACAGCCCACGAGGCTCCCCCGTCCCTGGGATTCTCCAGGCAAGAACACTGAAGTGGGTTGCCATTTCCTTCTCCAACGCATGAAAGTTAAAAGTGAAAGTCAAGTCACTCAGTCGTGTCCGACTCTTAGCGACCCCATGGACTTCAGCCTTCCAGGCTCCTCCATCCATGGGATTTTCCAGGCAAGAGTACTGGAGTGGGGTGCCATTGCCTTCTCCATGACAGGGCCTTGATAATGACTTAATTGAGTAATTAGAAGAAAATTGTTAAATTTTTCATATCTATTTGGTATACTACTAAATATATTGATCATACTGGGATATTTATATTTTAATTATTTAATAGATTTTTCCATAGGTATCTATTTATTTGTTATTCAGTCCAACTGACTTGCTATTTTTAAATCAAGTATTTTTTACATCAAACCAAAGTGCACTACTATCACAGGCAAATGATGTTTAATAAACATTTGGGGTGCTACACTTGGAATAAGTACACTGGTCTATGGCAAAATATCTTGAATTTTATATTAATAATACAGTGTCAATTCATTAATTATAAATGCACAGACATTTGGTGGTGAAAAGAAAACAAGATGTCAAGGGCAAATAAAGAATTCATTGGTGAAGTACTATCTCGAACAGGAACTTCTATTTGTTTGATGCGCTGTGTAACTTTAACAGTACTCAACAGTCGGTGGTCTACAGAGGTTCCAGCAATGAGTGGATTGCTTTTTCTTTGTTTGCTTTACAACTGAAGGATGTTTGCAGTATTAAAAAGCACACACACACACATCCATACTCACCCACCATAACAAAAACCCTGCCCCAAGGATACCATATGGCAAGGGCCCTTCACCTGAAACCCAAACAAAGCCCGTGGCAACAGATTCCATGTTTGTTTTTGGCAGAGAATTTGGGCTGACATCAATTATACTTTTGAACCTGGACTGAATTCAATGTAAGCTTGTCATCTGGCACTTTAGAAAAATGAATTAAACTAAACCTGTGTTTCATTATCATTGACTTTACCAGCCAAAGGGCTTTGTGCATACCTTTGACATTTTAATTGGAGAACTTAGGAGGGCTTTTTTCAAAGCTCTTCTTGGACAGGTAAGCAGAATGCATATTGTTTCCCAAGTATACGATTTGGACAGCTCAGACAGTTTTGCCAAGAGATCAATGCCACATAATGGAAGATCAGCAAACAAAAACCATAGCAGTAAAAGCTTCAGTTAATTATTTTGAATTATAGATATTTTTGTTGCTGTTTTTTATTTTGTTTTGCCTTAAATCAGATCCAAAAATATTTTAGGAAACAGTTGGAGAAGTTATTTTGCCAAGTTTAGGCTAGCCACAGGCTATTTTTAAACTGAAATTAAATTTTAGAATATTATGTTAAATTGGTTCTCAACTAAGTATCAACTTTCAGCTTAAAAGATGATTTTAGCTACATTTTTAAGCGTTACGTAACTCTTCATATGTTTATATTACTGTGCTGTGCTGTGCTTAGTCACTCAGTCGTGTCTGACTCTGTGACCCCATGGACTGTAGCCCACCAGGCCCCTCTGTCCATGGAATTCTCCTGGCAAGAATACTGGAATGGATTCATTCCCTTATCCAGGGGATCTTCCCAACCCAGGGATTGAACCCAGGTCTCCTGCACTGCAGGCGGATTCTTTACCAGCTGAGCTACCAGGGAAGCCCTATACTAGCAGCATACATTTTTAAACTAATGATAGAAAAACAAAGGTGTTTTTATGAATCCTGAAGAGGTAAGATTTCTTTCAAATATTTACTTATTTGCCACAATTGCACTCATTTTTCCTATTTACTCTCTCTTCCTCTAGCTAAATTTTCATCTATATTTTAAATTCCTGTTGTGAAAGGAAATAGAAGTTTTTGAAAAGCTATATCCTGAAAAATATATGCATTTCCTACCTCAAAAATACAGTGAACATACATTTAGAAATTGGGTTTTAATAAACACTATGAAATCACATCAGCCATTAAAACATACATTGTGGGTTTCAAACAATTTATTTGCGAACACAATGTATTTTCTTCTCCCAACTTAACTAGACTTTCTAGAATAGATTTTCCTAGAAATAAATATTTTCTAAGAAAGCTTTATTTTGAATTTTGGTTTAGGGGAGTTTTAGGACTGAAAATGTTTTAAATAAGTTGGAAGATGATACTGAAAATTGTGAATTGATCAGGTTCTTGTGAAAGCATATACAATTTCTATTTTAGTCACTATTAGCGAAAAACATAGTGTTAAAGATTTGTAGAACAGTTTTTATTTCCAAAATGCCATGTTTGTCACTACATGGGACAGAATTGGCTGATTGTCAATCTTGCTGATGAAGAAGGAATAAGCATTGGTTGTTCAACTTCTAGATCTATACTTCCAAAATGGGAGCCTCTAGTTTAAATGGCTATTTAAATTTAGATTTAATTTAATTTGATAAAGTGGCAATTAAGCACTGGAAAGCTGAAAGTGAAAGTCTCTCAGTGGTGTCCGACTCTTTGCAACTTCATGGATTATATAGTCCATGGAATTCTCCAGGCCAGAATACTGGAGTTGGTAGCCTTTCCCTTCTCCAGGGGATCTTCCCAACCCAGGGACCAAATACAGGTCTCCTGCATTGCAGGCAGATTCTTTACCAGCTGAGCCACAGGGAAGCCCAAGAATACTGGAGTGGGTAGCCTATCCCTTCTCCAGCAGATCTTCCTGACCCAGGAATCAAGCAAGGGTCTCCTGCACTGCAGGCAGATTCTTGGTGGCTAGTTCAAATGAGAAACTGAATTTTCAATTGAACTATGCATATAGTACATTTCCATTAGTGTAGAATGTTTTATTTGTCAGTGTTGTTCTATAGTCTGTGCTGGTATTAGTGACCACTTACTGCTCAAAACATACTTATCATTTACCTTAGTCAACATCTTCTAAGAAGAAGAGTGTAAAATATTATCTGTGGTTGAGAAGTAAACTCTGATGAGTAAACTCTGTGCTAAGCAGTTGAGTGATTCCCCACAAAGACTCATGGAAGATCAAGGGATAGAATAAATTGATTGTATATTCAATAGATCCATATTATTCCCATATATCTATTCTATGTTCTGTCTATATCTGCCTGTTCTAGTCTATCTATCATCTTACATAATTACATAGAATACTGTGTGGGTGTGCTAAGTCACTTCAGTTGTGCTTGACTCTGTGACCCCATAGATTGTAGCCCACCAGGCTCCTCTGTCCATGAGATTTGCCAGGCTAGAATACTGGATTGGGTTCCCATACCTTCCTTCAGGGGATCCTGACCCAGGGGTTGAACCCACGTCTCTTATGTCTCCTGCAGTGACAAGTGGGTTCTTTTCCACTAGTGCCACCTGGGAAGCCCTTGCACTAGCTTATAAGAGTCAATTGTTAGCGTCTCCTCCCAAATCTGCATTTAGTGACATCGCTGGATGTCATTTGTAATGAGAATATTTACATTGTGGAAATTAGCAAATGCTACAAATCAGAGTGGCTCTGCTTTTGAGATCTGTGGGTTAAGCACATCACTGACTTTGAAACCGTTCCTACAAGCAATATCCCATTTTCCTGCAATGCTTCTCTACTCTATCTACTAAGGACTTGGAATCCAGCAGTTTTGGCAAAAATCCTGAGTGGAAAATAACATAAAGACCACAGGCAGGAAATACTGGGCCATAAAAATTACGGTTAGGACTCTCTTAGCAAATGATTTGATGAATGGGGTTATACAACTTCATTTCTTTTAATACAAGAATTGAAGTGTAAAGTTTCATGTTGACTTCCACGACAAAGATTTTATCAAAATATAGCATACAAGGACACCTGGTCACCTTCGTATTTACTTTTTACCTGTGCAGCCATTCTCTGTGTAAATACTTCAATATTGACACAGACTCACAGTAGCTGATTTCTGTCTGCCAAACACTAATAAAATTCTTAAGACAGAGTTCATCATTATTCTTTCTTAAACCAGATCTGTGCGAGTAGGAGGCAAACTAAACTTGAGTTATGCATGCTGCTGTGCTGTGCTTAGTCACTCAGGTGTTTCCAACTCTGTGACTCCATGGACTGTAGTCCTCCAGGCTCCTCTGTCCACGGGGATTCTCCAGGCAAGAATACTGGAGTGGGATGCTGCTGGGGTCCAGCCCCGGTGGATCCAGGGAAATTCGAAGGGGAGACGGCTTCGGCGATCAGGATATGATAGCGTTAACTAAATATTAATTAGAGATACAAAGAGTAATAGAATAAAGATAGCTCAGTAGGAAAATTCAGTAGAGAAAAGAGGCTGAATAACTTGGTTTACATGGAAAGCTAATAAAATTCCAGGGCAAGGAATTTACGTCATCTACGTAGGCCGCAGGCGTCCTTCTGTTCTCCCGAAGGAGAGGAGACACTAAGGCCTCCCTGGTCAGATCTTAGAAGCCCAGGCATAATTAGTAGGCTTGACGAGCCTCCACGTTCCAGATGGGAACTCAGCCAGAGGTTGAGAGAAAGAATGACATGGGGAGACCAGTCTTTTAAGGAACTGATCCCAATTCTTTATTTTCCAGGGTCTGTTTTTATACGCTGAGATGTTATACAAAAGTCACGCGGGGTCAGCAGTCCTGACTTTTATTAAAGTCACATGCTTTATACAAATGTATACAGGTCTTAGGGGTGTTATATCATCTTCTGGCCAGGGGGCCTGCTAACAATTTATGACCCTCTCCTTGTGACAGCGGTCAGTCAACCAGAACACTTATTTTTCCAGGAGTGATTATTCTTAAAACAGACGCCACCTTCCGAAGGTACCAGATAAAGTTATATTCCTATAGGGTGTAGTGGGTTTTAATTAAGGAAGGAAAGAATTTGCTTAGCCTAATGTCTAACGTGATTAATATCAAAGGTTAATACTTATTTCTTCTATATATTCATTAATGTGTGTAAGGGCAGGGGATGTGGAGACTTAGCAGTAAACATTGGCTCAACAAATGAAAAACCCTTCACCAATACAATTTCTAATCAGCCTATTATACTATACTAATAGTTTTCTAACTTCTCTAAAGAACCTGTTTTTAGAAGGTTTAAAACATCTTGTGCCTCTCACAGCTGGGAGGCTGTGAACAATCACATGTGGCCGGACAAGCCTGTCAGGCAGGCTAGAGAACCTTCAGAGGAGTTTGTAGGTTGAAACACTCCTATCATGCCCAGGAATTATTATTAACTGGAGCTCTAAGTTAACTCCTTCTCCGAAAGAGGTGGTGGTGGACAGCCCCCCGTAAAGTCAGAGGTGTAGGTGAGAGCACAGAGTAGTAAAGTAGGCAGGCTCTGGTTTAGGGGGTAGATGCTTGAGAATTTCCAGGGGGACTCGTGAGGCTCGATCCTACCTTTGCGTATGTCGAGCCTCCTTCCTCATGACTTTTGCCATGGGTGGAGTTCCCCACGCTGGCTCCAGGCAGGTTGCCATGCCCTCCTCCAGAGGGCAACTCCGGGATTGAACCCAGGTCTCCCGCATTGCAAGTGATCTTTACCATCTAAGCCACGAGGGAAGCCCTGAGGTATGTACACTTTCTCTGAACTGTCAACATACAGATACATTCATTAAACAGAATACTTCTTTTTGCAATAAATGAAAATATGTAAGCTATGTTTTCATAACCTCAGGCTTCTATTGTCTTCCACATCTGTAGCTTACGTACTGCTGCTGCTGCTGCTAAGTCGCTTCAGTCGTGTCCGACTCTGTGGGACCCCATAGATGGCAGCCCACCAGGCTTCCCCGTCCCTGAGATTCTCCAGGCAGGAACACTGGGTGGGTTGCCATTTCCTTCTCCAATGCATGAAAGTGAAAAGTGAAAGTGAAGTTGCTCAGTCGTGTCCAACTCTAACGACCCCATGGACTGCAGCCTACCGGGCTCCTCCGTCCATGGGATTTTCTAGGCAAAAGTACTGGAGTGGGGTGCCATTGCCTTCTCTGAGCTTATGTACTAGGGATGTCTAAAATGAATAAAGAAAAAACTACAACAAAGCCGAACTCCCAAAGTTTCTGTTTATTATAAAACTTGCACAGCTAATGATATTCATCAACACGAGAGTCACTATCATGTTGCCACATCAGGTCTCCTCTCTGCTGAAGCACATGGAAGTGTGACTTGTAGAATCAACAACTGATGTCATTAGATGTTCACGCATTGCAGCTGATTGGAGTCATTAGAGGGAAGAGTCTTGTAACCTGGTGGCCCTGAAGCTTTCGTGGGATGTTTGCAAGTCTTAAATCTCCTTAAGATGGCTTATTAATGCTGTTCAAGGAGACCAGATCACATGCTGGTATGTCAGAGCCCACTGGCCCATATTAACAGTAAAATTCAAAATAAATCACATTATCATGGGAAATAAAAAACAAGCCTAAGTTTTACATTATATTGCTCTGATTTATAAGAAATGGAAATCATGTGTTTAGATTTATATTATTCTAAAATTTTATGTATTTAAATGCTTCTTGTTTCCCTATCCTATCTCAATATAATGTTTTGCTTGTTCTGTCTTTGGACTCAAGGACAAATTTTATTATAGGAATAAATAAGAGCTATCCTAGATGTAGCCCTCTTCATTTGCAAGAAGTACAGGGACCAGGGAAATTTACTTAAAAAACTATTCAAACTAATAGATAGATGAAAACCTTCTAAATGATAGCTTAGATTCAAAATTATCTGAATTAGGTGGATTCAAAATTATCAGCAGTTGCTCCATGGACTGGTTGATTTCACACTGGTGAAAATCTTGCCAAGTGTAAACATGAATTCCAATTACTCAGTTTGAGCCTTGACTTTGTTTTAAAACATTGCATAATAATACTTAAATCAAAAGACAAGAACAAACTTTAGAGAATTTATCCTTTAGGAATAAATGTAGCAGTATCTGAGGATGTATAGATAATGATCTCATTAAAATATTGTTTGAAGTGGCCAAACCTGAAAATACTCTGAATGCTCTTTAATAAAGGAAGTTTGACTGCATTTTTAACGACTCCACTTTATGAAATATCATTTAGCTATCAAAAAGAATGAATTAGACCTAAGCTATTGCTCTGGACAGATAGCAGTTGTGTCATTAAATGAGAAAAGCAAGCTGCTTATGAAAGTATATTGGATAATTTCAATTACATACAAGAAAGACAAAAAACATGCAAATGTTAGTTCTTTCAACCATCTTCCACCTAAAAGACGCATCTACTCATCTATGTTGTCCGTTATCTATAAAACGTTCATTAGGCACGTGGATTACTCCATGAAAGTTGATTCCATGCACTTATCCATACAGTTCTGTTCCTACCTTTACTTACTAAGGGTCAGCTATGTTTGTTACCAAATTCCTTTGTGCCACATGCTACTGTTAGTGCAATTTTGACATCTAATAAAATGTTACAGAAAGTGATTTTAAATAACTGTGATCAAAATAATTGTTGCTTCATCCAAAAAAAATTAACTTTGAAAAGACTCCATAAATGAAATTCACTGGAAACATATATTGATCATTTCAGCATGGGCAAGAACATCGAAAAAATCAGAGAAGAAAATTACAAAAATACAGGAAAGTTCTACACTAAAGTGATTAGTAAATGTCTTCAAAATCTTGATCTACTTGAAAGAAACTGAAGCTGGAAATCTTGGTGTGATTTATACAGAAAACTTTAAAGTCAGCTGGCTTATACTCCAAGAAATACAGAGGATGTGTTTAAATGTATTGTTGCTGTTTAGTTGCTAAGTTGTGTCTGATTCTTTTGCAACCATGGACTGTAGCCAGTCAGGCTCCTCTGTCCATGGGATTTCCTAGGCAAGAATACTGGTTCAGTTCAGTTTAGTTCAGTCGCTCAGTTGTGTCCAACTCCCTGAGACCCCATGAATCGCAGCAGGCCAGGCCTCCCTGTCCATAGTACTGGAATGGGTTGCTATTTCCTTCTTCAGGAGATCTTCCTGACCCAGGGACTGAACTGAGGTCTCCTTCATTGGCTGCATTGGCAGGCAGATTCTTTAACACTGAGCCACCAGGGAAGCCCATTTAAATTAAATGTATATGACTAAATTAATAGAACATTCAGGTTATGGTGTATCAGTTTTATGCTCCATTTACTGAGCAACGGAATTATGATTCAGATAGATCTTTGATCATGTATATTTGTACACACTGTTAAGCATGCAAAGATACAAAAGGATACAGTTGGTCCTTGTAATCCCTGGGGCATTGTTTCCAGGACCCCCAAATCTGCAGATGCTCAAAGGCCTTTCATAAAATGGCACAGTACAATCAGTTCTCCTTATCCAGGGTTGTGGAAAGTGTGCATACAGAGGGCCAACTGTATATGTCAATTTGTTAACATTGGGCACCTTGAATAGGAAGCTGGAGAGTGGGGAAAAAAAGGAGAGCAAAAGACAAGAAAAAGTGCTGTGTCAGAACAGCAATGCATGCATAATATTATATGAATAGAATAACATTCTACCTGGAGTATTGCCATATGCACGTAAAAATAGAATTTGTATACAGGCACGATCGAGGCACACCTTAAATAAAGACACTGATTTCACTAGATGATGGAACTATAGGTAGTTTTTGTTCTGGTTTTTAGTTATTCTGAGTTAACATGGTGGCTCAGAAGGTAAAGAATCTGCCTGTAATGCAGGAGACCTGGGTTCAAACCTAGGATCAGAAAGATCTCCCAGGTAAGGGAATGGCAATCCACTCTGGTATTCTTGCCTGGAGAATTCCATGGATGAGAAGGCTGGTAGGTACAGTACACACGGTCGCAAAGAGCTGGATGTGACTGAGTGACTGACACTTTCACTTCACTTCAGTTATTCTAATGTGGTCTCTGCACTAAAGTAAAAGAAGTTAAATTTTTTAAAAAAAATGAAAATGAGAAAATGTGAACTTTTGTGGTTTTACTTCATTAGCTACTTTGGAGAGTTCATACTTTTCTATATGTTACTAATTTTAGTTTGAGAAATATTGCATCACCACTTTTAAGACACATAACCTAGGGACCTGGAAAGAAAGAACTTATTTTAAAATTTCTTAAAGGAAGATATTAAATGGCATGGCAATTAAAAAATGCTACTGAACAGAGAATACAAACTATTTCTACTATTTCTAACTTCTTACTTTAGTACCGATGAATCAGTAGCCCCTCGAAGTGACAGTGTCAAATTCCGCAGTGATAATTGAGAGCTGAATTAAGTAAATGAGTCAGTATATATGTTTTTTACCCTTCATTCAAAACTAAAGGGAGGAAATGAATAATTTAGCCTCCAAAACCTAAAACTTGAGAGTAGATGTTAAGGCTGAAAACTTTTCCCTGTGACACATGTTTACTAAATTTGTTTCATGAATCCTGAAAGAATTTCAAATACAATTTTGATCAAAACAAAAAGAATGTTTGATGTTAATCTATTAAAATGTATAAGGAGTTATTCACATAGAAAAGCTTCTGTCATCTAATATTTCCTATTGACAAATAACTTCCATATGGTTCTTCATTGAACCTTTGCTAGATATTAAAATAAATATCTCTATTTCTTTGCTCCTAAGCCCTCTGACTCTTAACAAACAACAAAATTAGAACAAACCTCTACTCATCACTTGGTTAGGAGTCTTCATCTATTCACTGTGAAAGTCAACAATTTTAAAACTTTATATGACTTTCAGTCTTTCACAATTGAATGTGATACTAAGCTGAGGATTTATCAGAGATACTCTTTAGTAGGTAAGGAAGTTGTGCTTCTCATGTGTTGAGTAATTTTATCAAAGAAGGGTGTTGGATTTTGTCAAATACTCTTTCTGTGTCTATTGAGGCACAGAAGGGTTTTTGCCCTTTATTGTATTGATATGCTGTAATATATAAAAGATTTTCTGGTATTACTTCAATTTTGCTTTTCTGGGTGAGCTCTATGTGGTAACAAAGTATAATCCTTTTTATATCTCACTGGATTCAGTTTGGGCTTCCCAGGCGGTGCCAGTGGAAAAGAACCCGTCTGCCAATGCAGGAGACTTAAGAGATGGGGGTTCAGTCCTTGGGTCAGGAAGATCTCCTGGAGGAGGGCCTGAAAACCCACTCCAGTGTTCTTGCCTGGAGAATCCCATGGGCAAACGAGCTTGGTGGGCTACAGTGGGGTTGCAAACAGTCAGACACTACTGATCCAACTTAGAATGCATAACATGGATTCATTCAATTTGAAATTAGTATTTTGTTCAGTACATTTGAGTCCATGTTCATAGGAACATAAGTCTGAAATTTTTTCTCCTTGTGATGCCGGAATCTCGTGTTGGTATCCATCTAATACTGGCGCTCTGCCCTCCCTTTTCTTCATCTCTTCCTCCTCCTCCTCCTTGTCCTTCTGTTTATTCTTGTTTTGCATGTGTGTGTGTGTTGGGGAGGGATACAGTGGGAATGTTTCAATAAATCTTCTTGAAATGCTAGGTAAAACTCAGTAGTGAAACCACCTGAATCTGGGCTTTTCTTTGTGGGCAGATTTTTGCATTAAAAAATGTAATTGCTTTGCTTGCTATAGACTTATTCAGAATTTAAATTCTTTTTCATTTAGTTTCGGTAGTCTGCATCTTCCTACCTAGGTGGTATCATTTTGGCTACTTTACCTAGGTTATTGAATTTATTAGCACACTATATAGTATTCCCTTATAATTCTTATTTTTTCTGACTGGTCAATTGTGATGCCCCCTCTTTTTTTCCTGATTTTAGTAATTTTCTCCTATCCCTTATTCAATCTAGCTAAAAGATTGTCAATTTTGTCAATCATTTTGAAGACACAACTGTGGCTTTGTTTTTCTACCATCCATTTTATAATACTTATTTTTACTCTAGCCTTTGTCATTATTTCCCTCCTGCCACTTTATATTGAGTTTACTTTTCCTTTTCTAGTTTTTTAAGTTAAAAGGCTGCTGCTGCTGCTACTATGTGGCTTCAGTCGTGTCCAACTGTGTGACCCCATAGACGGCAGCCTACTAGGTTCCTCTGTCCATGGGCTTTTCCAGGCAAGAGTACTAGAGTGGGGTTAAAAGGCCAGGTTATTCATTTTACATTGTTCTTTTTACATGTATGTGTCTATAGCTGCAAATTTCCCACACAGGACTGCTTTTGCTACATCCTAAAAGATTTTCTGTTTTGTCAATACTTTTGTTTTTATTCATCTCCATGTATTTTTCTCATTCCCCTTGGGAGTTCTTCTTTTACCTATTAATGATTTAGGAGTGTGTCACTTAATTTCCGCGTGTTTTTGAGTTTCCTAAATTTCCCTTCTATTGCTGATTTCTCATTTCATTCTTTATGGTCAGAAGACATGCTTTGCATGGTTTAATTTCTTAACTTACTGATACTTACTTTATGGCCTAAAATAAGGTCTCTCCCAGAGAATGCTCTATGAAAAAAATATTTTCTGTATTATAGATATATGTTAGGTCTTGTTGGTTTATAGCATTGCTGAAGTCTTCTGTTTCCTCGTTGATCTTTGTCCTCTTTCTTCTGGAATCTCTGATGTGCTTTAAATCCAATCCAGTGAATTTTACATTTCAGATATTTTATTCCTTTCAGTTCTGGAATTTTTATTTAGTTTGTTTTAGGTTCTATTTCTTTGCTAGTATTATCTATTTATTTATTATGACCATCTTTTACTTTTAAGCTAGGAACATATTTACAGTAGGTTCTTTTGAGTCCTTTTTGTAAATTAAGTTCAACATCTGAGTCATCCAGATATCAGCTTCTATTGTCTTTTACTGTTTTTCCCAAGTCATATTTTTATGTTTCTTTTCATATGTAATATTTTAAAATTTTGATTTAAGCATCATAGCTGATGTGTTATAGAAACTTAGGAATATCTTCTCTTTGACAAGTGTTTTATTTTTGACCTAATGGGCAGTTCATTTACTTGACATAAGCTCTGTATTCTGGCTTCTCTGCCCTAGACAGAAGCTGAAATATCTACTCAAATTTTTGAGCTGTATAACTGTGGCTTTTTGAGATTTTTTGAGCTTCCTTTTCCCCTGATCATTTCTTTTGTTTCCTAATAATGTAAACTGTGTATTTGAAGAATTTATCAGGTGCTCTTTACTGTATACTGTTTGGTCTTTTGAGTACTCTGCTGACACTTCTTCAGGAAATGTTTTTCCTTACACTATGACTATAGTTTTCAAAGGAGGCTGTGACCTTTTTATAAATTTAGACACATATTTCAATCACTATGTACTGCATAAGAAATGGATATCTGGGAAAAATGGAAAAATTGAAAAAAAATCAGTAGTTTTTTTTAAGCTTGAAAAGCTGGACACCCAAGAACTGTAGGCAACTATGCTTTCACAGTATAAAGAAAGCAATCCTAATGAAACAAAGGTGGCACACAGAGAGGAGCAGAAATTATAGACAAAGAGCTAACATGCTCCTGGCAATATTCAATCCCCTTGTCATTTCTCTAAGAGCAGCAACTTAGTCTGGTTCATCATTATATTCTCACTGCTTTGAACAGTAATGTCTGACAAAGCATAAGATTTTGTGGAATGAATGAATATGGCTTTATCTTAAAAATAGTGTATGGATGATATCTTTCATGTTTCTAAAGGCTTTATTCATTGCCTTCTTCAAAACATAGATATATCTTACAGGGAAAGTAAGCAATTTATATCTTAACCACACTTTATCTTGTATTAAAATATAATACAGCCGATAACCAGCCATTAGAAGACTTGCCTTTGAGTAATCACTATTTAGCCCCATTACTTCAGGTATTAGTAAATCTTCATTCCGTACAGAATAACAACCAAAACTTGTCCTTAGGTAAATGATAGAAGGCTTTTTTTTTGTTTCATTTTGCATTTTTTTGGTGGCATTGGTATTGTTTTAATAAAATATGTCCAGGAAGATGCCATTCAGCATGTCTCTTATTGCTAGGTAAAATATAACCAGATTTCCTGACAAGGTTCCTCAAACCTATGGTTTGTTAACCACTGAAAAGCCTTAGCATACAGATCTAATTTCTATGTTATCAGACTTATGTCAAGAATATGTCCAATCCTCCAGTTTCCACTAAGAAAATCTTCTTTCTCTGATTTGAGATAGGAAACTAATTTTGAACATTTTATCCTATCTTATCCAGGGACAGAAAAACCATCTCTAAAGAGATGACAGGTATTTTTCTCCCACACAGTATGTTCTACACTCATTGTTGATGCTGGAGAAATTGGCTTGGTACAAGAGTGAAATGAACTGTGACTTCTCTCTATCCCCTTCCTCTGACACTCCCTCTCTGGTCCAGACATGTTCCATGGAACAGAGTCTTCAGACTAGACACTTGCCCAGGTCACTGCCAGCTACTGTTCCAGGAAGGAGAAGCAAGAAAAAAGATGCCGCATTTCTGACATGTATGGATTTACTTTAGATTAGCTATCTTAATTGAAAAACACGAGCCAATGGGTTAACACCCATCACCAGAATCTCTCACTTCATGCTTTGACCAGGAGGAAAGAACCTAGAAACGTGTATGGAAAATCCCTCTTCTTAGAAGCTTTCTCACAAAAGCTGTCCTCTGTTGTTGTTGTTCAGTCGCTAAGTCTTGTCCAACTATTTGTGACCTCATGGACTGTAGCATGCTAGGCTCCTCTGTCCTCCACTATCTGCTGGAGTTTACTCAAATTCATGTTCATTGAGTTGGTGATGCTATCTAACCATCCCATCTTCTGGAGAGGAAGAGTTTAGCCCACCAGGCTGTGACCCCCTTGTTTTACCTAAGGGATGGCACAGTCTGTTTGATTGGTTTCCATTTTTAGTTGCTTGATCACACTCCCCAGTCTACAAAACCACAATCCCAAACTCTGGTCTCATAGGCTGTGAATGCCCATTTCTCATATGTAACTACAAACACTCCCATTTCCCAAGCATTTGTTTTGCTTCTAGAATCTGCCAAATTGCTTGGAAGGAACTTCCTTGATCTTTGATTTGGACAGAATCCACTTCCCAGAAGCCCCTTTTCTGCACTTCAGCCCTGCTCCCAAACATGGCACTTGTTGCGTGTCTTATCTTTACAAATTTGGATCTTGTCAATTCTTTGGAAGAACGTCTTTCTCTTTTCTTCCAGGAGTGATCGGTTTATGTTCTTACATAATTGTGCTGTGTTACTGTGAGTGATCTGTGAAAATCAGTATCATCCTCATTAAACTATCCTCATCATTATCATTAAACTATATAGGACTTAATTCCTACATGCAAGAATCTCAACTAACACTCAAGAAAAAATATTGACAAAATAAAGCTTTATGTAATCAATTGATAATTTGTTATATAAACCTTATGTTCTGAGTAATTCAGAAGAATGTGAGTTTATGAAAGTTTTAATCAAAGCAGAGTATATGGAGGAACTGAGGCTTTAAAATGACCTCTGGTAAAGATTTTTGACTTTTAAATATAGAATGGCATCAGACAAATGATCACATAACAGTGAGCCAGCAAAACTTTTGAACTTGGAGCTAACTTGCCTTTGCAATAATTAAGGGAGATTATCAAACAGTGATGCTGGACATTAATTTGAAGAGGCCATCTCTGAAATCAGGGAGGTCAGCCAGGGGCCTGTTATAGTAATCCAGAAAAAAATTTATTAGTGTTATGCTTTGAAAATGACACTGTAAATATATAAAGGATTATGCAAATAATGAAGTAATTTAAAGGAAAATTAACTAGGTCTTAGTGACTGAATGGAGTATAGAAAATGAAGGAAAATGATGTTTCAAAATGACTCTTCTTATAGCTCAGGAAACTGAGAAAATGGTGATAGCTTCTGACAAATAACAGTTAGGATGGGAAGTTCTTTGGGGGATGGGCACATATGGAGAGTTCAGTTGTAGACATAATGCTTTTATGAAATCTGAATACAAGTGTCTTACTGGCATTTGGAATCTTGGCACTTGAATAAGATAACTTGATTGGAGATAAGATTTGGTTGGTACTCTTGCCTGTAAAATCCCATGGGTGGAGGAGCCTGGTAGGTTGCAGTCCATGGGGTCGCTGAGGGTCGGACACGACTGAGCAACTTCACTTTCACTTTTCACTTTCATGCATTGGAGAAGGAAATGGCAACCCACTCCAGTATTCTTGCTTGGAGAACCCCTGGGACGGGGGAGCCTGGTGGGCTGCCGTCTATGGGGTCGCACAGAGTTGGGCACGACTGAAGTGACTTAGCAGCCAGCAGCATGAAAGAATTAGGTAAATCCATGAGAAAGATGAGTGTTTCAATGATGAACTTTAGACTAGCAGAGGCTAAATAATAAGTCTTAAAGAATATCTATGCTAAGAGGGTAGGAGAGGAAAGACAGGTAAGAAAGAAGAGAGATTTAATGATTCAGGTAGTTACCACTAATGGGCCAATATATTATCAATTGCCAAGACATAAATGATGAATGAAGTTTTCATAATTCTTAACAATTCCTGCCTACTGTAGTCCATAATACTATATTGCATATTTGAAAGTTGCTAAGAGATAAGATCTTAAAAGTTCTTATCATAAGGAAAAAAAATTGTATCTATGTATGGTGACAGATGTTAACCAGGCATTGTGGTGATCATTTTGCAATATATGCAAATATTGAATTATTTATGTTATCCAACTGAAACTAATATAAAGCTATGTGTCAATTATACTCCAATTAAAAATAAATAAAGTAAAATGATCCCTGCTGCTTTCAGAAAAAGATTAACCCCAAGATTGAAAGTCTGGGCTTTCATGTGACCTAAGGAGCCCTCTTTTCAAGCATGAAGGTCTAGACTGAGCTGTCTCTTTGATCACCCTGTTTTCTTTATTGAACATTTGAAGTATAATCTGGATTAATTTACAGCCTCGAATTGGACTTGAGTTGGCTTAACTTCAGAATTTATTTCAAGCTGGAAATAACTACTACTTAAAATGAGCTTCCTTATCCATGTATACTATTGATACTATGTAGAAAATAGATAACTAATGGGAACCTACTCTATGGCTCAGGGACCTCTACTTCTGCTTTGTGATGACCTAAATGGGAAGGGAATCCAAAAAAAGAGAGGATATGTGTATATGTATTTTGTTGTTTACTCACCAAGTCATGTCTGACTCTTGTGACCCCATGGACTGTAGCCCACCAGGCTCCTCTGTCCTTAGGATTTCCCAGGCAAGAATACTAGAGTGAGTTGCAATTTCTGTCTCTAGATCTTCCCAATCCAGATATCAAACTCACATCTCCTGCAATGCAGGCATATTCTTTACCACTGAACCACCAGGGATGTCCCATGTATATGTATAGCTGATTCAGTTTGCTGTACAGTAGAAACTTTACTGGTTGCTCAGGCGGTAAAGAATTTGCCTGCATGCAGGAGACTCAGGTTCAATTCCTGGGTCAGGAAGATCCCCTGGAGAAGGAAATGGTAACCCACTCAAGTATTCTTGCCTGGAGGGGACGATTCCATGGACAGAGGAGCCTAGCAGGCTATAGTCCATGGGATCGCAGAGTCGGACAGAAATGATCGACTAACACTTTCATGGAAACTAATACAACATTGTAAAGTAACTATACTCCAATAAAAATTAATTTTTAAAAAAAGTTTAAAAATGAATTTCAAGAATCAGTTTCCCATGTTTAAAAAGTATCTTGGGGTTTTCCTTAGACCCAAACAAACTCCAGAAGGGAATCTGGGTCAGGGAGCTGGTTTGGGTAAATGACAGCCATGATTTAGCTTCACAAAGTTCTGTCTTCAAGCTGTGGTAGCCAAGAGCCATATGTACCTGGCATCCTTTTATTTCTCTTCAGAATTACTCTACACTTTAAAGTTACCTCGGTTTGATTTTGCTTTGTTATTGTTTTACATATACCTCTTTCACAACCTAGAACTTTTTTTTTTTTTTGCATTTGGGAAAGGATGAAAGAAAGTGAATCATAAAACACATGCATTTCCTCTGACTTACTTAGGAATAATATAATATGTTTGAAAGCATCTTTTATGTAGTCATAATGGGTTAAAAGAAAAAAGATTTGTGGCACAGTGATTCATTGAAAACAACTCAGTCACACTCTGCTAATGTAATGAGTTTCAGCACAGTCTGTTTGACAACTATTTTCGGGGAAGGATGAAGGAAAAAGAAACAACTTCAATAGCCCACATGCACAGACAGACCTAAAGGGGTACACATCCAAGGCAGAGAATGGTGAGAACAACCATGTGTTTGGTCTGCATTTTGGATAATTGAATGCAGCTGGGTAATTAAAAAGGTTGTGTTTCATGAAAGCCTGTGTGTTAGGTAATATCTGACTCAGACTCTTAAAAGCTCAGCATTCAAAGCCCATTTTTTCCCTTTTATGTGAGCTAGGGGAAATGAGTAAACTGAATTTTGTAAACAGTCAAATGGAATCAATCAATAGAGGAGCAAGGATGCTGGTTGTGATTATTATTATTTGACAATAAGACCTCAGATACAGACAAGGAGTTTTAAAAACTCACCTTTATTGAGATATAATTTGCCTACAGTACACCTTCATCCATTTAAAGTCAACAGTTTAATGAGTTTTAGTACATTCATAGAATTGTAGCACCACAATTAATTTTGGGTACATTTTCATCACCTCAAAAAGAAATCCCATGCTCTGTAGTCATTATGTCCTTTAACCCACGTCTATCTCTGCACATGTGGGAATGCCACACATGCATAACAAATGAGAATGTAAACTGGTATAGCTACTATGGAGAATAGTATGGAGCTTCCTTAAAACCTGCCATATGACCTAGTAACCCCACTCCTGGGCATTTAGTTAAGTTCAGTCACTTAGTCCTGTCTGACTATTTTCAACCCCATGGACTGCAGCAACCCAGGCTTCCCTGTCTATCACCAACTCCCAGAGATTGCTCAAACTCATATCCATCAAGTCAGTGATGCCATCCAACCATCTCATCCTCTGTCATCCCCTTATCCTCCCACCTTCAATCTTTCCCAGCATCAGGGTCTTTTCTAATGAGTCAGTTCTTCATATCAGGTGGCCAAAGTATTGGAGCTTCAGCTTTATCATCAGTCCTTCCAATGAATACTCAGGACTGAGTTCATTTAGGGTTGACTGTTTTGATCTCCTTGCAGTCCAAGGGACTCTTAAGAGTCTTCTTCAGCACCACAGTTCAAAAGCATCAATTCTTTGGCACTCAGCCTTTGTTATGGTCCAACTCTCACATGCATACATGACTACTGGAGAAACTATAGCTTTGAATACAGGGATCTTTGTTGGCAAAGTAATGTCTCTGCTTTTTAATATATTGTCTAGACTAGTCATAGCTTTCCTTCCAAGGAACAAGCGTCTTTTAATTTTATGGCTGCAGTCACCATCTGCAGTGATTTTGGAGCCCAAAAAATAAAAACTCTCTCACTGTTTCCATGTTTCCACATCTATTTGCCAAGAAGTGATGGGACCAGATGTCATGATCTTAGCTTTTTGAATGTTGAGTTTTAAGCCAACTTTTTCACTCTCCTCTTTCACTTTCATCAAGAGGCTCTTTAGTTCCTCTCACTTTCTGCCATGAAGGTGGTGTCATCTGCTTATCTGAGGTTATTGATATTTCTCTCAACATCTTTATTTCAGCTAGTGCTTCATCTAGCCTGACATTTCACATGATGTTCTCTGCATATAAGTTAAATAAGCAGGGTGACAATATACAGTCTTGATGTACTCCTTTCCCAACTTGGAAGCAGTCCATTGTTCCATCTCCAGTTCTGACTGTTGCTTCTTGAACTGCATACAGATTTCTCAGGAGGCAGGTAAGGTGGTCTGGTATTCCCATCTCTTTAAGAATTTTCCACAGTTTGTTGTGATCCACATAGTCAAAGGCTTTAGTGTAGTCAATGAAGCAGAAGTAGATGTTTTCTGGAATTCTTTTGCTTTCTCTATGATTCAATGGATGTTGGCAATTTGATCTCTGGTTCTTCTGCCTTTTCTGAATCCAATTTGAGCATCCAGAAGTTCTCAGTTCACATACTGTTGAAGCCTCGCTTGGAAAATTTTGAGCATTACTTTGCTAGCAGGTGAGGTGAGTGCATGTATTCTTGGGCATTTACCTGAAGAAAGCCCTAATTGAAAATGATACAAGCACTGCAGTGTTCATTGCAGCTGATTTACAATAGCCAGGCTATAGACACAACCTAGATGTCCATCAACTGATGAATGGAAAGAAAAGATATGGTACATGTATACAATGAAATATTATTCAGCTATAAAAATGAATTAAATTGTGTCATTGCAGAGATGTGGATGGATCTAGAGACTGTCATACAGAGTGAAGTAAGTCAGAAAGAGAATAACTAGTATCATATACTAACATTTATAAGTATAATCTAGACAACTATATGTATAATCTAGAAAATGAATGGGGAAACAATGGAAACAGTGACAGACTGCATTTTCTTGGGCTCCAAAATCACTGCTGATGGTGACTGCAGCCATGAAATTAAAAGATGCTTGCTCCTTGGAAGAAAACCTATGACCAACTTAGACAGCATATTAAAAAGCAGATATTACTTTGCCAACAAAGATCCCTGTAGTAAAGCCATGGGTTTTCCAGTAGTCATGTATGGATGTGAAAGTTGGACTATAAAGAAGTCTGAGTACCAAAAAATGGATGCTTTTGAACTGTGGTGTTGAGAGTCCCTTGACTGCAAGGAGATCAAACCAGTCAATCCTAAAGGAAATCAGTCCTAAATATCATTGGAAGGACTGATGCTGAAGCTGAAACTCCAATACTTTGGCCACCTGATGTGAAGAATTGACTCATTAGAAAAGACCTTGATGATGGGAAAGATTGAAGACAGGAGGATAAGGGATGACAGAGGATGAGATGGTTGGATGGCATCACTGACTCCACGGATGAGTTTGGGCAATCTCTGGGAGTTGGTAATGGACAGGGAAGCCTGGGTTGCTGCAGTCCATTGGGCTGCAAAGAGTCAGACATGACTGAGTGACTGAACTGAACTGAGAAAATGGATAAAGTATATGTGAACTTATTTGCAAAACAGAAATAGAGCCAGAGATGAATGAGAACAAACATGTGGACTTCTGTGGGGTAAGAAGGCAGGTTGGGATGAATTGGGAGATTGTAATTGACAAATGTACACTACTATATATAAAATAGATAACTAATGAAAGATGACTGGATAGAACAGGGGACTCTACTCAATGCTTTGTGGTAACCTAAATGGGAAGGAAATCCAAGGAAGAGGTGATATATGTATACATGTGGCTGATTCAATTTGTTGCCTAGTAGAAATTAACACAACATTGTAAAGTAACTATACCCCTCCCCTCAAAAAAATAATCTAAAAAAATTTCTTCTTTAGAGCTTTCCAAATTAGGTAATGAAGTTAACTGCTAAATGGCACAAAAGTCTTAAGTGTGTTGTTAATTGAATGTGGTTGCCCATTATCAAAAGAATACTCTTTCTCTTGTGTACACAGTGACACTTTTCCCTTTTAAGAGGAACTGTTTTCATTACTCTCTCCCTAGAATGATTAACTTCTCTGGGCAGGACTGAACCTGGGTTGCTGAATTATGAAATTATGTCATAAGCAATCTCATCGGTACCCTGGTGGAAGCTCAGAGGTTGAAGCCAAAAGATCACAGGAAAATTTTAGCAGAAACAGATCTCCTTTATACAGTCAAAGATTCATCCTGGAATTGATTGCTGTCTTTTACTCTAAGACCCCTGATGGTTAGGGCTTTTGCAGGTACTTCAGTACCTTTGTAACATCCCACAGCTGCCAGAGCAGTGCCCTGCACACACACTGATGCTCAATAAAGCTTACCACCTGACTGACAGTCTATCCCTGGATGCCCAGACTGAGAGACCTGCAAAGTGTTTTAGTTTGTAGCTGCCACAGTGATCAAAGGATAGCAGAAGGGAAGCTTTTTCTTTGAGGTCAGATTTCAGATGCTATAAATTAGTCATAGATTACAATAGGAAAGGGATAGAAGAGAGTTGTGTAATGAGAAAGTGGGGAAGTTGCAGGGAACCTACATATTACTCATGACTGTATCTTCTTGATCATATATTTTATCCAACAGATTAAATGAGTGGAAAGTGCCAATAGGACTTCCCTGGCAGTTCAATGGTTAAGACTCCACGCTCCCACTGCAGGGGGCATGGGTTCAATCCCTCATCCTCATCAGGGAAC